>NC_092728.1:58656057-58962363 GCF_047496885.1 Scyliorhinus torazame
AGTGACACCCGCTACAGGTTTATTAAAGGCCCCTCGCTTTCATGGACGCTCCCTTCAGATCCTGTCCCTTGTCAGCGCCAACTTGGCATTGCTAGGCTGCCATGGGGCAGCATTCAGACAAAAGCACCTAGGGCACAATTCTCCCATCGGGAGACTAAGTCCCGACGCCGGAGTGAAAACCGGAGTGTTTCACTCCGGCATCGGAGGCCGTTCCCAGCCCCCTATTCTCCCACCCCCGGGGGGCTAGGAGCGGCGCCACTTCATTTACGCGCCGGGCCTTTGCGCTGCGTAAAGGCGGCGCCGTGTAAATGACGCGACCGGCGCCGCGTAAATTATGTCACCCGCGCATGCACGGTTGCCGTCCTCCCCGCGGCAGCACCGCAAGAAGATGTCGGATGGATCTTGCGGGGCAGCGGAAGAAAGGAGATCCTCCTTCAGAGAGGTCGGCCGCCAATCGGTGGGCACCGATCGTGGGCTAGACCCCTTTTGAGCCCCCCCTCCTGTGCAGGAACCCCCCCTCACGCCCACAGGCCGCCACCCCCCCAGCGTTCCCACACTGCTCCCGCCGGCAGCGACCAGGTGTGGATGGCGCCAGCGGGAACCTGTCATGTTGGGCAGGCCGCTCTGCCCATCCGGGCCGGAGAATCGCCGCTCACCCATTACCAACGGCAAGCGGCAATTCTCCCAGTGGCCAGCCGTGATTCGCGCCGGTTTGGGAGGGGTGGGAGAATCGCGTGCGGGCGTTGGGACGGCGTGGCGGGACTCGCGCGGCGCCCGGGCAATTCTCCCACCCGGCGTGGTGGGGGGGGAGAATTCCGCTCCCAGTCTTTCTAGATGATATATTTGTGGGGGGTTACTTACAATATAAGCAAAGGGTAACCAGGTTGCCACACTGTAGATTACTTAACCAGTTGTCAGTTTATTGCAGAGGTGTTGTTTGCTCATTGTCTAAGATTGAAGAAGAGGGAAATATCCCAAGTTTCTCTGATGATGTCACCACGCAATCATGTGACAGACTATACAGACAGGCATTGGCTACAACACAACTCGAGGAAGGACTTCAGAACAGAGGACTTCCAGCTGGGGTGAAGGAGCATTCCGGGGGCCACAGCATTCCACTTCAATCTCGCTAATGAGATTGAAATGGGTGGTCATGAGTTCTGATCAGGTTTTTGCCGTTTCTGGGCGAGAACCTGATTTTGCCAGGGAAAGCAGGCCGGGAGACTCCCGTTTTGGGCCTCACACCCGATTCAAAAAGCCAGCAGGAATCCCAGCCAGGAATAATGATCCTGGAGAATTGCCCCCAGCACCTCGGAATGTGCAGCACTCCCTAATTCCCAATCGATAAATGCAGATGCTAAATGTACATCAAGTTGTCATGTTGGCAGTCCGGGTAGGTGCCAGGAGCGAAATCAGCACACCACATGATTGACTCTGGAATTTTTCGGGGTCTGTTCCAATTAGCTTCAGGTGAGACATTGCCCTTACCAACTGAGGCATGAGAGTCTTAAAATAACTTCATACTCAACATGCCCAATGGGACAGCAGGTGCAAATCAACATCACTGATGAACATTATCATAGCCAATCAGGATATTTCTGGATGTTTTTCCTTTTAAGTATATGAATAAAATATGTGCAGCATTGTGGAACCAAAGAAGAGGATTGGGGCTAATTGGACAGCTTTTCAAATTGCTGGCATAGGCCTGATGGGCCAAGTGGCCTCCTTCTGTGCTATAAGAACCGTAAGCTATAAAAAACAAGTTGTTATTCTTCTGCTGAGGAAAATTGTCCACCTTGATGGACAATTGGCATGCTATGCCATGCAGTGGAGTGGCATGAGCTGGGTGGGAAGTTGGACCAGGGCCCTGGTCTGCCTCTGACAGTAGTTCAAAGTAATGTCAACGCTCCCCTGACATTAGAGCTGCTGGTTTGAGAATGCCACTAATGGACTTGGCAGAAAGTGATTGTGCAAGAAAAATGTGAGATGAGAGTATGTGTGGGGATATGTTTGATTTTTAAAAATTTTTGCAATGTTGATCACTTACAGATTCCTGCCGGATGTGAATTGTACATACGTTGGCCAAAGAGAGCTGTTGCATGCTAAGATTGGCAGTTGTTTGTGCAAAGTCAGGACAATAGTATTAAAGCCACAGGATTCTTTGCTGAATATGGAAACACATGGAAAAACCTGAATCCCTTTACTCCCTCGATAGTTAGAGTGCCACTTGTGGCTTTCCTAAGCCACATAGACCACAAGATCCCAAATTCGTGAATGTATCCCTGCCAAGTTAGTTGACCTATGTGAAGTTGGAGCAGGACAAATTACCTTAGCATCTCTGGACTGGAGATCCACCAAGATTCACAATTCTGTTTGCCACTATTCCATTCTGGTTAGGGGGTGCCCCTGTTTGGCTATGTGTCGAGGGCATGTTTGGTTCATTTTGTGATAATGCTCATAGTTGCACAGCCAACCAATACGTCACGTCCAAGCTTGCACATCAAGAATGGTAAAAGTGAAGAAAATCTGCCAGCAAGTGTGGAGCTGTACGTTGGCAAGAACTGGGATCTTCAGTAAGAGAGCAGAAGAACATTAGGGAAGGTAGGGGTGTATCAACACATGGTTAAGAATGACGCGGTGGCACACTGGTTAGCACTGCTGCATCACAGCCCCAAGGATGCGGGTTTGATTCCAACCTTGGATGACTGTATGGAGTTTGCATGTTCTCCCCGTGTGTACGTTGATTTCCGCCGGGGGCTCTGCTTTCCTCCCACAGTCCAAAGATGTGCAGGTTAGCTGGAGTGGCTATGCTAAAATTGCCCCTTAGTGTCCAAAGATGTGCAGGTTAGGTGGGGTTATGGGGATAGGGCGGAGGAGTGAGCCTTGAAAATTAGTGCAGACTCAATGGGCCGAATAGCCTCCTTCTGCACTGGCTGGATTCAATGGACAATGTTTTCCCTAAGCTTGCTGGCTAAATCGACAGTCATCTACATGCACAGAACGAAGTGACAAAAATTCAAGGGTTAATTTTTTCCTGAAGATATTTAACCAAATAGAATTCAAAATTGTGGTAAAGCCATGCGCAGAACCATCATTAATTTAATGTTTCCACACAGGCTTCACAGTGCTGAAGTCAATTATTAAGAAAGATTATTTTTAAATAAAAATTCAATCTCTCCTTAATGCTTTGTGTGAGAGATTGTCAGGTAATGAGCTTTCTTTTTTATGGGCTATCATCAGTGATTCAGTTTCTTGATTAGTTATTTTATATTAATTTCAGAACTTGTATTAAATCTGTTTGTTCTAATTCACTAGACACCTCACTCTGTGTGTCGGTCATTTGAGTCCAAAAAAAGACACATTTTCATTACTGTGTTCTGTTGGATAAAGCTTATGGAATAACAGTTCATCAAAACCGAATAACTGCAAGTGAAATTGTCTTTGAACAGCCACTAAGGGAATGAATGGTGATAAAACATATCTTCAGCAATTGAATCTGGTAGATTTTATTTCCAGTATTCACCAGCTAGAGCTTAGCACCATAAATGTTTAAAATATAATGGGCCTAGACTGTACGGGACAATGTTAGAGATCTGATAGGCACAGCAGTTGGAAGCTCAGGCTCCACTGATAGTGAAAGTTGATCCACGCTCTGATGAGCTTGAGTAGCATTGCTAAGCCATCTGGAAGAGGAGAGCAAGATTGAAACTAACCTTTCCTTCTCCTTCTGAATTTTAACCGCAGTGATGCCAGGAATGACAATTTGCGCTGACGAAAAAAGAATTGGAGCATGGATAATGTTTGAGATTAAGAAGAAGTTGCCAACAGACAGTTTTGCAACACTGGAAGACTTTCAAGCGGCATTTGTGAAGAGTTGTTTCAACTCCGTGACGTATCAATATCAAGCATTGACTCAGTATGATCATTTTTCAAAATTAAATTTCAAGTACCCAATTCCTTTTTTTTCCAATTAAGGAGCAATTTAGCGTGGCCAATCCACCTACGCTGCACATCTTTGGGTTGTGGGGGTGAGAGCCACGCAGAGACGGGGAGAATGTGCAAACCCACACGGACAGTGACCCGGGGCGGGGATCAAACCCGGGTCCTTGGCGGCGTGAGTCAGCAGTGTTAACCACTGTGCCACCATGCTGCCCTGAATTTGTATGATCATTGGAGGAATGAAGGAGGGATATGTCATCTTTCTTTCTTACTATTAGAGAATAATTAGAGCACATATATATATATATAAGTTACATAGAGGGGTGAATTGTCCGCTGGTGGGATTTTCTGTTCCTCCAGCAGCATACTCCATGGGTTTCCCGATGGCGTGGGTGGCTACAATGGGAATCCCATTGGCCAACTGCTGCAACAGAGAATCCTGCTGCCAGCAATGGCTCGCCACCAAGATACCCTTGGCTGGAGGAGGCGGAGACCTCACTCCAGAAAATACAGCACCCAAACAGGCAGCTGGGATCTATCTGCTGAAACAGAGCTATGCGAATTAAAGGGGGAAAGAGTGAATAAAAAAAGAGACGGACAAAACATGAGGGAAAGGGATGCTGTAAACTCTCTAATTTTTGTAAATAAATGTAGTCCCTCATGGACATAAAGATAATGGATAAACTCAATTTGGGTAAACAAGGCTCGTGGCTATTGCAAGTGACATAGCAGACGTTATGAGGCCAAAATAGTTACCAGTGAGAAATATTTACTAATGATCAAAGATTTAACACACTTAGGTCAGAATTCTCCACCTACTGGGATTCTCGTTTCTCCCTGGCAGCGCAGCCATACCCCCAGGTTCCCAGGAGGCGTAGGGTGGCTTCAGTAGGAAATCCCATTGACAAGAATCCCGCTGCCAGCGATGGTGCACCGCCGAGAAACACTTGCCTGGTGGAGCAGAGAATCCCGCCCATGGGGGGCGATTCTCCGAGCCCCGCGCCGGGACAGAGAGTCGCCGCAACTGTGCCACGACGCCCCGATGCCGGCGCGCGATTCTCCGAGGTGCGGGAATCGTCCCTGGGCCCTGTTTGTGCCGTCGTGAAACGCGACGGTGTCCACGACGGCGCGAACACTTGGCCTCCATATCGGAGAATTGCCCCCATGATGTCTGATGAAGAGCATTTATGGAGAGCTGAATCATATTACTTGCTCCTGCCCTGGTCAGAGTGGGTAACATTCCTTTCCTCATAGTGCCTGTGCCCTAAATGGTTCTTTATGCCTGTTTTTATGCCCTTGTTAGCCATGTACCCGCTTAACCATCAAACTCTCATGTTTCACCTTCACTGACTCTGAACAGAGAAATCCAGCCAAAAACTCTGTTGCACCCTACAGACGCTACCTGGCCAGGTAAGTATTTCCAGCATTTTCTGTTTTTGTTTCAGACTGCCAGAATCTGAAGGGATCCTGTAGGATTCGCACCCTCCCAGTTTCTTCATACTTTATTAGGCAGTCTGCATGTGACCTGCTTTCTGACTTGAGCTGTTCACCAAGTGATGAGAATGAGTTTTGAACAGTTTGCAAGTTCCTACGATCTTTTTGGCGTTAGCAGGTCTTTGTAGGTTAAAACCAATTCCATGTGGATTCCCAAGGCACAAAGGTAAAGTTCTCAGTAAAGATGTACACTTCTAAATTGTGTTCTGACACCCCGGGCCAGTAAACAGTCAATTCCAACCTCACTTGACCCGGAGTTGTAACCTGATTGAAATGAACTTTTATTTTAAAATGTCCAAAGTCTTTGGCTACCCAATAATACAGTCACCAAGTTTGTAAATTTAAACATAATCAACTATTCATTATTAACAGTAACTATAAATAAGGAGGCAGGAATACAACTGTTTAACTATCTAATCTCTACCCCCCTCCCCCCCCCCTCCCATTAGCTCATCCCACCCCCTACACACACGCACACAAAGACAAACAAACACAGAGGGGAAAGAGGGGTGTAAAATAACGATGAAAGTAAAAGGATAAGAGTCTTTGGTTTAGGGGCGGCACGGTGGCACAGTGGTTAGCACTGCTGCCTCACGGCGCCGAGGACCCGGGTTCGACCCTGGCCCCGGGCTACTGTTCGTGTAGAGTTTGCACATCACCCCGTGTCTGCATGGGTGTCACCCCCACAACCCTAATATGTGCAGGCTAGGTGGATTGACCACGCTAAAATTGCCCTTTAATTGGAAAAAAAAAAGAATTGGGGACTCTAAATTTATTTTTAAAAATAAAATGAAAAAGAGTCTTTTTTTTACGTGAACGTCTTCCAGTTAGTTTCCTGTTCAGTGTAAGCTTTCAGATGGATATCTTCTTTTCTCACAGTGTGTAATGGTTTTCACTGCAGACTCACAGGAAGAACAGGCAGGCAGCAATCGAGAGAGCAACAGCATCTTCTCTCAGAGTCTAGAAGCTTCTGCCTTCAGTCAGTAGGCAGAGAGAGAGAGCGAACTGCTTCCACCTTAAGAGTCCAGTGGCTTCTCCTGGGTTCTCTCCGATAAACGCCACCTGACAGTGACCGATCATTGTTGGTTGCCGGGCAGAATACTGTCCCTGGCCAGATCGATGGAGAGCAACCTACGAGCAGAGCTCTCCCAAATTTATGTTTATATCATGTTGCCTCCCACTCTCCTCCTTGAATCCCGCACCGTTCGGCGTACTGGTCTTGCTGCAAATCTGGGTGGTGAAGTGTGCTGTTGGGAAATTGTGTGTTGAGAGACTGGACAAAATGTCTGTCTTGCAAGCAAAACTTAATGACACCGTGACATTGTCAATATAAGAGCATATATAAGTGGAGCAGGAGATCTTGGCTGGGATTCTCCAATCAGGAGACCATCTGCGGAATTCTCAGTCGGCAGGATCCCACGCTTCGCCGGCAGAGGATTGCCCGCGGATTTACCGATGGCGTAGGGCGGCACAATGAGAAACCCCATTGACCGGCTGCTGAAACGTAGAGTCCCACTGCCGGCGGGAGCGCGGCGTGCTGAAAAACGGTGCTGGTGGGACGGAGGATCCCGCCCCATATTCTCTCACTGGAAGTGAATCACTTCTGGTTTGCGCTGGCACAGGAGAGGCACCCAGAAGCGATTCCCTCTCTCTTCCCATGAAACTTTATATTTGGCGGGGTGCTCAAGGGATTCAGTTCCGGATCCTGCTATCGAGCAAGGAGGGGCACCCATCCGCACTACGGGAATTGCTTGGTCAATCCCTGCCCACAGCAAGCATGCATGAGGGTGATCCAACTCCCTCCCATTACTTGCCACCCATCAGACTCACAAATAATGCCCACCTCCAAGCGTCCCCCCCAAGAGTCCCCCTAAAGAGACCCCCCAAGACCCCCCTTAGAGACCCCCTGGAAACTCCCCAGAGACCCCCAGACCCCAAAGACAGCCATGACTCCTCCCAAAGGTCACACAAGTGACCCCCCACCAGAGACCTGCATCACACCCCCAATCATCTAGCTTGACAGCTCCTGACCACATCAAAAGCGGCTTACATGCTTTCTGCCGAGAAAAAGAGGAAGTGAAAGCACTTAAGTCCTAGATGTTTATAAACATTGTGGTTAGGTTCAAAGCACAGTATTTTAGATGCATTCAAGCATGAAGGGAAATTAAAATAAACAATTCAGACACTTGGTTTTCTGGAAGCTATTGCCCTGTCAATTACAACCTACCAAAAATGATTTATATTTGAAAATGAATAGAGGTATTGCAAATCAAAGGAATTGAGGAGGTTTAAAGCCTTGTGAAGTGATTTTGGCTTTCTATGAAGTAACAGCTGCTGCTTTCTACACCACTCTCCGGCAGTAGATGCAAGGGACAGGAAAGTGAAAAAGCAATGATTTTTCAATGTTTCTGCTTGGACTGTTCTTTAACATTCAGGCAGGGGTGACTGATGGAAGCAGGGGTCTCTGATATGGGGGATTCTCTGATATTAGGTGTCTCTGATATGGCGGTCTCTGGTATTGGGGGTCTCTGATGGAGGTTCTGATAGGAATCTCTGATGGGGGTCACTGGTGGGGGGGCTTGTTATTGGGGTCTCTGGTGGTGTGGGTCTGATGGGGGACCCTTGTGGGGGGGGGGTCTGATGGGGTCACTGGTGGATGGGTCTGATGGTGGGGTGGAGAGTATTTGCATTGTGAGTGGAGGGGGCTCTCTGATGGACTTTGGGGTTCCGCATGTTAAATATGTAACCCTTAGCCCACCATGAGGTCCACCATATCAGGGCTACACTGCCAAATTGTACCAATCTATGCCTGCGTGAATCCTGGCCTAGAGGGCTGGAGCATCATGGAGGTGTGGAGATTTCGGTGTACAGCTGGTTAATAGGATGCAAACGGGTTCAAATGACCCACATGCATCCTCCCACCGACGTGGGGTGTGAACTTTGATCCTACCGTCAGTGGGGGACTGCAGCATCGCAACGGCGCAGATCCCGTTTTTTGCCCGACGTGAGATTCTCTCATTAGGAACTCCCCAATGGCAGCAGGAGAATCCCTACCCTTATTCTTCTGAACTCAATGCAAGTAAGTCCAATCTGCTCAAGCCTTTCATTCCAGATATCAGCCTCGTGAATTTTCTCCAAACAGCCTCCTATGCAAATATGTTCCTCCTTCAGAAAGGAGACTAAATAATGATCCTATGATAGTCAAAGTAATGAGGAGTGTGATTGCCTACACAATGACATAACTATCATGGTCGAGGATTATTTTTCCACACTGAGATCGACTAGTACAGGACAATTCTTGAACACAGTTCAATTGGCTGCCTGACAAAAATGTGATGGCTTTACCTTCAACTCACCACTGGCTTCGAGAGAGCTGTGCTGTCGCAGCTGGCAATTTCAGTTCAATATAAAAAATATTTCTAGACAGTGTCTCTTTCATGGGGAATTCACTAACCCTCAGAGGGAAGGAAAGGGGCAAGAGCAGATTTTAGATTATGGCTTCTGAAGTTTCCAGACAATGCAAGACCCCGAAACTTCACTCCAAAACCTATTGTGTGTGAACACTAGCTCCTTCCTCACTTAGTGGATATATATCCCACCCTGCCGAAACCCCCTCCCACCTCCTCACCCCTTGTCCCACCATTGTCATCGACTTCATGCCACTGCATTCATAGACTCAGTGCAGCCTGCATAACAACTCGATAAACATTGAATGTATGATCGATTTGGAGAAAAGAAGCTCCTATGGTCACTTTTTGGCACCTCACTGATGTTATCATTGTATGTTTGTGTGACTGAAGTAAAAATTTGACCGAAGGCTTGTTTCGAGATTGGAGATTCAGTCCTAAATTTCTGGTCTGCTGTGCTGTGAATCCTTCCTCCTCCCTTGACCGTAACTATTGAAATCAAGAATCAAGACCTTCAAATCCCACTTCCTCAGGAGTGAGTCATAGGAAGGAGGATTTTCCACCTCACCCCTCTCCTCCATTTTCGGCAGCCAGGAAGAGTTATCGAGGAGGTGCCCTTACATCGTTAAGTACGCAAAGTCGCCATAGCCCGAGATGACCATCATTTGCTGCTTTCCCGTTTGAGAGAGGGAGGGGGAAGCTAGTTGGATTTCCCTGCTTGATTGTCCACAACACCACCCCTCCCAACCAGTGATGTAACGGGGTTCTCGCCATGCAATGATTGGAACCCCATTATAATACATTTAAATCAAATTCGTGGGCTTCCCCATTACAACGTCCCCTCACGTAGAAAAGATCACTGCTGCACCCCCACCCCATGGCATAACATCAAGCTAGATGATGTCTAAACACAATGATTTCTCTTGCCATCTCTCCTCATATGTTTCAACTGAATTATTAACATTTTGCCAGAGCAATTCCAAGCTACAGGCCGAGGCACAGAAAGTGGTCCAATGGTTGAAAAGAGATGCAATAAGGACAGAAATAAGGTCGGAAGATTTTTATGCCACCTCCTGTGACTGCAGAAATTCTCAAAATGCTTACTAGCTAGTGAATGGCTGTTTAAAGTGCAGTCAGTGTGGGAGATGAGCGAACTCAAGATATACCTCATGGAAAGTGTAAGTTCCACCTTCATCATCTGGACAGTGATGTGGAAGGTCAGACTTTTATCTCAAATCATGAGGGTTCTACACTGCCTGAATAAAGCACCCCTGCCAGCTTCCATCACACAGCACCATGCTCTCCCCTACACACACACCTGCTGATAATAAAAGATTGTCTTTTTGAACATCAGTAAGTAAGTAAAGTCTCCATAGTCCCAGATGACCATCAGAGCCTGCTTTCCCCTTTGAGAGAGCGAGGGGGGTGGAAGCTGACCAGTGTTGATTTAACCTGAGGATCACCGCACCGCAAAGGTTGAGAAAACGGGGGCCTTCATTAATAACCTCATCTGGTACTGGAAGTGGAAGGTAAGGGATTCCCTACTTTGGGGTCTGGGAAAGAGTTGAAACAAGATCGTTTTCCCAACCTTTAAATGTGAGAAACATGTTTGAAATCCCCTGAGGAGCTATTGGGGGTAATGTTTCGTAAATGTGAAAGCAGAACTGAACCTGTGATTGCAGGTCCAACGCTTGCTAATTATCTTCTTGTTTTGCATCATAATCTGGCTGTTTGCCACTTGCTTCATTACAGTAAATGATATCTCATTTTATGCTTTTATAAAAATATGAATTAACCGTCAAGGATAAAATACTTCAACCTTCCACAGCTAGCCTGCTTTTAAAATGTAAAAACCCATAAATCTCGTAAAATTAGCTGAGGTGCAATTTGCCCTATTATTTTATGCCAGAAATGTATTGGCTTATGAATAGCACTAATCCACTAACTAATCATTTAATTTCTTCATACCAATTTACAGTAATTATGTTGCTGAATTCATACCACTGACGCAGGGCTTTGATGCAAACAAGGTGTTGTTGTGACATTGGGAAGGTCAATGGCCAGAACTGCGAGAACCAAAAATGCAGCAACACATGTGTAACGTCCACATATCTTCAATTCCACAAAATCATGATTGCATGAATCCAGCATATATTTGCATTGCAAAATTAGCGTCAGTGCTACTAAACCTGTGAACTCTAAATGCACAAACTGACTTTCACGTGGAATAACACCCTATCCTTGAGGAATTCTCACTTAATTTCGCTCCACATCTATTTAGAAACCCGGGGTCCAGATTGAGGTTGTTTTTATAGAATAGCTGTGGCATCAATGCATTTTATACATTTTTATGCTCTGTGCTGTGAATTATATTTATGTGAATGTTGTATAAACTCCTGGCAGATGAAGGATTCCGAAGATTCAGATTTATTGTCACGTGTACCGAGGTACAACAAACTTGTAGATGGAGTTAGAGCCGAACTTTGCCACACAATCATGTGCTGATATGGAGTGCAGCAGGGAGCTAAGTATGCAATCTTGTGGGGCCCCGTTATTGAGGACTATCGTGGAGGAGGTGTTGTTTATCCTTACTGATTGTGGTCTATGGGTCAGGAAGTTGAGGATCCCGTTGCAGAGGGAGGAGCCAAGTTCTAGGTTTTGGAGTTTGGATATGAGCTTGGCTGGGATTGTGATGTTGAAGTGGAGATGTAGTCAATGAATTGGAGTCTGACGTCGGAGTCCTTGTTATTGAGATGCTCCAGGGATGAGTGTAGGGCCAGGGAGATTGCGTCTGTTGTGGACCAGTTGTGGCGGTATGTGAATTGCAGTGGATCAAGGCATTATGGGAGTATGCAGTTGATGTTCCTCATGACCAATGCCTCAAAGCACTTCATAATGATAGATGTTGGGGTCACTGGATGGTAGTCATTGAGTCATTTTGCCTGGTTCTTCTTTGGCACAGATATGATGGTGGTGTTCTTGAAGCAGGAGGGAACCTCGCAATGGAGTAGAGAAAATTTGAAGATGTCCGCAAGCACACCTGCCAATAGGTCCACAGAAGAACTGAATGCACAACCAGGGACTCCACCAGGATCATTCTAAATGTATGATTAATTCAGGACATATGGTTTAATGTGTGACTTGAGTTAAATCAAAGTCATACTGTAATGGGGATTTATGGTGAAAGCTCATGTTATAATTAGGAAAATGGAGGTAGGGAGCTGTCCCAATTGTGTTACTGGATGTGATGAAAGACTATTCTTTGAAATTTATCGATTGAAGCTATACCTATATGAATGTAAGGGTTATTCAGTCCAGAAAATAGCTGTAGAGGAAGAAGTTAACAATGATCCCTTCAGTGTTGAGGATATTCTATTCAACCATGGGTCTATGACCATTGACAAATGGCATAACAAGATGAAGGTATGACAGCAATGTAGAGCACAAAATAAAAGGTTCTTCACACAGTTTTAAAGAAGGCATAAGGAGAGAAAAGGACAGGAGTCACAAGATGTTTCTGCTGTTAGAGGTTGGTAAGAAGCAGGAACCATCTAAACTTGGAGACCGCCCGCTTTTGTTTGTCAAGTATAACTTTTGTTGCTCAATAAATTGTCCTGACCCCGCTGCATTAAGGCAATATGTATTGCCTGGCCTCTGAGCCTCTTGCAGCATCACACTAGTGCCTTAGCCCAACCATCTTCAGCTACTTTATCAATGACGTGCCTTCCATCATAAGGTCAGAAGTGGGGATGTTCGCAGATGACCGCACAATGTTCAGCACCATTCGTGACTCCTCAGATAATGAAGCAGTTCATGTCCAAATGCAGCAAGACCTGGACAATATCCAGGTTTGGGCTGACAAGTGGCAAATTACATTCGCGCCACACAAGTGCCAGGCAATGACCATCTCCTACAAGAGAGGATCTAACCACCGCCCCTTGACATTCAATGGCATTACCATCTCTGAACCTCCACAATCAACATCTGGGGGTTACCATTGATCAGAACCTGAACTGGACTCACCATATTAATACTGTGGTTACCAGGGCAGATCAAAGGCTAGGAATCCCAAGGCGAGTAACTCACCTCCTGACTCCCCAAAGCCTGTCCACCATCTACAAGGCACAAGTCAGGAGTGTAATGGAATACTCTCCACTTGCCTGGATGAGTGCAGCTCGAACACTCAAGAACCTCGATACGATCTAGGACAAAGCAATCCGCTTGATTGCTCCCCCTTCCACAAACATTCAAACCCTCCACCACCGATGAACAGTAGCCATGCGTACCATCTACAAGATGCACTGCAGTAACTCACCAAGCTTCCTTAGACAGCACCGTCCAAACGCATGACCACTACCATCTCGAAGGACAATATCTGGGAATTCCACCACCTGGAGGTTCCCCTCCAAGTCACTAACCACCCTGACTTGGAAATATATCGCTGTTCCTTCACTGTCGCGGGGGCAACATCCTGGAACTCCATCCCTAACAGCACAGTGGGTGTACCTACACCTCAAGGACTGCAGTGCTTCAAAAGGCAACTCACCACCACCTTCTGAAGGGCAGTTAGGGATGGGCAATAAATGCTGGCCTAACCAGCAACGGCCACATCCCATGAATGAATTTTGAAAAAGATCTCAATTTGCTTTATCTGGTCTGGTCATGCTGGCTCCAGGTGCCTGGTATGGGAATATGTTCCATTCCCAGTCACTAACATCACCTCGATGAGCAAAAACAAAGTTCAAAACAGCCGTTTGAAACTAGCAACTACAAAAGCACCTCATTCATCACACTACAGAAGCATGGTCAAATTGCAAATAAACCCGAGACATTTTGTGGTAGAAATTGATCTTGAGCTGCAGCATTAAATGGGAAAAGGTAACATAGTGCTTATGTTGCTGAACTCGTAAACTATAATCCTGCACTCCCAATGCGGTGACAAGATGTGCCTCACAATGCCACCTGGGGAAATTTAAATTCACCTTATTAAATACATCTGGAATTTTAAAATCCCCCATCAGTAATGATGGCCATGTAGTCCAAATATCTGTGGTGGAAACCCCACCTGGCTCACTAATGCCCAATGAGAAAGGAAATCTGCTATTCTTATTCAGTCTGACATCTGTGTAACTCCAGACCCAGAACAATGTGGTTTACGTTTAACCACACTCTGAAATTGGCTAGAACCAGCCACACAGTTGTCAATTGTTATTGTGGGTTGGCAAGAAATGCTGGCCTTGACAGTGATGTCGACATCCCATGAAACATATTTTTCCAATGTCTCTCTGGCCACCTCTTATAAACACTGCCTCATGTTCACTTCTGTTGACTTCAATCACTTTCACATATTCTCTCTTACTCGGCTGTGTCTCTCTTTGTGGCTTCTCATTTGTTCCACATTCTCTACAAGTCTGTCATTCCTTAAGATGAGCTGCTGGATCGAGAATAGAGTTGGTTAAGAGCATCAGGGCTGGTCCATGACTTAGCTTACATCAAACGTATTTGCATCCAATCAAAGTTTGTAGCTCAAATGGTGCCCAAAGATGTGCAGGTTAACTGGTGTTACGGGGTTAGGGGGATAGGGGCGATTGGGCCAGGGCTCGGTACACTTTTAGAAGGTCAGTGCAGGCTTGATGGGCTGACTGACTTCCTTATGCGCTGTACGGATATTATGGATTCTATGGAATAAAATATGAATAGCCAGACAGTTTAGCTTCAATTGGTGCTCTATACGTACTGCTTCTATCAGAACTTTATGTTATGTTTCCACTTCTGGTAGCATGCTATATTACCATGATTGGTAATATGTTGTATTCTTTGTCTTTTCTTCCAGAATGACCCCATGTAGTGTTGACAAAGAATATACCAATCAAAAGATTGAAACAAAACTAATTTATTATTACACAACTAATTAAATGAAGTTCAAACACTCTACTGAGCTACAGATGATAATTAAATGATATTGAATCTGTCTTACAGTATTCAATAATCTATCTAGTCACTAACTACACTATGATCTAACCTCGTGCTATCTATCTCTAATTAACATTCAATCTGCTCTAAGCTCCTTGAGCTTCTCACCATGCTTCTCTTCTCAGCTTCTCCCAGAATTCCCTCAGAGTCTGACTTAAATACAGAGAAATGGTAATGCCCTTTAATGTTTGATTTACACAGAGATGTAATCATTAACCCTTCACTAACCTGACTATATACATATCATTGCACCATATAGTCACTTTTATAGTTTGAGGATGTTCCAAAGAGCTTCGCAGCTAATGAAGTACATTTTAAGTTATGTAACCATTTTTTACTGATGTAAGCAGCGAACATTAATTTACTCAATGCTTAAGTCAGAAGCCTGCTGTGTAATATATGACTAAGCTAGGCTAGGCACACATTCACACGCACACTCTCAACAGACACACAAATAACTCACAAATGCCAGTGTTGTGAACTGAGTTCCCCCTTAGCTGAGCTGTAGGCATTATCTCTCCACAGAATCAGAAGGTTGGCAGGAACGTGGGAAGTTAACGAGATTAACTGAACCTGAGGTGAAAAATTAAATAACAAGGTAAGCAGACTTTGAGTGGAATAATAGGATGTCATTTGCGCCGTAAAAAAATTGGATGTCATGAGGTGATTTGCAATTTGCTATTTAGCGGAGAGCTCGTACACCCATGAGGGGCCAATAACCATTCTCTGCTCCGAGAAAGGAAAAAATGTGCACGGCTTTGGTGAAAAAGCAGGGGAGTGGGATTAATATGGTAGATCTTTCAAATGGCTACCTCAAAGTAGGTTCTTTATGTGTTGCACCTTTCTGTTAAACTATAATTATTGTTTTCAGGCTTGCTGATGTTTTAACTATGCGAACAGATATGAAGACATCACCTGTGCTCTCGAAAGGCCCATTGAGAGGTCCAAGATTTGCCTGAGCTGGTTAAATACGCATTGAAGGCACTTGATGTACAGTGAAACCTGCACAGATGGACACCTCCAAAAGTAGTCATCCACATAAACAATAACACTTGTGGACAGTTTCAAATTATTGGCATTATAGTCGTATAAGCTGTGTTATATTTTCTTTGTTGCGGCAAAGATGAAATGTATGGAGGAGCCCAGACCATTCTTGTGAAATGCAATGAAAGGTTTATTAAGAGCGCTGCTCATACAATCACAATGGGGGTCTGCTCAAAGCCCATGCAAACAATCTGCTGACATCACTAAACATCACGCGATACAGAACCAGCAAGAATGTATTCCCAGATACATAACAAGCTGCACCCTAAAACCATGGATACTCGCTAATTAAAAACTATGGACAAATACCTCCACACCAAGTCTGCTGACAACTTGAAACAACGGACATGCAATTAATTGCAAGCGAGCACCAGATGGCAGAAAATATCTTTCATGTACTGTACATTTCTTTACACACAGCACTTGAGAAATTGTACCATTTCTGGACTTGCATGCCTATCGCAGGGATATAGGAGCTACTCTGGTGCCATGGAGCCTGAATAAAAGCATCTCTGCTACACAAAAACTAGGAACTACCAGTTAGGCATATGGAAAGTTGGGAATAGGGGCCCAGAAATTGCTGGAGTGGGGATCCGGACATTGCAGACTTGAAATCAAAGGGTGCTCCAGAGTTGAGGTGGAGGGACATTGGGCAATGACGGAGAGAAAGGGAAATGGGAGAGAGAAAAACCAAGCAATGGAAGAAAAGGTTAAGGGGATGAAAGCGGAGCGGAGAATGGGGAAAAGGGAAAGGGAATGTCTCTTTTACAGCTCAGCAGGGCCAAGCATTCATAAGGTTCTCCCAGTCCTCAATCTAAACAAAGAATGTCAGTGTTACAGCGATTGTTGCAGGCTTTTTGCGAATTTAGCAAGAATTAAGGTAGTTGCTTTTTTAAGGCAAAGATAGATGGATTTTTGAACAATAAAGGAATTAAGGGTTATGGTGAGCAGGCGGGTAAGTGGAGCTGAGTCCACAAAAAAATCAGCCATGATCTTATTGAATGTCGGAGCAGGCTCAAGGGGCCAGATGGTCTACTCCTGCTCCTAGCTCTTATGTTTTTATATTCAATATCTGTGCTTAATCACTTGCATGCTGATTACAAGGAAACTAGTCTGGCAGGCTTTCTTGATCTTAAAACATAAAGAGTTGAGATTTAATTGAGTAAAAAAAAACCCAGGTAAAGATTTAAAAATATCCGAAAAGGTAAACCCGTGTGCGAACTTTGTAACACACACACACATAAGTACACAAGTGTGCAGAATTGTAAGTTATGCCGTATGAAGTTCCTTTCTCAGCCAAATTAAAGTTGAATGTGAAAAGGAGAATAAAAAATGGAGAGTTCACTGATTATGAGTCCTTTGCTGGCAGCTGTGACTGCAACACATTTATCTCTGGTGGCCTGGAAAATTAATTGGTGTTGAAACCAATGCGAACTGCAATTGCCAGATACAATTTATTTTCATGGCATAATCCATCTTTTCCTGAAGTCCATGATGTTTGCACCTGAGTTTCCTTTTGATGGAAATTCACTAGCTCTGTGCTGGATTTTCAAACTGGAACAGAGAGGGTTTTAACTTTGGAGAGAAGGGTAGATGGAGGTTAGTACTGCCCCATTGGTAGGTTCTTTCAGAATACTGTTTTAGCTGTTGGCGGGCTACATTAAAAGAGATTTCAGAAATGGTTATAAAAACAGAAAATGCTGGAAAAACTCAATAGGTTTGGCAGCATCTGTGGAAAGAGAAATTGAGTGAACATTTCATGTCTGTATGACTCCAGAGGTCAATTGGTTATTCTAGTCACATTCCCTCTCTCCCCATGATGATTTCTGACGGCATTTGGTGAGTGGATGTCTGGACAGATTGCGACTATTGCCCATGGCCGAGGTGAGTAGATTCTCCAATGTCACAGCCATTAGTTTCTGAATGATTCATTATCGATCATGATGAGATAGCAAAATTACCTTTCCAAATAGCTGTCACCCTAGTAAATATTCTGTCCCTTCTTGAGAGGTAGCCTTTTAGAAATGCAAATATGAGGTCCTATACAGTTTCAGTAAATCTTTTGAAGTAGTTATTGACATCAGTGGGAGTGAAATTCCATGAGGGTACCTGGGCATGTCATAATTGTACTCCACATTTGAACCTTTCAGCAAACTAGTCAACTTGTAACACCAGCCATCAGGTGACTCATGGCAGCCATCTTAAGTCACTGTCTTTGCTGGCTTTTTAAAAGTCCTTTTTAAATAGTTCAATATATATTTGATCAGCTGTTGAAATTAATATCACTCATGCACAAATCACATCATTGTATCAACAAATACCCATTGCATAATTGTCCGGCCAAAATACGTGGGTCTACGAATTTGCTGTTGGATTCAGGTCTCCAGTTGCAAAAGGTTAAGTGGCTGGAACAAGGTGCCTTACACTCTCACAGCCAAATGTTAATATTTCAAATCAGAATTTAGAAAGTCTTGAAGGAATGACATTCGATGGCAAAATATTGTCTTCGACATTGGGAGAATTCCCTGCTCTTAGAATAGAGCCAGAGAATCACTGAGGCACGTGGGAGTTCACCTTCACCTGAACCCCACCTCCAAAAATATAGCAGACAAAACTGTCAGCTGAGATTAGGTGCTCAAATCCTGGCCTGAATCAGTGGCAAGTTCTGCCACGTTGATCTACAGCATGGAGCAATGGAGCATCACACTTTGCATTATGGATGTCTCATTGATCTTTATACTCTTGATTTGAATGCTCATAAACATTTTTTTAAAGTTTGCCAAACATGAAGTTGGTATCTCTTTAATTTCACATCAGCTATTCCAGATCCCAAACAAACTGGTATCGGTGTAGGAGGCGCCTGGTCTAAAGTGCTTTCTCTGAAAAAGATTCATTCGATACATGAATTTAACATTTGCATCGGGTTTCATTATCTTTCAAGAATGAAAAAAAAATTGCTATCTTTCCGAACCACAAAACGTTCAGTGAATATTCCTAATGGTCCTGAAATTAGCCTTTCTCAGCCAAGATGAGTGAATGGAAACACTCTTGAGGTGGTTTTCAAATATTCATTCGCTTAAAATCTGCATAGTTGAAGCATGTTAAAATCATTCAAGATCCCTGAGGGAAATCACTGGTCACTCTTTAGGGAACTCTGCATTTTCAGCCTTCCAGGCTCGGTACATTATTTTAGCAACAAACAGAAGCTGTATTCCTGCGTTATTTGACTTCTCCATGCTGCCATCGATGGTACAAATGAGAGAAAGCTAGTTTTTTGGAAGCCCATCTTTTCAGCTGGATTCCAAAGTCAGAATCACCAGGAAAATGATGACCTCCCCTCCAATAACACAAACGTTGGTGAAAATGAAATTAGAGGTGATAAAGTTTCATTGACGCTCGGCTCTCTGCCAGGAGTTTTCCATATCTTAGTTGTCGCTGCTGTCCCCAATGTGTTGTGGGATTGTGCTACCATCGCATTCTGTTTTCATCTTTTGGAATGAAAGAAACTATGATTTCAAGACAAACCCATTCCCTTATTGTTGGTGATCAATCATGTTAAGCAAAAGGATCTCAGATCAATACTTCCCTACCGTACAGGCGTAGAAGGTAACAGGAAGCAATTGAAATTCAAGCAGTCATATCTCCTGGTTGCTTGTCTCACTGTTCAGTTAAAACTGTGCACATCACAAATAAAAATGTTTGCCCATCAAGAAGGTGAGATCCCAAATGTAGAGAAGGCTTGTCTTCCTTCTGTACATAGTAATTGTTGAATACTTCGTAAAGAGTGATGGAAGACCTCAACGATCCATCAACCAGCTGATAAATTGCATTTTATCACACAAAGTGAAAATTTAGAAGATTTTGGGCTGGATTCTCCATTTCTGAGACTAAGTGTTGCCGCCAGCGATGCATGTGTGGACTTTCATGACAGAAAAATTGGTGCAAAATCCTCACCGGCGCCGAGTGAAATTCCTGCGGATCGCGCTGAAATCATCCGGAAAATGGCTGGGTCCCAGGCTGCGCATGCGCACTACCTGCACCAGTTGCGCCATAAAACATGGCGCTCGCCGTGCGCGAATCCAACCCAGTATTGGGGTGTGGGCATCGCTGACTGGACTAGCATTTGTAGCCCATCGCTAATTGCCCTTGAATTGAGTGCCTTGCTGGACCATTTCAATGATGACATGTCATCTATCCCCCCACCGCCACCCCCACCCCCTGAAGGCAATTATGTTTGGTCATCACCCAGCGATGTTGGCCATCGTGGTGGGAGTCGCACTTCTATATGGTGCCCTGGGGGAGCTGGAGCAGGAGCGTGCCAGGGAGGCAGTGCCACAGAGCAGCGTGCCGCAGGTAGGCAGGTGGTAGCTGCCCAGGCTGGAGGGCCGCCCGCCCGATAGGACGAGGAGGAGGAGTAGGAGGTGGTGGTGCCACGGCGACGGAGACGCCCGATGAGGCCCCGTGAGTACTGGCCCCGCTCGTCGTACCAGGACCTCACGGACCGGGCATGCAGGAGGCGATTCAGGATGAGCTGGGAAACCGTCGCCCATATTTGCCATCTCATGGCACACCTGGCACCGCGTGGCACTGGGGGCGGACACTCTCTCCCCGTGGCTGTCAAGGTTATGGTGGCCCTGAACCTTTATGCCACGGGGTCATTCCAGTGGCCGAGTGGGGGCCTTTCCGGCATCTCGCAGGCATCGGTGCACCGGTGCATCCGTGCAGTGACAAGCGCCCTGTTTGCCATTGCAGACCACTACATCCAGTTCCCTGTGGACCGGGCCAGTCAGGATGCCCGTGCAGCGGGATTCGCGGCTGTGGCTAGGATGCCCATGGTTCAGGGGGCGATCGATGGGATTCACGTCGCCGTGCAGCCACTTGCGGATTACAGGGCCGTGTTGCAAGGGGACTTACTCCATGAAGTGCAGGTGGTCTGTGACCACCGCATGAGGATCCTGCATGTCTGTGCCCGGTACCCGGGCAGTGTCCATGACTCATTCCTATTGGCACAATCTTTCATCCCCACCATGAGGGACGCACCCCCCCCCCCCCCCCCCCCCCCAGGCTGAGGGGCTGGCTGCTGGGCGACAGGGGATCCCCGTTGCGGTTGTCGCTGATGACGCCTGTACGGAGGCCACAGACTGACATGGAGAACTGCTACAACGATGCCGATGCAGCGACCAGGGGTGTGATCGAGAGGTGCTTTGGGCTGCTGAAGGTGAGCTTCAGGTGCCTGGACCGCTCTGGAGGGGGCCCTCCAGTACCCGTCAGATAGGGTCGGCCGCATCGTTGTGGCCTGCTGCGTCCTGCACAACATAGCCCAGCAGAGGGGCAATGTGCTGCAGGCAGGGGAGGGGGATGGGGAGGAGCAGCAAGACGAGTCACAGACCTCCCCAGATGAGGAGGATCTGGGCAATGTTCAGGACAGATGGGCTAGACATGGACGGGAGGCTGCCTAGCATTAACAGCTGGGCCAGCGGGCACGGGGCAGGCTGATAGCCGCCCGATTCATGGACTGGGGGGGCGTGGGAATCGCCGAGTATGGGCACAGACTGCACACCACGGCACCAGCCTACCACCCTCAGCCCACCCACACAACATCAACCACCCTCACCCTGCCCACCTAACACCAAACACCCTCACCCCACCCACCCAACACCAACCACCCTCTCCCCACCCGCATGTGCACCACCCCTCCATTGCACATCCACCTGCTGCACAACGGGCCGGGCTCACATGGTCGCCGGTGGAAGCGTGTCTATTGCAGGCCATGGAGGATGATGACAACCCGCTCTGCGATGAGCTCTGGGCTCTATATCATTGGACAATCCGTCTACATTGTCTGGCTTTTTGCGAGCAGGATGTGCCTGGACCGTTGAACATTTTTCCAGATAGTTTCTAATATTGCAGTTCTACTGTAATGGCAAGGTTAGGTACATGACTCATTCTAGGTATTAGCGGCTGGATCCTACGGACCCCTTGCTGCATATGCCTCAGCACCACGCCGTTCGCTGGTGGCAGGATTTTCTACTCCCCAGCTTGTCAATCGGATTTCCCATTGAAGCCACTCTGCCGTAAAACCCATTGGCGGGGGTGGACTGCCATCGGGAACAGATAATTCCAACAAGCGGAGAATTCCGGCCTTGATCCTTATCACCACAGTTAGGATGTTGTTGTGAATTGTAACATTTGATGCATACAGTGAACTCTGCAGTTTTCTGGTATCAAAAGGTTGAATAAATTGCCTGAAGACTGGTGTTGGTTAATGATGGAGGTCCCATGAGGAGGCCAAGAAGCAAGTGGGCCAGGTCGATTCCAATCCTAAGCCCACCCCAGCACATGGGATGCAAGTTGTGAACAGAGGCTCAGAAAGTCGAATTTTCTTCTGGAGGGAAGAAAGTTGAAATGTGACATGGTGAAGATACGTTTAAAATGCTGTGAGGCAGAAGGGGTGTGGATGAATGTGAATCAATTAGACTTCATTTGTGACCTTTAAAATTCTTTCAGAGGGCGTGGGCCTCGCTGGCAAGGCCTACATTTGTTGCCCATCTCTAAGTGTCCTTGAGACGGTGGTGGTGAGCAATTTCAGAACTAGAAGGCACAAGTTTTAAATACGAGCACGTCTCGAATTGGGTTAAAACATTTTCAGAATTAATTCCACAAAACTATTTGAGAACATGCAACAGGAAAGTGAAGCACTGACTCCATTTATAGGGTGCAAGATACTTCACAAATAATCTCAGGTGCTCCTTTCTCTTATAAACATTAGCATTTTGTGCAAATAATCCAGGCATGCCAATACATCTGATATCTGTGTTAAATGATTGGATTGCCCCTCAAATGATATGAGGAGCGTTCATGTAAACTTCCTGGTTCAGGTAATTCAATAAAGAAGAATATAAAGAACAAGAAAAAGCTATTTGACCGACAAAAAAAATATTTACCCAGCACTCCAAACCTTCCATAATTGTATTTTGTTGCCATTTGATGGTTTCCAATATTTATGTTTGGCAGATTGGTCTAAAGCACTTATCACTTGTTGAGTGAAGTTGTTTTTCCTAATATCTGTAATATTTATTTTTCATTTACCACCTATCCCAACTATCAACTCCATTCCCCTCCCGAGCAATAGTATGAGATTAAACCGTCCATGCCCAACTTTAGTATCATATTTGATCCAGAAATAAACATCTGGGGCGAAATTCTCCGGAAACAGCGCGATGTCCACCGGCTGGCGCCCAAAACGGCGCCAAATCAGACGGGCATCGCGCCGCCCCAAAGGTGCGGAATGCTCCGCATCATTGGGGGCCGAGCCCCAACATTGAGGGGCTAGGCCGCCGCCGGAGGAATTTCCGCCCCGCCAGCTGGCGGAAACGGCCTTTGTTGCCCCGCCAGCTGGCGCGGAAATGACATCTCCGGGCGGCGCATGCGCGGGAGCGTCAGCGGCCGCCGACAGTTTCCCACGCATGCGCAGTGGAGGGAGTCTCTTCCACCTCCGCCATGGTGGAGACCGTGGTGGAGGCGGAAGGGAAAGAGTGCCCCCACGGCACAGGCCCGCCCGCGGATCGGTGGGCCCCGATCGCGGGCCAGGCCACTGTGGGGGCACCCCCTGGGATCAGATCACCCCGCGCCCCCCCCAGGACCCCGGAGCCCGCCCACGCCGCCTTGTCCCGCCGGTAAGGTAGGTGATTTAATTTACGCCGGCGGGACAGTCAATTTATCGGCGGGACTTCGGCCTATCTGGGCCGGAGAATCGAGCGGGGGGGGCCCGTCAACCGGCGCGGCGCGATTCCCGCCCCCGCCGAATCTCCGGTGCCGGAGACTTCGGCAACCGGCGGGGGCGGGATTCACGCCAGCCCCCGGCGATTCTCCGACCCGGCAGGGGGTCGGAGAATGTCGCCCCTGACCTCATATTTGTATCATCACTAAGACCACCCATTTTCACCTATAACATTGCTGAATTCCCCTGTTTGAAACGCTGATTCATACCTGTTTTTATCTCGAGACACGACTATATCAATGCACTTCTGACTGTTTTTCTACATTTTACCTTCTGCTAAAATGGCTATCACCCAAATTTCTGCTGCCTTGATCTTAACTTACACCAAGTTCCATTTCCCTACTATAGGGGATTCAGTTAGCTCAGTTGGCTGGACAGCTGGTTCGACGTGGAGCAACGCCAACCATATGGGTACAATTCCTGTACTGGCTGAAGTTATTAATGCCTCGCCTTCTCAATCTTGCCCCACGCCTAAGGTGTGGTCACCCCAGGTTAAGTCACCACCAGTGAGCACTCAAAGGGGAGAGCAGCCTATGCTGCTCTGGGACTGTGGCAACATTTACATTTTTACCCCTACCACCCCCATGTTCACTGACCTAAATGGGGAGCTGATCAACGAACGTCTTGATTTAAAAATCCTTATCCATGTTTTCAAATCCTTTCATGTCCTCACTCCTCCCTATCTTTGTAATCCCTTTTCGCCCTGCAATCCTCCGAAATGTCTGCGCTTCTCTAATTCTGATTGTGCAACCCTTATTTTAATCTCTCCACCCTTGATGATAACATCTTCATTTGCCTAGGCCCCAGGCTCTGGTATACCCTCCCTGCACTCCCCTAAATTGCTACGTCTCTCCTTCACTTTTCTCCTTTAAGACAGTCCTGAAAACCTATCTATTTGACCAAGCTTTGGTTATCTGACCTAATATTTCCATATGTGATCCAGTTTCATGTTTTTAATATAATGTTCCTGTGAAGTGGCATGGAAGATCATTAAAGGCACTATATAAATATAAGTTGTTGTTGTATTTCATGTCCTCCAGTCTACTTTACGAGCATAATGTGAAGGGTCATTCTCAGTTTGCTTTACCTGTATAATATATATAGATATATATCTATGTATACCTATTCATCTACACATCAATAACGGTATTTTTCCCCTCAGACCGTGTGGCCTAAGCCCTTCTCTTTCCTTTCGGTTCATTCCCTTCACATTTGGAATTAGCCTTGTAGCTCTCTATCCTTTGCCGATATTCGCGTTTCCAATTTGCTTGAATCCATATATCGTACATTTTGCAGTTCTTAAATGGCTCATTCTGAGTTGGGTTCATAGGGACAGATATAAAATCACAATGTCACCTTCTGCTCAGTGGCTTTTTCCTCAAATCTTCAATTCTCCATTCCAGAGGAACGGTATTGAGTCATGGGGATGAATTCTCCACCGGCGGGAGTCTCCGTTCTGCCGGCAGCAAACCCCCACCGTTTCTCAGAAGCGTGGAGTACCCACAACGGAATATCCCATTTGCCAATGGCGGGAACGGAGAATCCCGCTGCCAGCGATGGCGTGCCGCTGAGAAGCACACGGCTGGGGAAGGGGAAAATACACCTCATAGAGTTTTACAGCACAAAAAGAGGCCCTTCAGCCCCTCATGTCTGTGCTGGCCATCGAGCACCTATCTATTCTAATCCCATTTTCCAGCACTTGGTCGATAGTCTTGTATGCTATAGCGTTTCAAGTGCCCATCTAAATGCTCCTTCTGGGTTGAGTTTAAATGGATTTTTTAAAATGTGAACTGATTTAGGATGACATGAATGATCATAACAAATAACAATTGCGCCCCTTTGCAGATTCATTCACATATATTCTAGGTTCGAATATAGCACCAAACCCAAGGGTCACATGAACAGGATAAATGCATTTATTTTTCTGCACCAAAATGTTGCCTTAAGTTTTCGCTCTTAATCTTACCAGAGGTGGATAAGCCGGCTTCACTGAGTAGTCATTAGTCATCATCATGAGCAACGAAGGAAGGAAGAAGATGATCTCGGCCACGAGCTGAAACAGTTTTAATCACATTTTGGCAAGTGATAAATAGATGAACAGGTAAATGGAGAATGAATGTTTCATTTTTGTTTGGAAGTCCCAGTTTCAAATGCTAATTTTCAGAGTAATTGAGTGCCTTGGCTACTAAATCCATTGACAGTGCGCTTGGTGGCACATTTGGCTTTCTCTGAATGAAGAGGCATTACTTACTCTTCTGAAGCAGTTAAGTTGTAATGCAATTCAAGTAAGCTTGATTGCTGCTCTGATATAAGAAATAGCTGAGGAGTGATGCCGCACAAAGAGGTGAAAAGCTACTGCTTCTGAAGTTGTTTTCCACATCATTGAGCTACAAATAGAAAACACAGAAACAGACCAGTCAGACCAAAAGGTCTAAGCTACTGATTATTCTCCGCATGAGCTTTCTTGCAGCCTCTTCACCTAATCCTATTATTCTTCCCTCCTTCACACCACTGGAGTGTTAACCCTGGCTCAGTCGGTAACACACTCACCTGCGAGTCATAAGATTTCAGCTTCAGGTCCCACTCCAGCGCAGAACTGGTGAGTTACTAAACCGAGACATGCTGTGTGGATGGATGGCATGGGGGGGGGTTGTCCCTTTTGTCCCTTGTCACCTGGCCAATATTAACCCTCAGTCAACATCACAAAAACAGGCTATTAGCTGTTTGTGAGAGTTTGCAGAGTGCTTGTTGGCTGACACGTTCCTGACACCACACTTTAAAAAGTACTTTGATGGATGTAAAGCACTTTGACTTGCTCAATGGTCATGAGAAGTGACATGTAAATGGGAGTCTTTCTTTCTCCTGTGCTTATCGAGTTTTGCCTTCAATACACTTCTGCTTCCTGCAACAACTACGCCTTGCGTGTTTCACACTCTTACTGCCCTTTGGGTAAATAAGAATTTTCTGACTTAATGATTTTAGCGGTGGCTACAGAACCATAGAATCTCTACAGTGCAGAAGCAGGCCATTAGGCCCATCGAATCTGCACTGACCCTCTGAAAGAGCACCCTACCTAGGCCCACTCCCCTGCAACCCCACCAAACATGCACATCTTTGGACACTAAGGGGAAATTTAGCATTGCCAATCCACCTAACCTGCACATCTTTGGACTGTGGGAGGAAACCGGAGCACCCGAAGGAACCCACGCAGACACTGGGAGAAAGTGAAAACTCCACACAGACAGTCTCCAAAGTCCAGAATGGAACCCGGGTCCCTGGTACTGTGAGGCAGCAGTGCTAACCACTGTGTCACCGTGCCACCCATCTCATACTTATGTGGCGGGATATTCCGAGTCTCCTCGCCGAAATCACGCTAGGAGCAGGGGTGGAGAATGGGCGTCCGTGGAGAATCGCGGTCAATCGGGCGCGCGCGTGGGTCGGCCATGTCGCAGTGTGGATCAGCCATGTCACGCCACGTGGCTGACCGAGGTCGGCGCCGTGCGCATATGCGGACTCTCGACCAGAAGTGCAGGGCTCCATATCGGCAGCTGGAGTTACCAGGACTACTCTGGAGCCCTGCTAGCACCATGCAAATCGCAGAATCACACTGGACTTACTACACGTGAGTCCAGAGTGATTTGCACGCTTTTTTTCACATGCGTGGGGACCTAGTCCCATTATTGGAGAATCCCGCCCATGGTCCCTAGCTTTGAAATTCCCTCAAGTGGAAAGGTTGTCATGGTATCTACCCTATCAAATCCTTTATTACATTAAATACCATTTTCTGGTAACCCCTCACTCTATTCATTCTGAAAAGAACATAAACCCATTCAATATTTCTTCATAATTTCACCTCATCCTTGCCCATCAATTTTTTTGCACCTTCTCCATTGTCTCGTTTCATGATATGGAAATTTGAATTGTGAGCAGTTCTTCAAGTGTTTTCAAACTGAGGTTCAAACATAATTTCCTTACTGTTCTATTCAGTACCTCTGGGGATGAAACCCAGTGCTTGTTTTCTTTTGCCTCCGGTGTTTTTATAAGCTGCATCACAACACTGAGTGATTTGTGTATAAGCTTCTCGACCTCATTTAGATTACTCTTATGCAAGCAATATCTCGTCTTCTTATTCATTCTGCAAAAATGCACCACGTTGCACTAATCTATATTGACATTTGTTTGTCAATTGAATGACCCGACCCCCTGCCATCTCAAGGGTTTGCGGGGAACTCCGAGAGGGGAACCTCGCCGACACTGAGAGACCTGCTGGCATTTTATGCTAGAACCAGCGTTGATTGGCATAAGGCGGGACCTCTGCCCTCCGTTAGAGGACGTCCTGCCTTAAAGAGCTGCTGGCCAATCCGGTTAGTCGGCAGCTACAGTGCTCCGGTGGTGGACGAGGCACTGCCTGGAATTTTCAGAGTGTAAGTCCTAGGAACTGGAGGCCCAGCTAACTGTCAGGGGTCCCATGGAAGGCAGGTTAAGGAAAGCCTGGGAGTGTCATGAGGGACGTGATCAGGGTATTGGGGGATGGTGGAAGGAGGAGGGTGCCCCCACATCCCCACCATGAATTGTCACCTGCCCATCAGCCATTTAAGTCTGTTGGGAAACGACCCTTAAGTGGCCATCCATTGACTACTTAAAGTTCATAGGTTCATAAGATATAGGTGCAGTATTAGACCATTTGGCCCAATGTGTCTTCTCCGCCATTTGATCATGGCTGATCTCATCCTGGCCTTAACTCAACCGTCCTGGCCGTTCCCCATAACCCTTCAACCCATTACTAAACCCATTGAAAATCTGTCAACTCGTCCTTAAATTTACACACTGTCCCAGCATCCACCACACTACCGCGAGGTAGCGAATTCCACAGACTCACAACCCTTTGGGGGGTAGTTTCTCCTCAACTCCGTTTTAAATACAAAGGCTTTAATTGGGTGCCAGGGCAGGCTTCCCATCCGAGGCTCATCCCACCTCAGCACAAAATCGGGGCAGGTGTGAACATCAAGGGAATCCTGTCTGTGAGATTTCACACTTCCCTGTCCACCCCACCTCAGAACCCACCAGGGGAGGTGAGAATTCTGGCCCAAGCATTTTCAGACACACTAAGCAGCCATTTTGATATCTTGAATACAAATCAAGACTTCTTTTAAGAAGGGATAAGATCAATGACTTCGAGAGTTCTGAAGAAGAATCAGGTTGGACTCGAAATATTAGCTCTGATTCTCTTTCCACAGATATACTGACAGAGCTGCAGAATCTTTCCAGCACTTTCTGTTTTTTCACTTGGAGACATTGTCCAATTCCACCACCTTCCCTGGCTGCTCGGCTCAGGCTCGGGTTGCCAACCATCCCAGAATGGCTAGGAGTTTACTGGACTTGGCATCGATCTCACGGTGGCCAAAGAAAGATTCTGGGGAGATTGGAGTGTCGATTTCTCAGTAAAAATGTATATTTTCAGCAGGTTCTGTTCTTGGCAAATGTGTCACATATGGACACAGCCTCCAAGAAAAATGAGAGGAGATCTAATTGAGGTATATAAGATGGTAAAAGGTATTAACAAAGTAGAGATGGATCAGATGCCTCCCCTTGTGGGGCAATCTCGAACGAGAGGTCATCGTTTTGTGATGGGGTAAAAGATTTAAAGCAGAGATGAGGAAAAATGACTTCTCTCACAGGGTCATGAATCTGTGAAATCCACAGCTCCAGAGTGTGGTGAATGCCGGGACATTGAGTAAATTTAATGAGCAGATAGACAGATTTTTAATTAGTAATGGGTTGACGGGTTGTGGAGGAGGGGCAGGAAAGTGGAGTTGAGAAACAGAGAGATCAGCCATGATCATATTGAATGGCGGAGCAGGCTCGAGGGGATCAATTGCCTACCCCTAATTCTTATGATCTTTACTCAATTTACTGCCTGTTGAATATAATCCATTCGGAAATCCATGCTTTCTTCATTGAGTCTCAGTTACAGGGGTGCGTGTGCCTCTGTGTGCCAATGAGTTCTGTCTATGTTACGAAACACGCAGGTTGTATCTTTAGTTGTGGCTACTCTACATTAACTGTGTGGAAAAACATTCTTTGAATTTTTGAAGACTTTTCTTTGAAAAATTTGAGACATTATTTCCTCTACTTTCTGAATCCAGCAGGCTACACACTCACTCTGTTGGGTGAATAGTTTTCGGATGCTGAACTTGCCTCTCAATCAAGCGAGTAGGTGACCTGCCAGTTTTTGGACAGCCCGCACTTCCTCTCCTCTGGAACTACTCGGCCCATGCCGCCGGCTTTCCCTGATGTCACTTCCGCAACGTCTCCCAGAATGTGACCCAACCTGCATCGGCAACCCTCGCTCAAGCGGATGATGGTGGTGATCAACCTTGCCCTTCTGTTTGATTCTGCACTGACCTTTCAACCGCGCATCCAGCTAATTTGATCTGACTCGCTTATCCCATCCTCTGCTCTTTTGCCCTTACTTCAGCTCAGTGCTTCTGAGATCCCGAGACACACTTTAATGTGCTGAGCATTGGTTTCTCAGATTCTTTCCATATCATCATTCCTACACACACTTTTGCCGGATGCAGAAATCTACGGCCTGAGCAACTCCCATGTAACCATCATCCCAGCCTCATCAAATCCCCCTTTTTCCTTACAACTGATTTCAATATCGCTGTTCTTATTTTCAATTACCTCCACCCTTTATTCTGCAAATTCTTGGGAATGCTCTTCAATCCTGCAGCTCGGCTTAAACCCTCGATCCTTGGACTGCAAACTACTGTTTCATCCATCGTGACCCTCCAATCTTTCAGCCATTGAGCTCCACCCTCTAAAACCCTCTCGTAGAACCGCACTTCTTTGTTGATACTCCCCCACCTCCAGATGTCAATCACAAAATGTTTTGATCGTGCTCGCAACGTTTTTCCAGCTCTGTATTCACCACTCCCTCTTTTTAAGAACACTTCGGCCACAATCTCTATGCTGACCATCAAACTCTAATCTACACTAATCCCATTTACCAGCACTTGTTCCATAGCCTATTCTGTTTTGGCGATTTACGTGCACATCCAGATGATTCTTAAACGTCGTGAGTGTACCTGCCCCCACCACCCTCTGGGTGAAAAATAGTTTCCTCAGATCCCCTCTAAACCACTTACTCCTCACCTTAAACCTATGCCACTTGGTCTTAGACACCTCTGGGAAAAGATTCTTACGATCTCCCTTATTTGTGTCTTTAAAATTTTGCGTGGAGATGCTGAATTTGGAATGGGGTGAGCACAGTAAGAAGTCTTACAACACCAGGTTAAAGTCCAACAGGTTTGTTTCAAATCACTAGCTTTCGGAGCACTGCTCCTTCCTCAGGTGAATGCATCGGTATGTTCCAGAAACACATATATAGACAAAGTCAAAGATGCAAGACGATGCTTTGAATGCGAGCATTTGCAGGTAATTAAGTCTTTACAGATCCAGAGAGAGGGATAATCCCAGGTTAAAGAGGTGGGAATTGTCTCAAGCCAGGACAGTTGGTAGGCTTTCGCAAGCCCAGGCCAGATGGTGAGAGGTGAATGTAATGCGACATGAATCCAAGCTCCCGGTTGAGGCCGTACTCATGCGTGCGGAACTTGGCTATAAGTTTCTGTTCGGCGATTCTGTGTTGTCGCGCGTCCTGAAGGCCGTCTTGGAGAACGCTTACCTGGAGATCGGAGGCTGAATGCCCTCGACTACTGAAGTATTCCCCGACCGGAAGGGAACATTCCTGCCTGGCGATTGTCGCGCGATGTCCGTTCATTCGTTGTCGCAGCGATTGCATGGTCTCGCCAATGTACCACGCTTTGGGACATCCTTTCCTGCAGCGTATGAATTAGACAACGTTGGTCGAGTCCCACTAATATGGTGGGTGGTATTATCACATGTAATGATGGTAACCATTTTGATGATCTGGCGCGTCTTGCAAAGATTGCCATGGCAGGGTTGTGTAGTATCGTGGTCGCTGTTCCGAAGGCTAGGTAGTTTGCTGCAAACAATGGTTTGTTTGAGGTTGCGCGGTTTTTTGAAGGCAAGTAGTGGCGGTGTGGGGATGACCTTGGCAAGATGTGCGTCTTCATCGATGACGTGTTGAATGCTGCAAAGAAGATTTCGTAGTTTCTCCGCTCCGGTGAAGTACTGGACGACGAAGGGTACTCTGTCGGTTGTGTCCCGTGTTTGTCTTCTGAGGAGGTTGGTACGGTTTTTTGCTGTGGCATGTTGGAACTGTCGATCGATGAGTTGAGCGCCATATCTTGTTCGTACGAGAGCATCTTTCAGCGGCTGTCAATGTCTGTTAAGCTCCTCCTCGTCTGAGCAGATCCTTATCTCTTATAATTTTGTTCACTTTATCAGATCCCCGCTCAGCCTCCTCTGCTCCAGGGAAAACAAACCCAGCCTATCATGCCTCTCCTTATAGTTTAAATTTTCCATCCCAGGCAACATCCTGGTGGATCTCCTCTGCAATCCGCTCCAGTACAATCACCCTGCTCCGATGGTGTGGCGACAAGAGTGGACAGAATATTCCATCTGTGACCTAACCGATGTTTTCTAAAGTTGTACCAAGACCTCCCATCTCCTATATTCTTCTTTTTTATAAATTTAGAGTATCCAATTACTTTTTTTTCCCAATTAAGGGGCAATTTAACGTGGCCAATCCACCAACCTGCACATCTTTGGGTTGTGGGGGTGAAACCCACACAGACATGGGGAGAATGTGCAAACTCCACACGGACAGTGACCCAGGGTCGGGATTTGAACCCGGGTCCTCAGCGCCGCAGTCCCAGGCCACATGCTGCCCTCATCTCCTATATTCCATGCCCCAGATAATGAAAGCAAGAATTCTGTATGGCTTCTTCACCAACCTATCTATCAGTGCTGTCACATTCAGAGATCTATGAACTGGTATTGTTCCTCAATACTCCCAAAGGACCTACCGTTCATGATGTATATCCTACCCCTCTTAACCTCCCAAAATGGAGCAGTTCAACTCGAATTGTCGCCGATAAGCAATATTTAACAGAGCACAGCAGTAGAATGTATTGGTATTTAAAACTGCTTCTCAACCCCCAAGTTGCAGAACAAATCAAATTGTGCTGAACATTTCCTTTACCTGTGAATTACAAAGATTTGATCGACACCTTGTTGTGCAATTTCTCTTTACTGTGCTCTTTACTCTGACTCTGTTCCAATTAGGGCAATCAGTGAATTTACCTTCTTTCTATATTGTCTATGGTCGAATGCTTAGAGTCGCCAGGCATCGAATGATACCACCCTAAGTTTCAACTGGTTATCGTTCAAAGAGCCAAACACCAGTTAGTTAGTTCAAGGTGTCATGTAAGAGTACCTTTAAGAAATTGATGTTTAAGCAATGTACCTTTAAGAACTGCAGTGATGTCAGAGTGTGGGTGGAACTGGGTTTTAGTTTAGCCATTTTGCAGTTTTGCAGTTTAGTTTCAGTTTCAGTTTAAAAGAGCTTGGGGTGTGTCTGTGTTTGCAGTGAGTTGGATCTGCTGTGATCTCTGCCATGAAAGACTATCTCTGGATCATTTGGGTGATTTAAACTCATAATAGTAAAGCCTTTAACCTGATGTGTTTCTGTTTAAAGGTGTTAAGTCTCATGGATGTTGAAAGGAATAACTGAAGGATTATTTAATGTTGTAATATTTTGGGGTTATCTTTGAAGTAAGGGGTGTTAAGAGATCCAATGTTTATTTAAGAGATTAAGTTGAGTTCATGGAATAAACATTGTTTTGTGTTTAAAAACCCACGTGTCCATAATTGTAATCCCACACCTAGGGAACAAGCCGTGTGCTCGGAAAAGCAACAAATACATGAAAGGGGGAGGTTGGTTGAACTCCATGATACATTTTGGAGTTCTGAAAACACCTCGCCGAAAACAATTGGGGGCTCATTCGGGATAAAAGTCTATCTATTGGATTGGCTTTTGTGAACTTAAAGACAGTGAAGGATTGTTGCTTTTCCGGTGTGGTATTTTAGCTTAAGTGGGGAGTGTGTTGTGAACAATGGCTCCTTCAGAGGCTCAGAAGTTTTTGGGGGTAGAGAATGTCACACGCAGTACCTTACGGACAGAGACTAAACGCAGACTGTTGGGTCTGGCAAAAACATTGCAGTTAACATTACCTGACAAAATGCGAAAAGATGAGGTCATTATGGCAGTGGTTAAGCATTTAAAGTTGCCTGAGATAGAGTTTGACTCATTGGAAATGGCAAAAATTCAGTTGCAAATTAAACAAATGGAACAAGAGAAAGAATTAAAGCGGCTTGAATACAAGAGTGAGAGAGAGGAAAAAGAAAAGGAGAGAGACAAAATGAGAAAAGAAAGAATAGCCTTAGCAGAACAAAAAGAAAAAGAAAGGGAGATACAGATCAGGGAAAAAGATAAAGAGAGGGAGTTTGAACTTCAGAAAATGGACATGAAACATGAGAGTCAGTTAAAATTGGCAGACGTAAAGGGAAACGTACAGTTGGAGGATAGTGGTGAGGATAGTGAGAAAGAGCGTCATAGTCGAAGGCTTGGTGGGAATCTATTTAAATATGTCCAAGCATTGTCAAGGTTTGACGAGGAGGAAGTGGAAGCCATTTTTATTTCATTTGAGAAGGTAGCTAAACAAATAAAATGGCCACAGGACATGTGGGTATTACTGATTCAAACAAAGCTGTTGGTAGAGCTAGTGAAGTCTTTGCATCACTACCGGAGGAGGTATCTGGAACGTATGAGGAGGTGAAGATATCCATCTTAAGTGCAAATGAGCTAGTGCCTGAAGCTTACAGACAAAGGTTTAGAAATTTAAGGAAAGAATTTGGTCAAACATACATGGAGTTTGAAAGGCTCAAACAGAGTAATTTTGATAGGTGCATAATGGCTTTGAAAATAGACCAAGCGTATGAAGCTCTCAGAGAAATTATACTTTTGGAGGAGTTTAAAAATTCAATTCCTGATGTAGTGAGAACTCATGTGGAAGAACAGAGGGTTAAAACTGCGAGATTAGCAGCAGAAATGGCAGATGATTATGAATTAGTTCATAAATCAAAGATTGGTTTCCGACATCAGTTTCAGCCGGTGAGGGACAGAAACTGGGGACATGAGAAATACTCAAGTGGTAAAGGTAAAGGTGATCTGATGGGGGGCAATAAAGAGAGTGTACCTCAGATTAAAAAAGAAATCCAGGAGGGTGGAAAAGAAATGAAAAGTTTCAAATGTTTTCACTGCAATAAACTAGGCCATGTAAAGTCACAGTGTTGGTGGTTGAAGAAAAGCACTGGGAAGGCTGATGTGGTAAAACAGGATAAGACAGTGGGATTTGTTAGAGTGGTAAAGGAAAGCCCAAGGGAAACGAAGGAGGTGCAAACGATTGTACAGCCTATCCAAGAGGTAATTGTTAAGAAGGTGCCAGATGTCTTTAAAGAATTTACTTGTGTGGGTAAAGTTTACTCATGTGTATCAGGAGGAGCAGGTAAAGAAGTCACAATTTTAAGAATTACAGGGGCTAGTCAAGCTTTAATGATGAGAGATGAGGAATTATGTCGTTTGGGAAGAACCTTTTACAAGGGTCCCAATCGATCGTGTAGGACCGCTTCCTAAAACCAAACGTGGGAATCAATATCTTTTGACTATAATGGATGTGTCTACTAGGTTTCCAGAGGCCATTCCAGTACGTAATATTACAGCTAAAAGGATTTTGGACGAGTTACTTAAATTCTTTACTAGATATGGACTACCCACAGAAATTCAATCAGATCAAGGAACAAATTTTACTTCAACGTTATTCAAAGAAGTTATGGATAGCTTAGGAATAAAACAATTTAAATCAACTGCGTACCATCCAGAATCGCAGGGAGCGTTAGAAAGGAGGCATCAGACATTAAAGACAATGTTGAGGGCGTATTGCCAAGATTATCCAGAGGATTGGGATAAACGAATCCCATTCGTATTGTTTGCAATTAGGGATGCACCTAATGAGTCTACCAAATTTAGTCCTTTTGAACTAATTTTTGGTTATGAGGTAAGAGGACCACTTAAATAGATTAAGAAAAAATTGGCGGGTGAGAAAACGGAAATTACACTATTGGATTATGTGTCAAATTTTAGGGAACGATTAAATAGAGCAGGTGAATTGGCTAGACAACATTTGAAAGTTGCACAAAATGTGATGAAACGGGTAGCGGACAAGAAATCCAAAGTTCGTAGTTTTGCCAGTGGGGATAAAGTTTTAGTGTTGTTACCAGTGGTAGGGGAGCCTTTAAAAGCTAGGTTTTGTGGACCATATCAGATTAAAAGGAAATTAAGTGAGGTGAATTATGTGGTAAAAACACCAGATAGAAGGAAGACTCACCGAGTGTGTCATGTGAATATGCTTAAAAGGTACTTTGAAAGGGAAGGAGAGAAGAAGGAGGTTTTAATGATTCTAACTCAAAGTGACGAACCAAATCCAGATGACTGTGAATTTGACATACCCCAAATTAAATTGGAAAACGAGGATGTCCTTATAAATTGGGATGAATTGTCAAGTTACCTTCCAAAGGAAAAACAAACTGACCTGAAAGAGTTATTGATATCACATGGGCAAGTTTGTAGAGATAAATTGGGAAGTACTAAAATGGCTATACATGATATAGATGTGGGAAATGCTGTTCCGATCAAACAACATCCATATAGACTTTACCCTTAAAATTTGCACAGGTTAACAAAGAGATTGAGAGTATGCTTACAAATGGCATAATTGAAGTGGGTTGTAGCCAATGGAGCTAACCCATAGTGATGGTACCTAAACCAGGTGGCACCCAACAGTTGTGTGTGGACTATCGAAAGGTGAATGCAGTTACAAGAGCGGACTCTTATCCGATCCCACATTTGAAGGATTGCATTGAGAAAGTTGGACAATCTGCTTCCAGACATGGAAAGAACATTTAAAACATCGTATGGAGTTCTTCGATCAACTTCAGGAGGCGGGTTTGGTGATGAACCTGGCCGAAAGTGAATTTGGAGAAGCCCGAATCACTTTCCTTGCGGAGTTTCCGATACGTTCAAGACAAAGGGAAATAATGCGATTTCTTAGTATGAGTGGATTTGATCGAACATTTGTGCAAACGTTTTGTGACGTGATTACTCCACTGATGGACTTGCTAAAGAAACGTCAAAAATTTCAATGGACAGCGGACTTTCAACAGGCATTGGACTGCCTGAAAGCTGTGATCACTGATGCTCCTGTATTGGAGAATTGCAAGGGACTCTGTGATCAGATTGAACTTTAAAGTACCTAACTTTAAAGAGAATTGCCGCGGCGTAGAGGGATGGATGGATCGTGCAGAGACTTTGTTCAAAGAGACTGTCAATCGAGAAGGATTTCGATTGGATGAAGAAGAACAAAGAAAATGGACTACATTGTTATACCTGTTTGCGTGTGTTGTTTTTTTTCAACAAAAAGGGATATTTACTGTGTACATTTCTTCGTGCATGGTGCAAAAGTGAAACATGAAACCATCTTGAAGTTGATGGTTTTTTTTCTTGGGGGGAGGTGTCATGTGAGAGTACCTTTAAGAAATGGATGTTTAAGCAATGTACCTTTAATAAATGCAATGATGTCAGAGTGTGGGTGGAGCTGGGTTTTAGTTCAGCCATTTTGCAGTTTTGCAGTTTAGTTTCAGTTTCAGTTTAAAAGAGCTTGGGGTGTGTCTGTGTTTGCTGTGAGCTGGATCTGCTGTGATCCCTGCCATGAATGACTATCTCTGGATCATTTTGGTGATTTAAACTCATAATAGTAAAGCCTTTAACCTGATGTGTTTCTGTTTAAAGGTGTTAAGTCATATGGATGTTGAAAGGAATAACTGAAAGATTATTTAGTGTTGTAATATTTTCAGGGTTATCTTTGAAGTAAGGGGTGTTAAGAGATCCAATGTTTATTTAAGAGGTTAAATTGAGTTCATGGAATGAACATTGTTTTGTGTTTAAAAGCCCACGTGTCCATAATTGTAATTCCACACCTAGGGAACAAGCCGTGTGTTCGGAAAAGCAACAAATACATTAAAAGGGGAGGTTGGTTGAACTCCATGATACATTTTGGGGTTCTGAAAACACATCACCCATAACAAAGGTCAAGGTACTTTATTTACAGACAATCAATCATGCAACATAAACATGACTAGTTAACTACACCGATTACTAAGACAACCTGTACTTAACTTTGGGCACGCGGTTTAGGTCAGAAAACAGTGGCCGCTGTTCAGGATCTCTAGGGTTCGAAGTGGTAAATGCTGCTCGGCTGGGCTCGTCCTTCTGGGAGTGTCCATTGAACTCGAACTTGCTTCTGGTGTTGCTGCAGTTGGCAATGGCCGTGACCGGGGTACCAAGGCCAAAAGAGAGCGAGCATATGGCAAACTCTTCCTTTATAGTTAGGGGCTCTCGCGCCCTTTTGGGCGGTCCTTCGATTTGGGCCTTACTAATTGGGTGATCCCTGCTCACTCCGTTTGATTCCTTAGCCAATAAGTAGGGGGGGACCTGGATGACTGGGCATGTCTCAAGCGGTCACTGACCCTGTTGTTTGCGTTTCCCTTGGACAGGGAGTGGCACCGAAATGTCTGGGACTGTCCCGGTTGCTGGAGTACCAGTCCTTTGTGTTGGGGGAGATGGGCCATCAACTGCTAATCGACCTGATTAACATGCTAATGGGACGGGGTTTCGATACCATCTGGACTTTGCTGACAGATATACATTTCAGGCTCAGAACCTGCCTGACTCTTGGCTTGTCCATTTTACCACAGGTCGCTGAAAGGGGCAACACAGGTGGAGAAGGTAGTCAAGAAGGCATACGGCATGCTTGCCTTCATTGGCCGGGGCATTAAGTATAAGAATTCGCAAGTCATGTTGCAGCTGTATAGAACCTTTGTTAGGCCACACTTGGAATATATTGTTCAATTCTGGTCGCCACACTACCAGAAGGATGTGGAGGCTTTAGAGAGGGTGCAGAAGAGATTTACCAGAATGTTGCCTGTTATGGAGGGCATTAGCGAGGAGGAGCGGTTGAATAAACTCGGTTTGTTCTCACTGGAACGACGGAGGTTGAGGGGAGACCTGATAGAGGTCTACAAAATTATGAGGGGCATAGACAGAGTGGATAGTCAGAGGCTTTTCCCCAGGGTAGAGGGGTCAACTACTAGGGGGCATAGGTTTAAGGTGAGACGGGCAAGGTTTAGAGTAGATGTACGAGGCAAGTTTTTTACAGAGGGTAGTGGGTGCCTGGAACTCGCTACCGGAGGAGGTGGTGGAAGCAGGGACGATAGTGACATTTAAGGGGCATCTTGACAAATACATGAATAGGATGGGAATAGAGGGATACGGACCCAGGAAGTGTAGAAGATTGTAGTTTAGTCGGGCAGCATGGTCGGCACGGGCTTGGAGGGCCAAAAGGCCTGTTCCTGTGCTGTACTTTTCTTTGTTTATTCTTTGAATATGCGCGGAAGAAATGATCTTATTGCTGTCATACAAAGAACAACGAACAAAGAAAAGTACAGCACAGGAACAGGCCCTTCGGCCTTCCAAGCCCGTGCCGATCATGCTGCCCGACTAAACTACAATCTTCTAAAAGAAAAAAGAAAAGTACAGCACAGAACAAAGAAAAGTACAGCACAGAACAAAGAAAGTACAGCACAAAATAGAAGGATCGGGAAGGGTTAACATGTGTAGCCATCTGGGATGGCCACTTACAACTAGGTACAGAGAAACTCGCAAAGCCTAGTGGGTAAAATGGATAAGCCAAGACTCAGGCAGGCTCACAGCCTGAAATGCATATTCGTAAGCCAGAAGTCCAGATGGTATTGAAACTCCGTCCAATTATCATTGTAATGGGGCCGATTAGTATTTGAAGGCCCATCTTCACCAAAACATTGGACTGGTACTCAAGCAACCGGGACAGTCGCAGACATTTCGGCGCCACTCCCTGTTAAAGGGAAACGCAAACAACAGGGTCAGTGACCGCTTGGGACATGCCCAGCCATCCAGAACCCCACCCACTTATTGGCTAAGGAATCAAACAGAGTGATCAGGGATCATCCAATTAGTAAGGCCCAAATCGAAGGACCGCCCAAAAGAGCGCGAAAACCCCCTGAGGATAAGAAGAAGAGTTCGCCATATGTTCGCTCTCTCTTGGTCTTGGTACCCCGGTCATGGCCATCGCCAAGTGCAGCAACACCAGGAGCAAGTACAAGTTCAATGCCCGCTACCAGATGGATGAGCCCAGCTGAGCAGCAGTTACTCCTTCGAACCCGATAGATCCAGAATTGAACAGCGGCCACTGTTTCTCTGACCTAAGCCGGGTGCCCGAAGTTAAGTACAGGTCGTCTTAGTCGATAGGTGTAGTTAATTAGTAGTGTTTATGTTGCATGACTAATTGTGTGTAAATAAAGTACCCTTGACCTTGAACTAACTAACTGGTGTTTGGCTCTTTGAAGGATAGCTGGTTGAAACTTGTGGTGGTACCATTCGATACCTGGCGACTCTAAGCATTAAGACATAGATCACACAGAAAGAAGGGCAAACTCACTGATTGCCATAATTGGAACAGAGCCACAGAAAAGACAAAGTAAAAGAAACGTACAACAGTTATTGGCGAAATCTAACGGGACTCGACCCAGAAGTGACCGTGTCACTCCGAGAGAACCCACAAAAGCATTTGAATTAGAATCCAAATTGGCAAAATAAAAGAAACCTCAAGCGAAACCAGTATTGATCAAACCTCCAGAATTCGGAAGTGTGTAATTTGCATGCGTACTAACAAAGGGATATAAGATAACCTCGATAGATTTTGTTGCGTGAAACTTTCGGGAGTTGCGTAAACCGGAAAATAGCTTGAGCCGTACCCGTGTTTGTACCACCGCTTTATTCCCCTTGTCCCAAATTTCTGAGAAACAGCAGTAATTGTAGGGATGACCATGAAGACAATGGAATGCCTTATGCATCCACAAGAGCCCGAGGTCGCAGCAACAAATAGATCAGAACAGTGTCCCGTATGGGAAGAAGAGATTAGGAGATAACTAAGGAGGAAAGGATGGCCCCTATGGTCTGAGTTTTGTGCGAATGAAGAGACAGGTCCTGGCAGCATAGGACAGACTTGGTGGGACAGCCTGACTGAGATCCATAAGAAGAGTTTGACTAAGGTTCGTAAGCCGATGGCAATCGTGTCCTGTCTGGCACAATTGCGAGGCACAAAGGAGGTCGTGAGGACGCTCCGCAAGCAGCTTGAGGAGAAAGAGAGAAGTACAGAGGGAGATATCAGGGAAAGCAAGAGATTAAATGTGCAGCTCTGGGAGCAGTTAACAGCGAGAGACAAGGAGATGGATGATGTCAAGAGGGTACATCAATCCTGTCTCGCCCACCACAGCAGCTTCCAAATCCAGTACGATAAGGCCTACCAGGACACACAACGTGCTGCAATGGTCAGAGATGAGACAGAGATTCAGGTACAGCAGTTAAAAAAACAGTGCGATGATCTAAAGGCAGCCCCCCGAGCACTCCACAGTTTCACCACGGAACAGAGGTAGAGTTCGGTGGATCATGCCAAATGCAGGCAGCAAATTGCAAGGTTGCAATCCCTGCTATCAGTTCCAAATGGGTTTAGAGACACCTTTGGGCCACAGCTAGACCAGGAAGATGGCCCCGATTGGCAGGAACTCTGTGAAACGGCCCAACGATACGTAAGCGAGACCGAGAATCAAAATAGAGCCCCCCAGGCCCCGAAACGAAAAGCACCCGCACCACCGACTGCACAGGCAGCACCCAACCCAATGAATCCCATTACCACACAGCGCAGGGCAGGGTTACCACGGAAAGTCAACCCGATTTTGTGTAAACCACGCCATTAACGATCACCCAGTTACGAGACGCCCGCGAGAAGATAGAGACTTTCCACCCCACATCGGACCCACATCACTTTTTCGAGTTAGTGAAACAACAAACCCTCATGTACAGTTTAGACGAGCCGGAGCAAGTAAAGCTCATAGTTATGTGCTTAGACCCCTCAGTTTGTTCAGCCCAAACCGACCCACAAAATGTAGGAGGAGGTAGCCTCCAAGAAATGAAAATGGCCATTTTAGACGCCATAGGATATAATAGAGGAGATCCGGTAGACGGACTCAGCCGGTTCAGGCAGAAAAAGGGAGAGCATCCAACAGCGTTTGCTGGAAGCCAATTGGATCCATTTTACTGCGGTATTTGGTGAGTTAGCCCGCGCCCATTTATCAGCAGACAATACGGCCAAATGGACCCGTACATTAGTATCCCATGCCACAGAGGCAGGACAGAAGGCATGTGCGGGTTACGACCCCTCAGACCCAGCACGTAATGAAGTGTGGGTTCTGAAACGATTGTCCAGAGCTTGGGAACAGTCTGTCCAGAAAAAGACAGAGCATGAGATAGTAGACGCCATAATGAATCCAGTAAGGGCACACCAAGACCTCGCATGGGTAAATGAAGGCAGAGGTACAGCGCAGCACCCCAACAGGAATGCTATAATTGTGGACAGGAGGGGCATTATGCATGAGCATGCAATGCCCCCCCCCGAAGCAGCAAAGGCATCAGCACCCAAACGCCCCCCCCCCCCCAGAAACAATACCCGACCCATTCACAGCGTTAGTGCCTGACCAAATAATTTGGCCATGAATGGCACTGACTGACGGTGTTCGGGCTCCCCAACTTGGGTCTGTGATACCCTTTGGGATAAGTCCGGAAGACCGGTTGTTGCAGGCACTGTCCGGGGACACCCTGTAGAGTTCCTTTGGGACACAGGAGGGTCCCGAACCTCGGTAAACTCCTCCACCATGTACCAGAAAGAGATATGGCCAATCCGGATACCATTACCCTTAGTGGCTTTACAGGTTACCTCCAGCAGGGACACATCACAGCCCCTGTGGATGTACAGCTCGGTAATATGAGGACAAAATGCTCGGTTGTTATAGTAGATTTGCCTCAGGCAGCAGAACACATCCTAGGCATCGATTTCATGAGTGCACACAACCTTTCATTCGACCCAGTCAACCGATGCATATGGAAAATGGCTAGAGCAGCGCGAGCCCCCGCCACGCTCACAGTAGGAGATTATGCCCATAGAATCAGCTCAGTAGGAGAGTACTGGTTTGATCCACAAACCATTACCACAGACAAAGCAGTTAGAGAGGTCTTGAAAAGACATAAGGCAGCATTTGCCCAGCACAAGCACGATTGTGGCAAAATCCCAGGTGTAGTAAACATTACATGTCCCGATCCCAAGCCCCAGAAACAGTACGGCTTCCCCCAGCAAGCCGAGGGGGAGATAGCCAAGGTAATTCAAACTTCATTGAATCAAGGCGTGATTCGTCCTGTTGCATCGACAAATAATGCCCCGATTTGGCCAGTAAGAAAACCCGATGGATCACGGCGACTGAACATCGACAACAGAGAATTGAACAAAGTGACTCCCCCAGCAGCCCCCATCGTTGCCACCAGTCCTGAGGCCATGTTGAGACAGGGACTCCAGTCAAAATGTTTTACGGTGTTAGATATTAGTAATGGCTTTTGGGCCAGACCACTGGACAAAGCATGCCAGTATAAATTTGCGTTCACTTTCCAGGGACCGCAGTACACAAGGACGTGCCTTCCACAAGGCTTCCACAACTCCCCCTCCATTTTTCACAGACAATTGGTGAATGGCTTATCTAAATTTTCCCACCCTGAATGCCTTGTTCAGTATGTGGACGACTTGCTCCTACAGACGGACACCAAGGAAGAGCACATCTCGCTTCTTTCTGAATTATTAGAACTGTTCACATCGATTGGATGCAAAATTAACCCCATGAAAGCCCATATCCTTCAGGAAAAAGTCACGTATTTAGGTACGGTCATCACGCATGGGAAGCGTGAGATAGAACTCAAATGCATTGATTCCATTGTAAATTTGCCCTTGCCCCAATACATTACAGCACTCCGGTCATTTTTAGGACTGGTTGGATATTGTAGGAACCATATAGACTGATTCGCCACAAAAGCAGCCACACTTTCCGAGCTACTAAAGAAACAGGCCCCATGGAAATGGCTTCCATAGCACACGGATGCCGTGGATGCATTGAAACGCGCCCTGAGCACAGCTCCCGCTTTGCAAGCTCCAGATCCCCACTCCCCATACACGATAGAGGTAGCGACCACAGACCAAACCCTTTCGGCCGTCCTCCTGCAGGAAAGGCATGATTGTCTAGGACCCGTAGCCTATGCCTCACGAGTCTTAGATCCAGTGGAACAGGGATTTTCTGCCTGCAAGAGATACCTGTTAGCAGTTTTCTGGGCAGTACAGTACTTCTCGTACATAACCGGACTCAACCCAGTAACCATTTTGACCGAGCACACCCCGACACAGCTTTTATTAGACGGCAGACTAAAAGACGGCACAGTAAGCCAAATTCAAGCAGCGCGATGGACCCTACTCCTACAGGGACGCGGCATCACTGTAAAACGGACAAAAACTCACACGTTTCTGGCCGATAATTTGCATTATGCAGGCACCCCACATGAGTGCGAGATCATAGCCCCCAAGCACAGCACAGGCCCTTTTGTTCCCAAGTCGGTACCAAGAAAGACAGGTATCGGACCTCAGCCCACAGACAAAGCCCTGAGAATTTATGTAGACGAATCCTCCATAGTCCTTGAGGGAAAAAGGATAACAGGCTGTGGTATTTATGTAGAGGACGCGCAAGGACGCGCTTTAGAAGAGATAGCTTTAAAGTTGCCTGGACTCTTAGGTTCACAGGCAGCTGAGTTAGCAGCCATTGCTTTCATTGTCGAGCACCCCGATTCGTTCCCGACCCCTGCATACATATATTCGGACAGTTTATACGTCTGCAGCAGCCTAACAGAATTCCTACCCCTGTGGGAATTGAGAGGATTTATTTCCGCCGACGGCAATCCTGTACCCTCAGCCCCATTGTTCAAACATATCCTTCAGACAGCTAAAGGCAGGAAATATGGCATTATTAAAGTAAGAAGTCATCATCGTTCCTCGCCACCCGGTAACGTGAAAGCTGACGCCCTAGCGAAGGCAGACCAACATCTAAGACCTAGCCCAGGCACAAAAAGAAGACAAGGCATTAAAAGGAAACTTCCCAGCTTCCTACGAAAAGTTTAGGAATTCTTTGATGGTCCATGAGGGAATCGTTTTAAAAGATGGAATTTATGTAGTCCCCACCCAGGACAGGAATGAGATAATTTGCAAGTTCCGTGACGGACATGGACACCAAGGGATTGAATCCACCCTTGCCCACCTCAGACCCCTCTGTTGGTGGCCTGATTTGAAAAACGACCTGTCCCATTACGTCGAAAACTGTTTAATTTGCGTTTAAAACAACCCCGATAGGTGTGCGAAAAAAGCCCAACTACGCCGCACCCGCCCTGTAAATGGCCCGTGGACAAACCTTCAATTGGATTATATTGGTCCGCTGCCCCCCCTGCAGAAATGGTTACAAGTATGTGTTAGTGGTGATAGACACATTTATGAAATGGGTCGAAGCGTTCCCCTCGAGAACAAATACAGCCAAGTCCACGGCGAAGATCTTAACAGGGCAAATTTTTACGAGATGGGGACTCCCCCGTAGTATTGAGTCGGACCAAGGTTCCCACTTAAGGGTCATGAAAAATGTGATGACGATATTTGGTATGAGGCAAAAGTTCCACATTGCCTTTCACCCGCACATTCCAGTGGCATTGTGGAGCGCATGAATTGGACACTAAAGGCCACACTTAGAAAAATGGTGCAGCAGCACAACACAACATGGGACACAGTGCTCCCATTCGCACTGTTGTTTATTAGGAACACAGTGACGAGCTCAACAGGATATACCCCAACATACACTCATGACCGGACGACCCATGAAGGGTACCGAATACTTATTTGGACTTGATTTGGCCAGCCCCGCAGTCACCGCCCTGACCCATGAGAAAGCAGTCCAGCACATGGTCGAGAATATTAAGGCAGCACAGCTCGCTGCAGCTGTTCGACTAGGCGCTAAACGAAAGCAGAGTAAGGCCTGCTTTGATAAGACAGTACACCCGACAGAGTGTACAGTCGAACAGCTAGTAATGATCACCTTATACAACCCCAGCTCATTCCTCTCCCCTAAATTTGCAGGACCCTATTCAATCTTGGACAAAGTAAGCCCCTCAGTTTGTAAAATCACGTATCCGAACGGAAAATCAGGATGGTTCCATGTAAATCAGCGTAAGGTTTATGGAACGCATTGCAGACACTCGCACCACCTCTCGTTGGCAATGGCAGACAATGAGGACCCGCCTACTGACAACCCGAGTTCTCCCTCCCCCAGCAGCAGCAGCACGTCCACAGACACGACCTTGACCACCCCCCCAGAATCAAATTTCACCCTGACGCTTGATTGAGCTGTTAGCGACAGCGACAGCACAACTGAAGCCCCTGAGAGACCCGTACAAAGCTCCCACGAACCAGGCCCCAGTCACTACAAGCCCAGAGACCCCGAACACGATACGTTCAGCCCCTTTGAAACAATTTATTTGCCCACAACGGAACCTGACCCACCACCCGACGATAGCGACAGCCCCCTTGCAACCTCCCTACGGAACATGAAGCACTGGCACCGTGACAATTCCTGTCGTCTGACTAGGAATGATGAAATGGACCCCACATCGGCGCACGCCGCATTAGCACGCAATCTCCATGAACGAGTTTGGCACCCGGGAGATGGCGACAACTCCGAGTCTGACTTCCACCATGCTAACCCCTTCGGAAATCTTTTTGGAATGGAACCTTGAGGGTCCAGATGATGAAAGTCAGGAACCGATTGAGATTTACGGTGTCCTGTACTCTGATGGAACATGCCCGCTTTTATGTTTAGTTTGTGTTTAAATGTTGTTCTTTCTCTCTTGTACGATTTTGTGTGCCGTCCTCACGGACGCTTTCTTGATGCAGTCATAACTACTCTTCCGACGCCACATGGCAGTTAGTGAAACAAGTTTGTCTGGAGCCCATATAGTTACAAATTCTTATCGCTCTTGGAAGGTCACTCAGGCAGTGGAGTAACGGCACTCATCCCCGCCCTGCCTGAGGACCCCCTATACATTTGGTCAGCCAAGCTCAGGTCGTGGAGCAACGGCACTGATCACTGCCTACCCAGGGATCCCACCCATTCTTGCCCTGCCGCGGATCATATGCACCACCCCATTCGGATAATTGTTTTTGAAACACTTTTGCTGTTCTTTTTCTCCCCTGTGGTTTAAAGAATGCTTTTTGCCACAACTTTTACCCTTTCCGGCAACCCTTCGGTTGCTATCCCCCACATACTATTTACATGTCAGAAACACTTGGTTGGACAAACAAGTTTGCAGAGGATGGAGAAATTGTCCGCCACTCAGCCCATCGACCACAGGCTGCGAGAGTGCTCGCACTGTGACACAGAATTTTGTCGGATGTCTTGTCTCCGCAAATGGTTGGTTTAAAAAAACAAATGAGGGAGTCACATAAGGGTGACGATTATAATGGGACATTGACGTTAAGGAGAGACAGACAGACATACAAGATGTTAAACAACACGATTATAACAGATACTATGCTTATTCCCTTAGAAAGATACAAAGATACTTGAAGGCGAAGTAAAACCTGAACAAAATGAAGACGACCCTGATGATCGGCATCAGGATTGTCGCTGGAAAAGTACAGTTGCGCACGTTACCCACCTCTACCTCCCTCACCACACAAGCCCCGAACACGACTACCCAACACAACACCCCCAGCCCGGACACTACACCACACACACACCCAGCCACCGATACCCCCACATGGTGTGAGAACCTCGTCAAGTGGAATTCCCTGTCATACACAATGGAAGTCTTACTAGTGATAACCATATTGTACAGTATCGTCCAGACAATCAGATTACGAAAATGGAGGAGGAGAGCCTCCCGCCCTCCAGTATACACATTTAGAGCCCCCTTCCTCGGACTCCAGCAAACCCCACACACTTTCTGAACCTCTCTCTTTAATAAATTTTGCGGTTGTTGTTCTTGTTAATAAAGTTACTTCTCTGAATGTGAATGTTAGTGATAGGAAGAAATGTGATGCTGCAATCAGATTATTTTTGTATTGTAAGATAAGTTCTTTGATTGTTAAATAGCACCATGAGTGTAGTCTAGTTAGAGACAGTTAGAGGTTCCCCTTTTACTGAATGTTAAATGGCACCTTAGAAATTCTTAGATATGTGTTGCTTGGAGACAATTAGGTAAATGTTTTTGACCCACAGGACAGAGTAGAGTAGAACCTGTCCTTGGTTAAGTGTACCCGGCATTTCAGAGAACAAAGAAGACCTAGTATCGTGATCCTTCACGCTTCGCATTGAGGATCAAGAGGACGGAGTGTAGCCATCTGGGTTGGCCACTTCCAAATAGGTACAGAGAAACTTGCAAAGCCTAGCGGGTAAAATGGACAAGCCAAGACTCAGGCAGGCTCAGAGCCTGAAATGCATATTCGTAAGCAAGAAGTCCAGACGGTATCGAAACTCCGTCCAATTAGCATTGTAATGGGGCCGATTAGCATTTGATGGATCTCCATATCTACTATACATATGTACTGTTGATAAAGACTTCTTTGCAAATTCAAAAAGACTGCTTCATGGTGACCAATACACATCACAGGTAGTGGCAACAGAACAGATCAGTTGCGATAGGATATTTTGGATTATTATTAAATGTTTGTTTGTCGCTTGTGGGCCAACATTTATTACACAATCCTAATTGTCGTTGAGAAGATGATGGTGAGCTGCCTGTTTTATAGAGTCATAGAATCCTTACACTGCAGAAGGAGGCCATTTGGCCATCTAGTCTGCACTAACACTCCGAAAGAGTACCCAACCTAGGTCCACTCCCTCACCCTATCCCCGTAACCCCACCTGACTTTTTGGACACAAAGGGGCAATATTAGCATGGCCAATCCACCTAACCTGCACATCTTTGTAGGAGGAAACTGGAGCATCTGGAGGAAACCCACGCAGACACTGGGAGAACATGCAAACCCCACAAAGACAGTCACCCAAGGCTGGAATCGAATCCGGGTCCCTGGTGCCAACGTGCTGCCCAATGCCACTTCCATTTCTCCTACTGATTGTGATACAACTGATGAACCTGCTAGGCAGTTAAAAGTCCACCATATTACTTCGTAACCTGCCAGACCAGGTAAGGACAGCAGATATACTTCCCGAAAGGGCATTGGTGAACGAGAGTTTTTTTTTTTACGACAATGGCTTCTGCTTATCATTATACTTCCAGGTTTTTATCTGCCATGATGATATTCTAACCAGAGCATTACCCCCTGGGTCTCTGGATTACTAGTCCCGAAACAATATTCTGCAACACCCTTTCCCCCTGCAAAGTTTGCTTGTTTCCTGCTGCAGCCTTTTTAGTGCAGTTGTCACATGGCTAAATCTTCAACCCAGAGGTTGTACATTCAAGTCCCATTATCCTGTGTTGTCAAAGTAGCTCACTGAGTCCCAAAAACTCATGCTGGTTTCAGAAAAAAAGACTGTTGTCTTGGGTGGGGGGTGGGGGAACAGCTGATTCAGTGATGTATTTCAAGGAGGTGAAACAGCCACTTATACCTAATCAGGCCTACAATTGACTTCAAAGTGCATGTTGACTTTTTTTTGTTTATAAATTTAGAGTACCCAATTAATTTTTTCCAATTTAAGGGGCAATTTAGCGCGGCCAATCCACCTACCTAGCACATCTTTGAATTGTGGGGGCAAAACCAATGCAAACAGGGGGAGAACGTGTAAACTCCACACGGACAGTGACACAGCGCCGGGATCGAACCTGGGACCTCGGTGTTGTGAGGTGGCAGTGCTAACCACTGCGCCGCTGTTCTGCCCCCATGTTTGACTCTTTTGATCCCGGACTGACACCCCTTTACGTGGTCAAATCCATTTGTCATGCATATTGATTCAGCTCAACAGGATTGCTCTAGTTTATTATAAAACAATGGATAGTTAGTTGACTCTCTGTTGGATTGGGGTGAGAAGCTACAGGAACAACAGATTATAGGAGGGTCAGATGCATTCAAAATCAACACGGGCAGCTCGGTGGCGCGGTGATTAGCACTGCTGTCTCACAGCGCCGAGGACTGGGTTCGGTCAATGCCCGGGTCACTCTCGATGTGGAGTTTGCACATTCTCCCTGTACCTGCGTGGGTCTTACCCCCAGAAACCAAAGATGTGCAGGGTAGGTGGATTGGCCATGCTTAATTGGAAATAAAAATAATCTAATTTTATTTTTTTAAATCAACACGATACCTTGTGGTTTCTGTAAATTATCCTCAGAGCAACTGTTACTTTAAACAATATGCACAGGACATTTTTTTCCCCAGCCTCATAAATAACCAGATTGACCATTGAATTCGAGTTCCTGACAAGTGCTGGGGTGGTTTGGCAATGCAGAAAAGTGGTCATTTGGCAGTCAGAAATGACAGGAAATGTGTCTGCAAAAATATTATTGAGTTACTGGATACAGCAGCTCAAACGTGAACAAAGTGAAGTAAATGACGGTGAGCGTACTAATGGAAGAATGTCCTCTAAATGTTTTTTTCTCTCCTTACTTTCTTTGAATTTGCTAATCATCGTGCTTGGATATTCTGCCATGTCAGTCTGCAGACCATTGCCACGGTAATCATTTTGCTAACAGCTGAACCAATCTCCGTTCCCTTTAATTACAGCTGTAACTCTGATTGTCCGTCTTCTGCTCGGCAAAATCGTATCTGCTTTGCAATGAGCTAGCAAGCAGTTAAAAGCCGTAGACCATGCGGGTGATTTGAAGAAAATCTCAGTTTGGAATATAGTTTTGTGGCGGGCCTACTGATGGATTAGACCGCGCAGATGTGAATTAGAGTTTTGTTTTGAGAAGCGTTCAGTGGCACAGGGAATCGAGGAAGCAGCTCTGTTTGCCGTGTAAACACTTGGAGAGTCTCGAAAAAACTTTTCTTGTCGAGTTCACTCTGCAGTGATTAATTCTGCTTGTTTAATTGCTGTCGCGCTCAGCATCTTGTGTACTTACATCTGTCATCATTGTTGAAACTCCTGTTCAGCTGTCGGTTAAATGATTTGGTTTAACAAGATTCACTGGCAGAGCCTCCCATTGGTCTCAGCTGCTCGACTTACTGACATTTCTATCCCTTGCTGCATCACTGTGGGCAGGGAGGTTGTTTCTTTAGCAATGTAATGTGACAACAGGTCCAAAAAGACTGGAAATAAGCTTGGTTTGTCCAACAAGAGAACAGGAAATTGAAGCATTTGCATCACCAACTCTGGTACTGCATTTCATCCACCCCAAACACATTTTCATCTGCATGATTTAAAGAGGAGGGTCTTGCTCTTTATGAATATGTGAGTTAAAAGTTAAATGATTGTGGGCGGCAAGATGGTGCATTGGTTAGCATTGGTGCCTCACAGCGCCAAAGATCCAGGTTCGATCCTGGCCCCGGGTCACTGTCCGTGTAGAGTTTGCACATTCTCCCCGTGTCTGCATGGGTCTTACCCCCACAACCCAAAGATGTGCAGGATAAGTGGACTGGCCATGCCAAAATCACCCTTAAATGGAAAAAAATGAACTGGGCACTTTAAATTTTAAAGAAAAAAACGTAAACGATTGACGAAAATGATTGGTACATTTTGTCCATCTCTTACACAATCCCATTCCATTGTTATTGCCAGTGCTGCTGTGAGTTTAACATGTTTTGACACGGCCAGAGAGCTACAAAACAGATCGGGTTTCCACTCCTGATTTTTATCTGCTGGCCATATGCTTCAAGTGGGCATTGGGTGAGAATAGGATTTTGCTGTGGTACTTTCCACCGTTAAGTAAGTGTGGGCACTCACTGTCTTGGCACATGCACAAAGGCTGACCATTTGGAGGCCTGCTGGTATTTCTCTCAAATGTCTGGGGCTGGGGGAGTTGCGTTCCTGACATGAAAGTGAGGAAGATTTTCTGAAGTAAAGAGAGTCGAGTCCATTCAACTCTGTTTAAACTCCGAGGGAAAAGTACAATGTTCTCATCCCCACCCCCCACCCCGGAAACAAGCTGAGTTAAATCTCTTGTCGTCATTTAAGGTATCAGATACCTCATCAGAAAAATCAATGTTCCTGTCAAGTAGATCACTTGATTTGTATTATTTAATACCAAAATAATTAATTCCTCAAATCAAGAAAATCTACAGGAATCCCAGCCCCATCATGGACAGTTGCCTGATAGCAAATATCCAAGGCCATTAAATGCTTAGGTAGAGATATTTACTAAGCCATTCAAATGATTGCATGCACATTGAGCCTCAGATGAACCGATTTACGGCTGGTGAGCGTCAGTGCTGTTTTTTGCTGTTTAGAAATGTATCCAATATAAGATTATTCCTCATGGGGCACATGGATTAAGATCAACAGCAAAACGACTTGATTGGAAGTGTTTGCTAGTCTGAAGGTGTGGGGGGAAGAAAGGAGAGTGTCCCTTCCAGGCACATAGCAAATGCTCAAAAGTCTCGGGGGAGTGGTGAATCCTGCGTTGGATGAGGCTCTGCTGGAAACAGCAGATATTAAATCACCTCTAATGACACAACCAATAAAAATGGAATGCACAATACCTCAGTGAATTAAACAGAGGATAATAAATGGTTGGCATTGAATTACAAGGCAGTAATTAAATTCGGCACTTCGGATGTCATGAACTGTGAAGGAGATTTATGAATGTCACCAAAGGCCTAGATAGATTTACTGTCTTGAACTTGTCTCCAGACATTTATTATTGTTTACGGTAGGTGGGCTGAGCTTTATTTTTAAAGCTTTTTTCCCTGTGGATGATTTCTATATTTTTGAATTGTTACATATTATAGGTGTTTTTCCAATGCTCTCTTGGCTGGCCTCCTATCTTGCCCTCTCCATAAATATAAGAGCATCCAAAACACTGCTGTATGTATGACATCTTGCACCACAGCCCATTCACCCATGTGTTCAATGACGTGTATTACCTTCTGGTTCCCAAATTGCTCGATTTTACAAATTCTTATACTTGTGTACAAATTTCTCAGTTGCCCTCTCCCTGTCTCTGTAACATTTATCATCCTTCCAAGGTGTCTGCACTTCTTCCATTCTGACCTCTTTTGCACCCTCACATACTTTAACCCATCATTGCTACAGTGCCTTCAGCTCTTCAGAGCCTAAACACTCTAATTCCTTCATTAAGACCCTCCTCAAAAGCTACCTCTGTGACCAAACGTTTGACCGCCTGGCCTAGTGTCTCCTCCTGTGGCTCCACGATAACCTTTCTCTGAATGTTCCCCTGGGAAGTGCCTTGGAAGGTTTTACTGCATTGCAAATGCAAAATAAATTGTTGTTTTTGGAGGTATGATAGAGACGCTTCAACAGCCGTGAAATAGGGAGAGAATGGCATCAATATAAGAACTCAATGCACACATTTAGAATATAGAACATACAGTGCAGAAGGATGCCATTCGGCCCATCGAGTCTGCACCGACCCACTTAAGCCCTCACTTCCATCCTATTTCCATATCCCCAATAACCCCTCCTAACCTTTATTTTTGGTCACTAAGGGCAATTTATGATGGCCAATCCACCTAACCTGCACGTCTTTGGACTGTGGGAGGAAACCGGAGGAAACCCACGCAGACACGGGGAGAACGTGCAGACTCCGCACAGACAGTGACCCAGCAGGGAATCGAACCTGGGACCCTGGCACTGTGAAGCCACTGTGCTATCCACTTGTGCTACCGTGCTGCCCATATTAGCATATTAGTAAACAATGTTGTTCTTTGCTGGCCCAAATTCAAAAAAATACATTACGGGGTCAAATCTTCCATGGAGTGGCAATCATCACTGGATTGCCCCTCCTCCCCTATTCTTCTACTTTAGCTTATTGCCCAGATTGTCCGACTTGGGCCTGCTGAGAAATGTGGACAGTACCTGCTCCTGGACTCTTTCAGTGTCGTGAAAGATTGTCAAGGGATGTGAAGTCATGCCCTTGTTTAGTCAAGTCTCGAGGTAATAAAGGAATGAATGAGGGTTTCAGCAGCGGATGAGCTGAAACATTTATCTCCATGTTGCTTTCCCATAATTTTCCTCAGAGGTTCTGTATTTCCATTGGGAATAAGAAGATAGGAATATAAGAAGGCCATTTAGCCCCTTGGACCTGTTCTGCCATGCAATAGACCAAGTCTGATATGTATTTTAACTCCATCTACCTGAGTTAGTTCTGTAACACTTCATACCCTTGTCCAATGAAAACCTATCAAGCTCAGTATTGAGATTTTCAATTGGTCTAGAGGCTAGATTCTAGCCTCAACAGTTTTTTCTGGGACAGAGTTCCAGATTTCCCCTACCCTTTATGTAAAGAAGTGCTATCTGCCATCACATCTGAACAGCCTAGCTATATTTTATTTTATTCATTCAATGGATGTGAAGGCTCGGCCGGCATTTATTGCCCATCCCTAATTGCCCTTGAGAAGGTAGAAGTGAGCTGCCTCCTTGAACCACATCAGTCCATACGGTGTAGGTACACTCCCTTATTCTGGACTCCCTGACAAAAAGGAAATTGTATTTATTTCCCTACCTTGTAAAATTCTTTAATCATCTGCAACGCCTCAATTATATCAGCCTGGAAAATTCTACACGCAAAGGAATACAGACAAAATTTATGCAACCTGCCTTCATAAGTTACTCTTTTAGCCCAGGCATTGTTCTGTTAAACCTAACGTGGCAGACACTTATATCTTTTGGAAGGCACAGTATCCAAAACTGAACCAATTTTTAAAACAGGCTCCAACCAGAGGTTTATATAACTGCAGCACAACTTGTACTCTGTTTAGCATTTCATCCCTCTTGAGATAAAAGCAAGCATTCCATTGGCCTTTTTAATTATACTATGCTGCTCGGCTTTTTAGTAGTTTCTGTAGTCTCTGCTCATCTGCAGTCCTCAGTTTCTTGCCATTTAGAAAATACTATGATCCATCTTCATTAGATCCACGTGGATGGCCTCACACTTCCTGATTTGACCTCTATCTGCCAGTTTAGTTCATGCACTTAATCGGTTAATCCTGTCTTGCAACATTCTTCTCTCATCTCCTGTGCCACCTAACATGGTATCATCAGCAAACTTGGATACATGGCTTTCTATTCCTTCTTCTGATCCCTTTATAGTGAAATGGTGAGGATTCAGTTCCAATCCCCGGGGAAATGAGGGTAATCACATCCTCCCCATTGAAGTACACTGACATTGGTCAGAATTCTCCGGCCATTGCAGTTCACTTTTCCCGCCGGCAGTACATCTCCGCCTAGGGGTTTCCTGGTGGCGCGGGGTGGCTTCGATGGGAAATCCCATTGACAAGCGGCAGGAATATAGAATTCTGCCACCAGCGGATGGCATGTTGCCAAGGAAGACACGGCTGGGAAATCGGAGAATCCAATCATTTCTTCCAACTCTCTGCCTCCTCATCAATTCCCCACCCATGACAAAATGTTGCTTCCAAATCCATGTGCTTGGATTCTTATGCACGGTCTGAGGGAGATGATGGCATAATGGTAAAGCCACTGGACTAGCAATCCCAGAAGCCAGGCTAATGCTCTGGGGACATGAGTTCAAATCCCAACACGGCAACTGGCGAAATTTCAATTCAATTAATAAGTCTGCAATATGAAGCTAATCTCAGTGATGGAATATTGAAATTATCATTAAATGTTGTTCAAACCCATCTGGTTCACTAATGACCTTTAAGGGAAGGAAGTTTGCCATTCTTACCTGGTCTGCCCGATCAATGACTTCAGACCCACAGCATTGACTCTTAACTATCTGCTGGGAAGGCTGAGTAAACCACCAGTTTAAGGGCAATTAGGGATGGGTAACAAATACTGGCCTTGCAAATGATGCCCACATCCCATGAAAGAATATAAGAAATTCTGTTTTGTGGAACCTTATTGAAAAGTTTCTCAAACTCCACTTTAAATAAAACGCACTGACACCCTTTTGTCTATCAATTTGCTACCTTGGAAAATAAAAATTAATTAGGTTCATTGGACATGAGTTACTTTTTAAAATCTATGCTGATTCTCTCAGATCAATTCATATTTTTCCAACGACTCAGACACTCTCTAATAATAGATATTAGTTACTTCCCTATAACAGACATTAGGCTAGCGGCTTATCAATTCCTCATTTGCCTTTCCAAGTCTTCTAAAATATTGGACTTAGTCCACTAGAATGAGTTATGACCATGGGCCATTAAGGGCCATTGATTCCCATGTTATTTCACAAGAACTCACCAGAATACGACAAGGAAATTGTTGTGCAGGATCTCTGCCACTTGTAGGACTCCTCGGATACCACAGTAAGGGGTTTGAAACCCCATTGCTTGGTAAATCAATAATGTCAAGGAATGGAAACTTGCTTCCCAGGCGCTCCAGTTGAAATCTGTCTTGGGTTTGTATGTTGCTATGGTGAATGAGATGGTTGGTACCAGGACCCATTGTGACAGTCAACACAAGGGAAGGATCCCTGAAAAAATAATTAGAGGCCTTATCAAAAAAAAACTGCTGATTAAGTTTTAATACTGTTCCACAAGTTGGCATCTTGGAATAGAGGTATACCTGGATAGACCCTCCAGATTGGAGGCCAGTGCCAACTTTTCCAGATACATGGGATATTCTGGCAGCAAAGTTGTGGCTGATACCTCATGTAAATGGGACTCTTCCCCGCTTATCCAACTCCTGCAGGGTCAATACTGAAATATGCCAATAGGAGCATAACCACGGGAGTCATGAAATTTCCATTGTCAAGCTCAAGATCTTTTAGATATTTCAACCGACTGAGATGAGAGAGATCCATCTCTGGAGTGTGGCACATCATTCTTCTTATCCGCGTGTCCGAGGCTAAACCATCTTCAGCTGCTTCGTCAATTACCTTCATTCCATCATAAGATCAAAAGTGGGGATGTTCGCTGAAGATTGCACAATGTTCAGCAACATTTGCGACTTCTCAGACACTGAAGTCCATGACCGAATATAGCATGACCTGGACAATATGTAGGCTTCGGCTGACGAGTGGCAAGAGACATTTGCGGCATATAAGTGCCAGATAATGACCATCCCCAACAAGAGAGAATCTCACCATCTCCCCTTGACATTCAATGGCATTAGCGTCATTGAATCCCCCACTATCAATGTCCTGGAGATTACCATTGATCAGAAACTCAACTAGACTATTCACATTAATACAATGGTTGCAAGAGCAAGTCGGAAGATGAGAATCCTCCTGTGAGTAACCCACCTCCTGACTCCCCAAAGCATATCTACCATCTACGACACAAGTCAGGAGTGTGATTAAATACTCTGTCCTTGCCTGGATGAGTGCAGCTCCAATGGCACGCAAGGTGCTCAACACCATCCAGGACAAAGCAGCCTACTTGATCAGCACCCCATCCACCAATTTCAGCATTTATTCCCTCCACACACAGTGACAGCAGTGTGGACCATCTACAAGATGCACTGCAGGAACTCACCAAGGCTCCTTAGCACCTTCCAAACCCATGGCCACTATCGTCCAGAATAAGCTTGTCCAACCTCTTGATGTTAGGAGTCACATTTCAAATTTTTTCTTACTTCAGGAACCGGTAAACAAATTTCAAAAAGATAAGTTTTGGTACAACATTGAACATGAATTTTCATAAAATATCACGGTGTGAAGAAAAGAAACAACTTCTTGAGCAAAAATAGTAAGAAAAAATAAAACAATGTCAAAGCAATAAGTTGATCATTTAAAATATTTAGCAATTGATAAAGATGACCATTGGAGTGTGACAGGGTCAAAATCAGTTTCCTCGACTTGCTCTCAGGGCACTTATTCACTTATGCTCACCAATTGTGTGGGTTGGTGTGAATGTGTTGGTGTATGGGCGTGAGGGTGTGAACCGTGAGACTGGGAGTGAGCCAGTCTTTCTCTCTCTCTCACACACACCTGCATTCACTTACAATCGCGATCGGAGCCTACTGATCGGCGGGCGGGCTAATTCCGGGGAGGGGGGGCCTATATTCCTCCGCGCCGGGCCCCTGTAGGGCTCCACCATATTGCCCGGGGGCCGGCGCAGAGATGGCAACGCACGCGCATGCGTGGACCCGTGCCGGCCGTAGCGTGCCGGCTTTCAAGCGCCGAAGCAGCGGACACCACTCCGGCGCCGTTCTAGCCCCCTAGGAAGGGGTGAATATCTGGGCCTGGAGGTCCGTTGACGCTGGAGTCGCTCGCGCCGGTCTTGACACCGGCGTCAACACTTGGCCAGGACTTCACAGAATCCCGGCCTGTATCTCCCCACCACGCCCGGCCAGTGTCTTTCCCCAACACCAGCAGCCAGTGTATCTCCCCCGCACCAGCAACAAATGTTTCCCTGCCCACACCAACATCCAGTGTCTCTCCCCACCACACCAGCATCCAATATCTCTCCTCCCGACACCAGCAGCCAGTGTCTCTTCCCGCACCAGCAGCCAAATATCTCTTCCCGCACCAGCAGCCAGTCTCTTTTTCCCACCAGCAGACAATTTAATTCCCCCCCCGACCAGCAGTCGCATTCCTCCCATCTGGCAGCCACTTTCACCACACCCAGGCAGCACTTTGACTCTTCTCCCCACTCTGAAAACCTCCCCATCAGACTCACCATTTTTCCAGGTCTCAGAGTGAAGAAAGCTGCCCCTCCAATCAGAGACTGGTTCTCACCAGTGAGCCTAACAACAGCAAACAAGGGAGAGAAGCGGCCTGTGATTAGAGGTGCGGTTCTTTGAAAAACCTTCAAATTCACTGACTGACATTTTGAATTGGGGTCTGGGGGCCAGATAGAGAGGCCTGGTGGGCCAGGTAGCGGCCCGTGAACCTCGTGTTGGACAAGCCTGAGCGAAAATGGCAAGTGCGACAGGCAAATTCACCTGGACGTTCCCTTCCCTTCCACTCACTATCATGGCTTGGAAATAGATCTCCATTTCTTCACTGTTGCTTGGCCAAAATCCTGGAAATCCCTGCGTATGGGCGTACCTATGCCACATGGACTGTAGCGGTTCAAGAAGGCAGCTTCTCAAGGTCAATTGAGGATGGACAACAAATGTCGGCCTCGCCAGCGACGACCACATACCATGAATGAATTTCTTTTTAAAAATTGCCCAGCTGGGTTTTCTGGTTGATTCAGAACCTGAAGGAGAGGAATCGAGTTACCTCTCAGGTCGTTAAGACCTGGGTTCTTCTTTGAATGAATAATGGGTCCACAGGATAGAGATGACGCCTTCCACAGATGACTTGCTGAGTGTTTCCAGCAGATTTTGTCGCTGAGTGTAACGTTGAGCTTTTCTGAAACTTTTCCTTCCTACTTTGTTGGGAGCTACTGCATCCATTGTGTAAGAATCAACATAAATAGGAAATGTGACATTCATGTGTGTTCGCCAGTGAAGCAATTTGATTTTGCATCCAGGCCAGATCATGAGTGCCATTGCAATTCAAGCCGAATTTGTATGCAAAATCAATCCAACCATTTATTGCTGCCTGGATGATCCATCCACAAAACAATACAAGGAATATAAAGCTATTTTAATTCATGGCACAGCAACCTTGCCAGCGTACATCCCGAGAGCACTGCACCTTCAACTGAAATACTGGCCTGAATTCTCCGGTTCCCCAGCCGACAGCAGCACCTCGTCGCTGAGGGAGGGATTCTATCTTCCCGCCACTTGTCAATAGGAGTTTCCATTGTAACTACCTCCTGCCCGCCGGGAAACCCGCGAGCGGGGGTACGCTGCCGGCGGGGAATTTGAATCGCAACAGCCGGAGAATTCTGGCCATTGTTTTTGAACTGAGCAAAAGTTGCTTTTCCACTTTATTGCAGCACTTCGTCCAACAAACTTTCATAGCATAACCTCTTTAACTTGGAAAAATGCATCAAAACAAATTTTGTGACGACATAATTAAGCAAAACGTATGTTAAGGTGCTGGTATTCAGAATGCTGACCAGAGGTTTTGTCAGATCTGTGGATTTTGTGGGGGCAGCACCGTAGCACAGTGGGTAGCACTGTTGCTTCACATCTCCAGGTCCCAGGTGTAGCCACCTGAGTTGGCCAACTCCCGATGTAAAATGGAGAACAGCAAAGGCTGCAGGGAAATTCAGCCAACACAGGCAGAAACCAGCAGGTGCAAGTTACTGTGTATTAAACTCTGCAAAAGCCCAGACAGCATCGATACAAGCAGCCATCTGAATAATAATGTTGCAGCCATCTACATACTTATAAGCCACCCTCGGGAACAATCGCAACATTTGGGACAAACAAAGCTAAGCCAGACTCCATGGCGCCAGCAGGAGTCAACACAAAAGAGGTTAACGGACACTTCAAGACTGCCCATCGATCAGGGAACCACTCCAGTATTGGAGAAATCGAACCAAGCGATTGGAACAAAGTCTAATCACCTAGAACCAGGTACGGGGTTCGCCCCGAAAGGCGGGAAGCCCCTGGGGACTATAAAGTTAAGCCCCCAAGTTCAAATCGTTCTTATTGACAGGGTCACTCAGCAACGCGAACCAACCCTTGAGAGTGAACTGTCCAAGCTGCCGCATCACTGAAGTAAGTCTCAAGTCGACGCTCGCTACGAGATAGGCACTCCTAGCTATCAGTCCATACCGGCTTTGAATGCCGCAGTTTCAGAATCCGAACGAAAGGCCATTTGTTCCCCTGACCTGGTGGGCCAGTCCAAAGCTAATTATAGGCCTGTTTGTTGTAGAAGTAGCTTAGAAGTAGCAATTTACTGTGTATAATAAATGTGCTTTGATTTGAATCTTAATAACTGGTGTGTTGAGTTATTGATCATTACTTGAACTTGAACCTCGTGGCCGTATCATAAAGATACCTGGCGACTCGAGAGCAACGGTTATAAAACAGAGCCAATTGAACCAACCAAAAGTTAGCAACACAGGTGTGATTCCCGGCTTGGGTCACTGTCTGTGCGGAGTCTGCACGTTCTTCTCGTGTCTGCGTGGGTTTCCTTTGGGTGCTCCGGTTTCCTCCCACAAGTTCTGAAAGACATGCTGTTAGTTGAATTGGACATTTTTATTTCTCCCTCTGTGTACGTGAACAGGCACCAGAATGTGGTGACAAGGGGCTTTTCACAGTAACTTCAGAGCAATGTTAATGTAAGCCAACTTGTGTCAATAAAGATTCTTATTCTTCTTTTGAGGAAAGTATCACGGAGACGAGGGGGTTAATTGAAACAGCACAAATTTCTCTCACTGCCTATCCATAAGCAGAAAGGGTTTTTTCTTGTGCCACTCTTTATCAGCAGTGGTGTACTTCCCAACCCCTTGGTTTTTGGTGCAATTCAATTTACTGTTAATAACCCGACCACAAACTTAAGATAGGATACCTCAAAGGGCTAGTTTATTTACACAAACTTTAAAGGCAGGAGGAGGGTTGGAACATCGCCTCCACTCTTAGACAGTAAAGAGAGGGATAGAGAAGGGAAGTATTTACAACCTGGAGACCACAGAGAAAATAAGTTTCACTTGGGTTTCAGAGTCCAGAACCAAAGTCCAAAGAGGTATTTATTCACAGAGGCCATCAGGTTGAAAAGCAATGCTGTATAATTCAATTTTTTGATGCTGTTAACTTTGCACGATGAGATTAGAAGGCAGAAATGAATGAGTCTTGTAGGCAATGGTACAAAACTTTCAGCAGAAGCAGTGTAAAACGGACTAGAGCTCCTTTTATATGAGCTGCCAGTTAGATGGTAAACAAGCTTTTCAGTTCGAAAAAGCAATATTATTGGTTCCGCAAGCCAGAGGCCAAGGTCACGTGCCTTTACCGCTCCATGATGTCTTCAACAAAGGATGTTTATCCGGTCTTTGGAAATTGGCTTTGTGTTCCAGGCTGGTAATGTCTTGACCATTATGGATGAAAAGGAATGTTTGAGATGCGATTGTCTCAGTAGACATTTTGTCTCCACTGGCCAGCCTGGGTTGGCAAATATAAAATGCCTTTGGTGAAACTCCCTTTGACATTGGGCTGTGCAGTCCTCAGATGATCATTACTATCTCCCCAAAGATAGAGAGGTGTGAGATTTCTGAAAATGCAAAATGGTTTCTTTTGTTCTGGGTCATAGGCAGACACAGTTTCAGCTATTTTAAGGATCTTTGTTCAGTTTTTCAAATTTTAGAAATAGCCAAGATGTGATCCAAATATATTTTCTGATAATATACAGTGTGATGTTGTGGTCCCTTGCAAAAGCCTACTGCAGGAGAAAGAGGTGGAAAGGTAAGGCCATTTAGGGAGTGTATTCAAGATCATGGAATCTGTAAGGGCGAAGGCACGGTCACCAAAGTTGGTGGGAATATGACAAGAGGAAAGTGTCAGAGGAACGGAGATCTCAGGGAGAGGCTTGTTGGAGCTGAAAGAGATTACAGAGATTGGGAGAGGCAAGACCATGAAGAGATTAAACATGCGGGTTTAAAATTTGAGGTGCCTCCTATGGCAATATGATGGGTGAGTGATGTGAAATAACATGTGAACAGCAGAGCGGGGAAGCTGGAAGATGGCCAGAAGGGCGTTCGAAAAGCTGAGTCAAGAGGTAACAAAAGTGTGTATGAAGATTTTTGTGGAAGCGGGTGCTAACCAAAGGGCAGAGGTGAATGATGTTTGTGACCCTTGTTTTATTCTTTAAATATGGTTGAGTTGTTATCTGTGTTTCAGTTCACCTCTGCATTTTTCCCATGTCTGCATACTGAGAGAAAAAAGAGGACCTCACCAGGTTCCAGTGCCTTGTCAAAATGTTTCTATTGTAAGGATCGTGAGCCACACTTGCTCCTGCAGTTACAGCTGAAAGGGAACCTCTGCTGCATACTTACTTGTTCCCTTTGTGCTGACAACTCTGGATGGGCAAGATAAATAAACACGGATTTTGCCATTGCCGGCAAGCGCTTTTATTAAAAAGGAGAGAGGATGTTGCATATTTTGCAAAGGAACTATTGGGGTCATGTTGCCCTGTTGTTGCCTAGCAACGAACAAAAGAGGCAATGTGAAAAGAGAAGAGGCCTGTGTTGAAATGTATACAGCATGATGAAAAGAGAAAATTGGATCACCTGTGTTCAGTAAACCATGGGAAGCAAATATTCATGGTGAGATTGGCAGGCTTTTTTTTCGTCGACATCAAAGTCTACAAATATTTTTGAAGCGAAGACAGTGCCACAGTGGTGACTGTGCTGACGTAGATATTTAAAAGACTCCTCACAGTCCCAAAAGTTGTAGTCTCCAGGAATTAACAATTAATCACCCAGGCGCTGTAGTGGGCAACCTAGTCTGGTATCATCAGGGTGGGTCTTAGCTTGGGTTGTCCTTGGTTAGGCTCGATAGAAACTGCTGGAAATGAAACATTCTTCCATGTACAGGATGAGGCTTACTACGAAGCTTCAGATAGAACTGTCTCTCAGCATACTCCGTTGTCATGTTCATACGATTTATAAGAAAGAGGAGCAGAATTAGGCCATTCGGCCCATCATGTCTGCTCCGCCATTCGATCATGGCTGATCTCATCCTGGCTTTAACTCCACTGTCTTGCCCATTCTCCATAACCCTTCAACCCATTACCAATTAAAAATCTGTCTAACTCCTCCTTAAATTTACTCACTGTTTCCAGCATCCACCACACTCTTGGGTAGCGAATTTCACAGATTCACAGCCCTTTGGCAGAAGTAGTTTCTCCTCAACTCCATTTTAAATTTTCTGCCTCTTATCTTAAGTCCTAGAATGCCTCACAAGAGGAAGCATCCACTCCACGTCTACTTTACCCATACCTTTTATCATTTTGGATACTTCAATTTGATCTCCCCTCATTTTTCTAAACTCTAGAGAGTATAGGCCTAAACTGTTCAATCTCTCTTCATACAACAACGCCCTCATCTCAGGACTCAACCTAGTGAACCTCCTCTGAACTGCCTCCAATGCCACTACATCTTTCCTCAAATAAGGCGACCAAAACTATGCACAATATTCCAGGTGTGGTCTCACTAATGCCGTGCATAGTTGTAACAACACTTCCTTCCCATGTGATCTTACACTACATTTTACCTTTATATTACATCCCACTGCCACCACCCCCAAGGTCTCTGACCCCATTAAAAGCATTAATTATTATTTACATTACCCCGCTTGCAGGACAATTTGCCAGTGCCCTAAAAAAGGAACCAACTTGGTTATTATTTCATTTCCTTTGAACACTCCCATTTAATATTGGCGACGGGAAACATGATCGTTTGACCAACGGTTACTTCACTTTCTAATTGGCATGGAAAGGCAGTGCACCATGAGGATGAATGTGTCAAGTGATTAATGATGTGTTGTGTGGGGACAGGGTGGTGGAGGAAGCTGGTCATGTGATAAAATCTCCATGAAGATGCCCTGTCAGAGTTGCCCTAATAATGAGGGACGTACAGCTGCAATCTAGTCATGGAAAAACTTAATTGGTTAGCCCTGTTGCTTCACAGCGCCAGGGACCCGGGTTCGGTTCGTGGCTTGGCTCACTGTCTGTGCAGAGCACAATACTCCAATGTGTCACCAATGCCGTTTCTAGTTCTCCCCGGGTCTGCGTGGGTTTCCTCCGGGTGCTCCAGTTTCCTCCCACAAGTTCCGAAAGACATGCTTGTTCGGTGAATTGGACATTCTGGTTTCTCCCTCAGTGTACCCGAACAGGCGCCGGAGTGTGGCGACTAGGGGATTTTCACAGTAAATTCATTGCAATGTTTATTTTTATAAATTTAGAGCACCCAATTATTTGTTTTCAATTAAGGGGCAATTTAGCCTGGCCAATCCACCTAACCTGCATGTCTTTGTGTTGTGGGAGTGGGACCCACGCAGACACGGGGAGAATGTGCAAACTCCATACCAACATGACCCAGGGCCGGGATTGAACTCAGGTCCTCAGCACTGCAGGCAGCAGAGCTCACCACTGCGCCATCGTGCTGCCCAGCATTGCAGTATTCGTGTTACCCTACTTGCGACACTAATAAAGATTGGTTGGTTTGGTTTGTCGTGCTTTTTCACTTCGGTTTGATTTTGTTTCCATGATTTGAACATCTCACCCTCAAGCTCCCACACCGCAGCTCTCAATCTAGAACTGAGAAGCCTGCTGTGTGTGGTAGTCACCACTGTTTGTTTAAACGTATATGAGAGGTAATACGGTAAGGCTCCTGTACTACAGGTACGGGGGGGTCTCTGCCTGCTGGCTCCTCCCAGTAAGCAGAGTATAAATGTGTGTGCACACCGAGCTGCAGCCATTTCGGCAGCAACTGCAGGAGGCAACACATCTCTGCTTAATAAAGCCCCGATTACTCTCTACTCTCGTCTCGTCGTAATTGATAGTGCATCAATTTATTAAGCAGAGATTTTACAGCGATGGACCTAGGAATCAAGCCAGATCGCCTGCAGCTGCACCCTCAAGCAGACAACACCACGTCGGCCTTCAACCACTGGCTAGCTTACTTTGAAGCCTACATCAGAGCAGCGACAGAACAACCCTCAGAAGCACAGAAACTCCAGATCCTGTACACACGGGTGAGCTCCGATATTTTTCCCCTTATCCGGGATGCGCCCAACTACACTGAGGCCATGCTGCTTCTGAAAGAGAACTACATGCGGCCGATCAACAAACTCTATGCCAGGCACCTCCTGTCCACGCGGCAACAACTCCCCGGTGAGTCATTGGACGATTTCTGGCATGCCCTGCACGCCCTGGAGAGGAACTGCAATTGCCAGGCAGTTTCGGCCGTTGAACATACTGAACTCCTAATCAGGGATGCTTTCGTTACGGGCATAGGGTCGGCATACATCCGCCAGCGCCTCTTAGCTCGAACTCGCGGCGACCAAGAAACTCGTGACCTCACTAGCGGTAGCCTCCTGTAATGTACAAGCATACGCCCCCGCCGCATGGCGCCCCCCTCATGGACATGGTGGGCCCCACCAGCGGCCGCCCCCAGCCAACCCCAAGCCTGTGCCGCGCGACAGCCAGCAAACCCCGGGGGGCCCAAGTGCTATTTCTGCGGGCAGACAAAGCACCCCCGGCAGTGCTGCTCAGTGTGGAGTGCAATCTGCAAGACCTGCGGGAAGAAGGGGCATTTAGCTGCGGTATGCCAGGCCCGGTCGATCGCCGCTGTATCCAGGCCCATTGTCCCTGCACCCCCCACGTGCGACCCGTGGGTGCCGCCTTCTTCCCCCCCATCAGACCTCATGCGGCCCATGGGCGCTGCCATCTTTAACGCCACCCGCCACGTGTGCCCCGTGGGCACCGCCATCTTCGGCGCCATTTTGGATGCCGCCTCACGATCCCTGCTTGTCGGGCACCTCATCTGGCTGCTCATCGCCCGCAACCGCCGCCGACCAGCCCGGGGCCCACCAACACCAGCCGCAGCTCGCCTCCATCACGCTCGACCAGACCCAGCCACACAACCTCGCAACCGCGACAACGCCGGTGAAAGTCGATGGCTACAAGACATTTTGCCTTCTCGACTCCAGGAGCACAGAGAGCTTCATCCACCCCGCTACGGTAAGGTGCTGCTCCCTTGTGGTACACCCCGTTACCCAAAGAATCTCCCTGGCCTCCGGATCCCACTCCATGGAGATCCGGCGGTACTGCATCGCCACCCTCACCGTCCAGGGCATATAGTTCAGCAACTTCTGGCTCTACATCCTCCCCAACCTCTGCGCTGCCTTGCTACTCGGCCTGGACTTCCAGTGCAACCTCCAAAGTCTAACTCTAAAATTCGGCGGGCCCCTACCACCCCTCACCGTATGCGGCCTCACGACCCTTAAGGTCGACTCACCCTCCCTGTTTGCAAATCTCACCCCGGATTGCAAGCCCGTCGCCACCAGGAGCAGATGGTACAGCGCCCAGGACAGGACCTTCATCAGGTCGGAGGTCCAGCGGCTACTGCGGGAAGGCAGCATTGAGGCCAGCAACAGCCCCTGGAGAGCCCAAGTGGTAGTTGTAAAGACTGGGGAGAAACACAGGATGGTCATTGACTACAGTCAGACCATCAGCAGCTCGACGCATACCCCCTCCCATGCAATCTGATATGGTCAATCAGATTGCACAGTACCGGGTCTTCTCGACAGTGGACCTGAAATCTGCCTACCACCAGCTCCCCATCCGAAACGCGGACCGCCAATACGCTGCGTTCGAAGCAGACGGCCGCCTTTGCCACTACTTTAGGGTTCCCTTCGGCATCACTAATGGGGTCTTGGTCTTCCAACGGGAGATGGACCGAATGCTTGATCGGTACGGACTGCGGGCCACCTTCCCGTACCTCGATAATGTCACCATCTGCGGCCACGACGAGCAGGACCACGACAACCTTTTCAAATTTCTCCACACCGCCAAACTCCTGAACCTCACGTATAACAAGGAGAAGTGCGTGTTCAGCACCAACCGCTTAGCCATCCTTGGCTATGTGGTGCAAAATGGAGTTCTAGGGCCCGAGCGTGCGCTCCTTCATGGAACTCCCCCTGCCCCACTGCCCCAAGGCCCTCAAACGATGCCTGGGGTTCTTCTCATACTACGCCCAGTGGGTCCCTAACTATGCGGACAAGGCCCGCCCACTCATCCACTCCACAGTTTTCCCCCTGACGGCTGAGGCCTGTCATAATATACATCTATGTATACAATGGAGTGCAGACAGGCAGTGTTTGACACACAGGATGATCAGTAAGCACACAGAACAGAGCAGCCAATCACCAGACAGGACACGACCACTATAAAGCCAGAGGGCACCAGTTTTCCCACTCTCTCGGGACCCAGCCTCTGAGACAGTCAGAGCTCGTGAGCTCGCCAGTGCCTATACCATGTGGTAGCTAAGTTAGTCTGGTCAGGCTAGTGTCAGGTCTCCAGTCAAGTGAGCATAGTGTCAACCCACAGTTGAACATGTATAATAGTTTGGACGTTGAATAAAATCGTGTTGCATTTTATCAAATGTTGGAGGTCTGTCTCTCGCTACACTGCATCAAGTGCAGTTCACCTCGACCCAGCCTACCCAACACATCAAGGCCCACCAGGCCTTCAACGTATCAAGGCCGACATCGCCAAGGCCGCGATGCACGCGGTCAACGAGACCCTCCCCTTTCAAGTCAAGAGCGATGCATTAGACGTCGCTCTGGCCGCCACCCTCAACCAGGCAGGCAGACCCATGCATTCTTTTCCCGCACCCTCCATGCCTCAGAAATTTGTCACTCCTCTGTCGAAAAGGAGGCCCAAATCATTGTTGAAGCTGTGCGCCACTGGAGGCATGGAGATTCACTCTCCTCACTGACCAACGGTCAGTTGCCTTCATGTTCAATAATACACAGTGGGGCAAGATCAAAAATGATAAAATCTTGAGATGGAGGATCGAGCTCTCCACCTACAATTCTGGGATTTTGTATCGCCCCGGTAAGCTCAACGAGCCCCCCGATGCCCTATCCTGAGGTACATGTGCCAGCGCACAAGTGGACCGACTCCGGGACCTACACCTCTGTCACCCAGGGGTCACCCGGTTCTTTCACTTCATAAAGGCCCGCAACCTACCCTACTCCATTGCGGAAGTCAGGACGGTCACCAAAGACTGCAGATCTGCGCGGAGTGCAAACCGCACTTCTACCGGCCAGACCGAGCGCACCTGGTGAAGGCCTCCCATCCCTTTGAATGCCTCAGCATGGATTTCAAAGGGCCCCTCCCTTCCTCCAACCGAAACACGTATTTCCTGAACGTGGTCGTTCAATACTCCAGATTCCCCTTCGCCATCCCATGCCCCGATATGACGTCTGCCATAGTCATCAAAGCCCTCAATAGCATCGTCACTCTGTTTGGTTTCCCCGCATACGTTCACAGCGACCGGGGATCCTCCTTTATGAGTGCTGAGCTGCGTCAGTTCCTGCTCAGCAAGGGCATTGCCTCGAGCAGGATGATCAGCTACAACCCCCGGGGAAACGAGCAGGTGGAGAGGGAGAACGGGACGGTCTGGAAAGCCATCCTGCTGGCCCTACGGTCTAAATATCTCCCGGTCTCCTGCTGGCAGGAAGTCCTCCCCGACACCCTCTACTCCATCCGATCACTACTTTGCACTGTGACTAATGAAACTCCCCATGAATGTCTCCTTTCCTTCCCTAGGAAGTCCACCTCCGGGGTTTCGCCCCAGGACCCATCCTCCTGCGCAAGCACGTGCGGCTCCACAAAGCGGACCCATTGGTTGAAAGGGTACAGCTGCTACATGCAAACCCGCAGTACACCTACGTGGCGTACCCTGATGGCCGCCAAGACACAGTCTCCCTCAGGGACCTGGCACCAGCAGGTTCCTCACACCCCCCCCTCCAATTGCCACAACGCCACTCACCCTCCCCCTCACCACAGCCCCCGCTCCAGGATGATCCGTCCTCCCATTGGTTCCACCTGGGGATGAGAATGAGGACTACATGCTCCCGGAGTCACAGGCGACCAAGCCGGCGCCTGCATCACCAGCGGGACTGCAGCGCTCACAACGGAGGATCAAGGCACCTGACCGGCTACATTTGTGAACTTTCGCCAAATTGTACTCTTTAAAAATGCTCACATACCATGTAAATAGTTTTTTTAAATGCTCACATACCATGTAAATAGTTTTCCACCACCCCCGCTGGACTCTTTTTTAACATGGGGTGAATGTGGTGGTCACCACTGTTTGTATAATACGTAAATGTGAGGTAATAAGTTAAGGCTCCTGTACTACAGGTACGGGGGTAGATCCCTGCCTGCTGGCTCTGCCCAGTAGGCGGAGTATAAATGTGTGTGCTCACCGAGCTGCAGCCATTTCGGCAGCAGCTGCAGGAGGCAACACATCTCTGCTTAATAAAGCCTCGATTACTCTCTACTCTCGTCTCGTCATAATTGACAGTGCACCACTGTGCACATTGCCACTAGGCCTCATCCATGCTGCAGTCACTGAGAGCCAATTTTTCTGCACGCACAAAATGTGTTAATGTATTTATAGAGCTTTCTCAGACATTTTCAAAGCTAATGTGGAAACATAGAAGTCTTTAGTTCCACTGTGACCATGAATGTGCCCCTCAGGGGTTTGGGGAGTATAAACTCTGATAGCATCCTTAGAGAGGCCTACGGAATGTTTCTCAGACGCACTTCAGTTCAATTTATCTCTTTGCAGTTTTGCAGCTGCTGTTTAAATGTTGCTTGCTTCTCGCCTCACCAGCTCCTCTCATTGGCAACGGAGTGCTTCTTTTTGAGAGCTTTGTGCCTTTCAAAAATAAAGAAGACATCTTAAAACATTACAGCACAAAAAGAATCATGGGTGGTTTTACCAAGGTTTAGGCTTGTCACACTTTGGGATTTGTTTTTTTTTCTTTCGCAGAAAGCCTTTCAGGTTGAGTTAAGTTTGGGTGTTTGAACAATTTGACCCTCACAGGGGTTTGAAATAAAGCTATAGGCCGCAGGCATTGACAATATTCTTGTTGAGCCAGTTTGTCGCAGCTTATAGTCCATTTCCCACTGAGATAATAGGAGCAGATTGTTTCATCGCAGGAATATTAAGCCTGTTCATTTTGAGAAAGTTAGGAGAGGTTTTATTTAGTTTTAGTAAAGGAGGAAGGGGTATCTTGTTTTTTAAGAGGGTGATTGGCAAGTTACACAATGGGAATAGGGAAGTCCTTCCCCAAGTGAAAAGGGGTGCGGGGTGTGGTGGGCGGGGGGGGAGTTCCAGAAGTGGGGGAGGGGGTGTCAGTCAGCCATCAAGGTTTCAGGAGCAAGATTGTCCGAGTAAGGCTGGCCAGAAAAAGTCAAGTAGGCCAAATAGGAATAAGTTAGAGTGCTTCCTGCTTTTGGGATGATTTCTATAGTTATGTGCATAAAGATGGAATTTTATTTTACCTGTTGTTCTTCGTATTCATTTGCTGGCAGCAAAATTAAACAACTCCCATCTGGCCTCACCTCATTTAAGTGCTAGCCCACCATCAAAAGAATTGGAGATGCGCATGTGCAAAATTGGGGATACAAGTTTAGATCTCAAGAGAACAAAGGACTTATGAGCAGGACAAGGTCAGTCAGCCCTTTGAGTCTGCTGTGCCATTTAATAAGATCATGGCTGCTCTGGTTGCGTCTCAACTCCACCTTGAGGTCTGTCCCCCAAAGCCCTCGAGTCGCTTGTCTAACTCTGCCTTGAATACATTCAATGTCCCAGCCTCCACTGTTTTTCACATCTCATCTCTGTCTTAAACGGTAGACATCATGGGCAGGACTCTCCGTTTCCCGATGCAGAAATCGCATTCGGCGACTGGGCGGAGAATCCCCGGTTGCGACCGAATCGGGTCCGGTGCCATTTTTCAGATGCTCCGCCCCCGCCAAACCGGCATCATCTAGGAGTGCGCTGCATGCCGTTGCGACGGCGTCAGCGTGTCGCTTTGAGGCCTCCCCTGATGCTCCACCCCCGATGGGCCGAGTTCCCGACCGCGCAGGTCGCATGTGGTTTGAGTTTTCGTAAACTCGGCATGGCAGCTGCGGACTGTCTCCAGCGACGCCACAACCGGGCGGGAGCTGTGCTGCTGGCAGGGGGGGCTTCAGCGAGGGCTGGGGGGGGGGACTGGCGGGGATGGTCCGGGGGTGGTAAGAGGGGTCCAGCGGGAACCTATGTGGCTGGCCGGGTCTGTGCGTGGCCGGCGCCATGTCATATGGCATGACCGCTGCAGGTCATTGCCATGCACATGAGCAGCCACAGACCCGGCAATTCCCCGACCGTTTATGTCGAGAACATCGGGAGTTTCACGTGGTACGGCAGCAGGCCCCCCACCGGGCGGAGCATCGGTGCGGGGGCGCCGCCAACTTTTTCATTGTAAAACTAGACACTTCCTCCAGACATAGTCCAGCCCTGTATCCTTAAACAGTGTCACCTGGTTCAAGTCTCCCGCAAAAGTGGTACGTCCCCTATCAAATCCCCTCAGGATCTCAGGCGGCATGTTGGCACAGTGGCTACCACTGCTGCCTCACAATGCCAGGAACCCGAGTTTGATTCTGGTCTTGGGTCATGGTCTTTGTAGAGTTTGTACATTCGCCCCCTGTTTTCGTGGGTTTCCTCTTGGTGCTCCGGTTTCCTCCCACAGTCCAAAGATGGGCAGGTTAGGTTTATTGGTCATGATCAATGAGCGGGGTTAAGGAATGGAGGGTAGTGGGCCTATATAGAGTACTCTTTCGGAGGGTTGGTGCAGACACGATAGGCCAAATGGCCTTCTGCATTGTAGGGATTCTTTAAAAAAAAAAGATCATCTCATATTCTATTGTTACACTCCCTGGGTTATGCTGCTGTATGATAAGACATAGAATATTACTGGTCTGCTCCCATACATAAGATATTTGAATTATGAGAGTGATCAGCATTATTGTAACCTGGATAATACCTGAGACAGATCTAAAACTTGTAACAAACAGTGTTTTGGTACCAAGGGAATGGGAAGTACATTGGGGAGACTAAACAAAGAATGGGTGACAGCTTTATGGAACGCCTTCACATAGTCCGTAAGCATGACCCCGACCTTTCCATCACTTCCCATTTCAATTCAGCATCTTACTCTCAAAAAACCCAGTTGCATAATGTAGCGCACAAAGACTCCATGAGACAAATAGAGTGAAGTCGATGAGGCTTTATTAAGCGTGTCTGTTCCCCCGCAGCTCGATAGTAAACTGGCCTGCGGGGGAAGACTCCGGCTTCTTATACTCCGCCTTCAGGGCGGAGCTTGAGGTCAACGGCCAACCAGGACCCGGGATCTGTCAGCCAATGACATTAGGGCTTCCAGTCCCACATGACCCCCAATACATACTACCACATTCACCCCTTGTCAAAAATGAACCCGGCGGGGTGATGCTTCGTATGGTGGTAAGGGTTTACAGGGCTGGTCCTGGGAGGATAAAACATTCACATGGCAATACAGTATTGGACAATTTTGTCCTGTTGCAACTATTTACAGAGGGTATAGGAAGAAAAGCAAAATGTTATTGTGAACAGTCCATATTTGTTTTACATCGACGCCACGAGTCGGTCGGGCGGTCTGGTCGTCCGTGTCGATCGCCTCGGCCCCGGCGGTGGTGGTGGTGCTTGTACCAGTGTTGTCGCCTCCAGGAGCCGTACGGTTTCAGCTGTCGGTGCAAAGGGGAGGGGGACCGATCCTCCTGGGAAGGGGGCGGACACGGGGTGCGGCGGTGGCAGGAAGGGGGGCGGTTGGGTTGATGGTGCCGGGGGGGTGTGCGTGGTGCCGTCGGGCGCCAGATCCCGCAGGGAGACCGTGTCCTGTCGGCCGTCGGGGTACTCCACGTAGGCATACTGGGGGTTTGCGTGGAGGAGGTGAACCCTTTCGACCAACGGGTCTGCCTTATGTGCCCGCACATGCTTTCGGAGCAGGATGGGTCCTGGGGCCGCCAGCCAGGTCGGCAGCGACGTTCCAGAGGAGGACCTCCTAGGGAAGACAAGGAGACGCTCGTGAGGTGTTTGATTAGTGCTCGTACATAATAACGACCGGATGGAATGGAGAGCGTCCGGGAGGACCTCCTGCCACCGTGAAACTGGGAGATCCCTGGACCGTAGGGCCAGTAGGACGGCCTTCCAGACCGTGCCGTTCTCCCTTTCTACTTGCCCGTTCCCCCGGGGGTTGTAGCTGGTCATCCTGCTTGAGGCTATGCCCTTGCTGAGCAGGAACTGGCGCAGCTCGTCACTCATGAAAGAGGACCCCCTGTCGCTGTGGACGTATGCGGGGTAACCGAACAGTGTGAAGATGCTGTTCAGGGCTTTAATGATTGTGGCCGCGGTCATGTCAGAACAGGGGATGGCAAAAGGGAAGCGGGAGTATTCGTCCACTACGTTAAGAAAATATGCGTTGCGGTCGTTGGAGGGGAAGGGCCCTTTGAAATCGAGACTGAGGCGCTCGAAGGGGCAGGAAGCCTTAATCAGGTGCGCTCCATCTGGCCTGAAAAAATGCGGCTTGCATTCCGCGCAGATGTGGCAGTCCCTTGTGACTGTACGGACCTCCTCTAAGGAGTATGGGAGATTGCGGGACTTGATGAAGTGGTAAAACCGAGTGACCCCCGGGTGGCAGAGGTCCTCGTGGAGGGTTTGGAGGCGGTTAATTTGTGCGTTGGCACATGTGCCGCGGGATAGGGCATCGGACGGCTCGTTCAGCTTTCCGGGACGATACAAGATCTCGTAGTTGAAGGTGGAGAGCTCGATCCTCCACCTTAAGATCTTGTCGTTTTTGATTTTGCCCCGCAGTGCATTATCGAACATGAAGGTCGGTGAGGAGAGTGAATCTCCTGCCGGCCAGGTAATGCCTCCAATGTCGCACAGCTTCCACTATGGCTTGGGCTTCCTTTTCTACTGAAGAGTGGCGGATTTCTGAGGCGTGGAGGGTCCGGGAGAAAAAGGCCACGGGTCTGCCCGCTTGGTTAAGGGTGGCCGCTAGAGCTACGTCGGAGGCGTCACTCTCGAACTGGAAGGGGAGGGACTCGTCGATGGCGCGCATCGTGGCCTTTGCGATATCCGCTTTGATGCGGCTGAAGGCCTGGCAAGCCTCTGTCGACAGAGGGAAGGTCGTGGTCTGTATTAGGGGGCGGGCCTTGTCTGCGTACTGGGGGACCCACTGGGCGTAGTACGAAAAGAACCCCAAGCAGCGTTTCAGGGCTTTTGGGCAGTGCGGGAGGGGAAATTCCATGAGTGCGCACATACGTTCGGGGTCGGGGCCTATTATCCCATTGCGTACTATGTAGCCCAGAATGGCTAGCCGGTCGGTGCTAAAAACGCACTTGTCCTCGTTGTACGTGAGGTTCAAGGCTTTGACGGTCTGGAGGAATTTCTGGAGGTTGGCGTCGTGGTCCTGCTGATCGTGGCCGCAGATGGTTACATTGTCGAGATACGGGAACGTGGCCCGCAACCCATGTTGATCAACCATTCGGTCCATCTCCCGTTGGATGACCGAGACCCCGTTTGTGACGCCAAAAGGGACCCGTAGGAAATGGTATAATCGCCCGTCTGCCTCGAAGGCTGTGTACTTGCGGTCACTTGGGCGGATGGGGAGCTGATGGTAGGCGGACTTGAGGTCCACGGTGGAGAAGACTTTATATTGGGCAATCCGATTGACCATGTCGGATATGCGGGGGAGAGGGTACGCGTCTAGTTGTGTGTACCTGTTGATGGTCTGGCTATAGTCAATGACCATCCTTTGTTTCTCCCCTGTCTTCACTACTACCACCTGCGCTCTCCAGGGACTATTGCTGGCCTGGATTATGCCCTCCTTTAGTAGCCGCTGGACTTCGGTCCTGGGCGCTGTACCGTCTGCTCCTAGTGGCGACGGGTTTGCAATCCGGGGTGAGGTTCGCAAACAAGGACGGGGGTTGCACTTTGAGGGTTGCGAGGCCGCAGATAGTGAGTGGGGGTATGGGGCCGCCGAATTTGAACGTAAGGCTCTGTAGATTACATTGGAAATCTAATCCCAGCAAGGTGGGGGCACAGAGTTGGGGAAGGACGTTAAGTTTGTAGTTTTTGAACTCCCTCCCCTGCACCGTAAGGGTAACTATGCAGAATCCCTGGATCTGTACGGAGTGGGATCCTGCAGCTAGGCAAATCTTTTGTGCGCTGGGATAGGTGGTCAAGGAACAGCGTCTTACCGTGTCGGGGTGTATAAAGCTTTCCGTGCTCCCAGAGTCGACTATGCATGGCGCTCGTGGCCGTTTATTAGGACCGTTGTCGTCGTCGTCTGGAGTGTCCGGGGCCGAGCCTGATCGAGCGTAATCGAAGCGAGCCGTGGTTGTAGTAGTGGAGTGGGGTCCGTTGTTGCCGTCCAAGATGGCGTCGGGGATGAACAAAATGGCCGCCCCCATACATCGCACGTGGCTGGGGGGCCACAAGATGGCGGCGGGGGTGGACAAAATGGCCGCCCCAATGCGTCGTACAGGTCTGGGGCGGTCCAAGATGGCGGCGCCCCTCCTCCCCTTGTGGTGGTCGGGACCCAAAATGGCGGCGTCTGCGGGTCACACATCGGCGTCCCTCCTCCCCTCGTGGTGGTCGGGACCCAAAATGGTGGAGTCTGCGGGTCGCACATGGTGTGCTGGGGGGGCTGGGGAGCGCTAGGACCGTGAGCGCTAGGACCGAGCGGAGCACCCTCACCGCGAGTGCTAGGACCGCGAGCGCTAGGACCGCGCGGAGCTCCCTCACCGGGGATAGCGGTGGTCGGGGCCCAAGTCGGCGGCGCCGGCGGGTCAGGCGTGGGGCCGCGAGCACAAGGACCGCGCGGAGCTCCCTCACCGGGGACAGTGGTGGTCGTGGTCCAAGTAGGTGGCGCCGGCGGGTCAGGCGTGGGGCGCGGGACAGGGGTTAGGGTGGCATTAGGGACGCGAAAAACTCCCTCCTCTCCGTGGAGAGTGTTGGCCGGGACCCAAAGCGGTAGTGCCGGCGGCGGGTCATACATGGGCTGCGGGGAGGGCTGTTGGGGAGCGTAGGCGGCGTGCAGGGCTCCCTGTGCTCCCGGGATCGCGGTGGTCGGGACCCAGAGCGGCTGCGCCTGCGGGTCGTACATGGCGTGCTGGGGGGGTTAGGGCGCATAGACTGCTTGCAGGGCACCCTGTGCTCCCGGGATGGCGGCGACCTCGCGGGACCGGCACACAACCGCACAATGGCCCTTTTTCCCGCAGCTTTTGCAGATGGCTGCGCGGGCCGGACAGCGCTGTCGGGGGTGTTTCGCCTGGCCGCAGAAATAACAGCGGGGGCCACGGTGCGACTCGGCGTTTGGACCGCGCAAGCCTGTGGGGTGTCCGGGGGGGGTAGGGGGTTTGCCGCGACGGGTACGTACGGGGCCCAATGGCCTGCCGCGCGGTCGGGGCCGTAGGCGCGGGTATTACGCGCGGCCACGTCTAGGGAGGCTGCTAGGGCCCGTGCCTCTGAGAGTCCTAGCGACTCTTTTTCTAGAAGTCTTTGCCGGATTTGGGAGGATTGCATACCTGCCACAAAAGCATCGCGCATTAACATGTCCGTGTGTTCGTTTGCGTTCACCGACGGGCAGCTGCAGGCTCGTCCCAAAATCAGCAGCGCGGCGTAGAACTCGTCCATCGATTCTCCGGGAGCTTGCCGTCTCGTCGCGAGCTGGTAGCGAGCGTAGATTTGGTTAACTGGGCGAACGTAGAGACTTCTGAGTGCTGCGAACGCCGTCTGGAAATCGTCGGTGTCTTCAATGAGGGTGAAAATCTCCGTGCTCACCCTCGAGTGCAGGACCTGCAGTTTTTGTTCGTCTGAGACTCGGCCGGTGGTCGTTCTGAGGTAGGCCTCGAAGCAAGTCTGCCAGTGTTTGAAGGCTGCTGCCACGTTCACTGCGTTGGGGCTGATCCTCAGGCATTCTGGAATGATCCTGAGCTCCATAGTCCTTTTTAGGCACGCTTAATAAATTGTAGCGCACAAAGACTCCATGAGACAAATAGAGTGAAGTCGATGAGGCTTTATTAAGTGTGTCTGTTCCCCCGCAGCTCGATAGTAAACTGGCCTGCGGGGGAAGACTCCGGCTTCTTATACTCCGCCTTCAGGGCGGAGCTTGAAGTCAACGGCCAACCAGGACCCGGGATCTGTCAGCCAATGACATCAGGGCTTCCAGTCCCACATGACCCCCAATACATACTACCACACATAATTAACGAGGTTGAGGTCAGAAGATTTGGCTTGTTTCCCCACCAGCCTCCACAATGGGAAACAACACGGGCGGGATTCTCCAATAACGGAGCTATGTTCCAACGCCGGCGTGAAAAGCGGCACCAACCACTCCGGCATCAACGGTCCCCGATAATGGGGAATGCTCCCCTTCCTAGGGGGCTAGGTTGGCGCCGGAGCGGCACCCGCAGCTCCAGCCGCCGCGGAACAGCCCGCGTGGACCCACGCATGCGCGGAACGGATGACGTGATTCCGCACAGGTAGGGGGTTCCTTTCTCCACACTGGCACCTGGGCAATATGGCAGAGCCCTACAGGAGCCCGGCGCGGAGGAACATAGGCCCCCACGGAACCAGCCCGCTGATCGGTAGGCCCTGATCGCGGGCCAGGCCATGCCCCCCCCAGACTTACCTTCCCGGTCCCGCCGTGTGGGACCTGAGTAACCCACAGCGGCGGGACTCGACCGAACTCGTCGGCCACTAGGCCCATCAGGGTGGGGGGAAAAGGGGGGGGCGGTTTCAAAGGCCCTCGACCGGAGTGGCGGGAATCCCCCGGGCGCCCGAGAATCGGCAGGGGAGAATCGGTAAGCTGGCGTCGGGGTGCGATTCTTGCGTCCCCCTGGGGATTCTCCGACCCGGCGCACGTTCAAGCTCCCATCATGGAATCCAGTCCCTAAGATGGGAGAATTTCTCCATCAGATTCTCTTTCCACAGATACTGCCAGACTTGATGTATTTTTCCGGCATTTTCTGTTTTAATGGAAAATGGATCATGGATAACTGGGAGTTACTTCAATATGTAAATCAGTTGAAGAGTCCCAAACATTGTAACTTCAAGAGGGAAGAATGGAGTCCTTTATCTGAATCGTCTGAACTATAACAGAGTGTCAGCTCTGACTCCATTGTTGGACACTTATGTCTGAATCAGAAGGTTCTTGGCTTAAGTCCCATTCAGGGCTTGAGCACAGTGAATCAAAGTTGACATTCCAGTGCAGTACTGGGGTCGTACTGCTTTGCCAGAGGAGTTGTTTATTGGATGATATGTTAAACTGAGGTCCCGCCTGCCTTTTCTACCCAACAAAAGTTAAATGTGAAATCCAATTTCCCCCGTGTCCTGACCAACACCTATCCCTCAATCAACACCACAAAAATGGATGATCTGCTCATTATTATGGTGTTAACTATATTCATAAGTAGTGGCAGAATACAGATGTTAGTCGACACAACGCGGAACGCAGAGTTCAGGTTATGGTCCTATAGTAATTACTTTTGTATCTGTTACTCTTTATGACTTGCAGTGATGAGTGTGTTATTTCTTCAAGGTCACGTTTTGGTGTTTATTGAGGGGGACATTTCTTCACGTCCTGAATGACGAGTACTCCATTCACAGTACGGTTCATTTTCATTTCAGGCTTACTGATAAATATTTACTGGTTGCTTCAGGAAATTTTCTGCACAGTGCATTTCAGAGGGAAATACAGACAAGATTACAGCTGCAGTATCGAGTAGCATTCCCACGTTCTGCCAGGCATAAATTATACATTAAAACGTGTTCTTGGACTGGACAGAAATAAGTGGGAGAACCATGGTTACTGATGTAACTGCTCATTGCTTTTAACACAAACCATTAACAGAAATAATGAGGGAAGTGAAAGACCTTCTATTGGCCTGTTCACCATGGGCAGTTCAATCCTGTTGAACAAAGGACCATAAAGCATAAGCAGATTTTCTAGTAACATTTACCATTGGCTAGTTTTACATTTGTTTGTAATAAAAATTGCTGCTGATTATAACAGTTCAGACATAAATAGCCACCTTCCCTGAAGTCAACATACAGCAGTGTTGCCCTGAAATTATAGCTCTCATTTGTCATCCAGTTTCATTCTGGAAGTTCTGAGAACTCTCGAGCTCACATGAAGAAATGGCTGAGAATAGAAGGTGCACACGTGCATCATTGGACACATTGAGGAATCTCTCCTGATCACAAATTACACCAGTGTAATGTTGTAATGTACTGCAGTGCACTTGTGAAATAGTCACACAGTGTACATATGTAAAACTGTCACCAAGCATAAACACGATTAAAAAGTCAAATGCTAAATGCAGTCACATAATAGCACAGATATTAAATAAGAGTCACACAGCATTTGCAAAGAAAATATGCACACAGTAAAGTTTATCAAAATAAGACCATCACATAGCACAGTACAATTGTAAAGTGGAATCACACAGCATAGTAATTCATGTTGACTAAAACAGGCACAGATGTTAAATAGTCACAGAATGGTGCACTTATCAAACATGGGCACGCAACACACTGTACCTGTTAAATAAATCAACAGCACAGAACACTTGTTAAAACATCATATACCACAATATGCTTGTTATAAATATGGTCAGATATCATTTGTTAAACAAGCACCATGAAGAAAGGCATATCATAGAGTAATGGTGTCAGTAGGGCACTGAACGAAACCATTTGGCCAATCAAGTTCATAGCGGCTCTCTATAGAGCAATCCAGTAACAAGTATTGAGTAGAGTTATGCAGTACAGTGTACATGCTTAACACAGTCACGCGGGACACATACATATTGTTTATGGCTCAAATATCACACAATTGCAAAAGCGCATCATCCTTTTCTGACCATTGTTGACATTGCAAAATATTTTTTCTACGTGGCAATAGAGGCCGAAATTCTGCGGCCGTTGCGATTCACTTTTCCCGCCAACAGCACACCCCATCCTGTGGGTTTCCCATCAGCATTGGGTGGCTTCAAAGGGAAATCCCATTGACACATGGCGGGAATATAGAATCCCGCTGCCAGTGAATGGCGCGCCGACGAGAAACACGAAGCTGAGGAAGCAGAGAATCCAACCCAGACACTCCTGAACTCATAGTTAAACGTTTATCTGCTTTTTTTCCATTGGATGCATGGTGCAATTTACCTCATTGCTAACTTTTCAAGGGTTGGCAGGGTTAAGAATTAGTGGGTTGCCATTATAGAATCATAGAATTCCGACAGTGCAGAAGGAGGCCATTCAACCCACCGGGTCTGCACTGACCCTCTGAAACCCCACAACCCCACTTAACCTGTGTCATAATATTCACCAGTATATCATGGTGCAGGTACACACACACTGATGGACACACAGCGGGACCAATCAACACACACAACATCGCAGCCAATCACCAGTTAGAGCACACTCACTATAAAGACAGAGTTCCCGCTCATTCGGGATGCAGCCTCCTAGAAGGACAGAGCTTACAGCTTACAGCACAGATCCTCATCATGTGCTGAATGCATAGACTGGTTAGGACAGGCATAGGTCTTTAGTTTAATCTAACATCGTGTTAAGCCACAGTGAAAGTGTGTTCAACAGTTTCTTACTTAATAAAATAGTGTTGTACTATTTTAAGTGTAGGTGGCCTGTATGTGTTCCACGGATCCAGAGCACCCAACACATCAACCTGCACATCTTTGGACACTAAGGGGCAACTGATTATGGTCAATCCACTTCTTTGGACTGTGGGAGGAAACTGGAGCACCCAGGGAAAACCACACTGATACGGGGAAAAGTGCACACTCCGCACACACAGTCACCCAAGGCCGAATTGAACCCGGGTCACTGGCACTGTGAGGCGGCAGTGCTAACCACTGTGTCGCCCTCAGAGAACTTCTCTTTCATGTGTAACAGTTTGTGAAAAGTGTTGAAGGCTTTGGAGAGCTTTGCATCCATGATAAGGGTACAACATTAAGAAGCAATATGAAAGATCAGAATGATCCAGGCAAGATGGTATAACTTTAAAGAAGTGTTGACCTTAACTGCCTTTAATCAAGAATGATGCCCAGATTGATAAGGTAAAAGGTAGGGAAATAGATCAGGTAAGAGGATTTTGGAGAGGTGAGAACTGTGAGTGAGAACAGGGATGCTAACATGTAAATACACCATTGCTGTTTGACTCAGAGAGGCAAGTTCTATGGAAAGTCTATCAAGCTCTGATCTGTTTTAATTAAGAGCTAGGTCCTGAGCCACCTTGAACTTGTCACATATGTTAAAGGACAAGTGTCATCACACTTTTTAAAATCAAATCAATTGCAAAGAATTAGTGAAGCAGATGAGCAACATCTTGAAGCTGTTTCTTGTGCACTGACCAGTGGCTAGTTTAGAGAGACACTAGCTGAAGCCTATAATTGGATGACTTGCTTGGGTACCTCCTCATTTGGGAGCAATATGGGATATTGTTGGTGATTAAAATTAGTGAGAAATTTTTCAAAACTATTTAAGCACGCACGCAGATTTACTCTTCTTTTTAAAAAAGGATCTGCATAAAATCAATCTCCCTTTTAAATCGAAATGATTTGGGGCTTTGCTCCGAACAAAGCAACCTGAATCAAATGGTGTCAAATGCAAGAAGGGTGAAGGAGAGAAGGGAGGAAAATGTGTGTGGTTTAAAAGAAAAAGGGCTGGATTCACCGTTTTTGAAACTAAATATTGACGCCAGCAGAGGAACTGTGGCGTTTTACGATAAAATAATTGCCGCCGAACCCTCACCGTTCCTGCGACCAGTGAGGGGCTATCAGCCGCGCCGAGTAAACCCCCCAGCTCCCACGATATAAACGAATGGTAAATGGCCAGGTCTGTGGCCGGGCATGCAGACGGCGATGACTTGCAGTGGTCATGCCGTAAAACATGGCGCTGGCCATGCGCGGACCTGAACTGCCATCTGGTGCCTCACTGGCCACCCCCTGGCCATCCCCCACCAGTCCCCCTAGCCCTCCTGGAAGACCCCTAGCCAGCAGCATGGCTCCCGCCCAACTGTTGAGGCGCTGGACACAGTCCACAGCTGCCACGTCGGGTCTGACCGCTGAGACTGCAAGTGAACCGCGCCATCAGGAACTCGGCCCATCGGGGGCGAAGCATTGGGGAAAGGTCTTCAGGTGATGCTCCAACGCCGTCCAACGTGGGTGAGAAATGAAAAGCCAATAATTTAACTATTGAAAATGTTCCTTGCAAATGTGGGCGGGTGCACTTATTTACTATTTTTGCAAATTAATTATTGGATTAATATCAATAAAGAATCAGGAGTACAGTGTATAAATCCTTTCCTCAGCACCAACATTTGTACATTGATGGGCGCAGGGTTAGAGGGCCGAAGGGCCCGTTTCTATACTGTACTGTTCTTTGTTGCAGGCCCGATGTCAACTCTTTGGATTGGGATCTTACTTCTGGGATCAAAGCTTGTTTTTGACGTCCAGTCCAGTTGCAAATGGATTTACCTATTCATTCCCTATCAACAAGGCACATGTGCCAATTCCTCCTCCTCTCCGGTTTACTAACATAAAGGGTTGATTTTAGTTGCAACTTCTGGGCAGAAGCTAGGTCGGAGGAGAGTGGAAGAAGAACCACTTATTATCCATCGGAAATGTGACACTTGCACACCATTTCCCATTTTACTTTGCGGGGTTATGCAGATTCTGGAGGTGCCTGATTAATGCAGTCAGGGACCTCAAGAATATATATGCAAATCAGGTTGTCTTAACACCAGAAGCCTCCTTTTATTTTTCCCAGTGACTGAGGGAGGGGGTGCCTGGGGTTCACCTGTAATCTGCCACCTGACGGAAGTTTACAGCCATAATACAGTCTCCAAGCTAAATGTGGACCAGGAGTGCTATTTCACAAGACAAGTCATTGCCTCCCCACCTCGGAATCTGCCTCCCTCGCTCACATGACCCTCATGAAACTCTCTCTCTCTGTTTGCTGACTGGCGAGGCTTCTTTTAATGTTGGTGCTAAGATGCTGCTGCTTTCTGCCCTTTTGAGAGGGCAGCTGGCCTGAGAGTGGAAATGAGACCTATGAGGTATTGTAAGATGTGTGAAGTTCAGTAGGTCTCATAAAGAGTTTCTGAGTCTTGTATAGTTTAACAGTAAGTGTTCCTTAACTACTCATATATACAGTATAAGGCCTAAATTTGGAGCTATCTCCATGCTTGACTCTACACACATTTTTGTCCAGTGCAGGCCTGCCCTCTAGGCTGGGGCCATGTGTTCTTTTTCATCACAGTAGGGGTGCTCCATCCAGTCCCACATTGATCCTTCATATGAAAGACCCTTGTACTACATGAATTTAAATACCTCAGGATTCAAACTTAATCCAGTAAGTATGTTTCCGTGAGTGGCATCTAATTATATCAAGAAGCAAAAATATATGAACCAATGGAACAATAATTGGAGTTGAAATTAACATTGAATTTCTCCAGTTACAAATAAAAAAAGTTAAAAAGAATCCCTGACAAACGTGACATCAGCACAAACGTCTGTCAAATCTTTTTTTTTAAATTATTCTTTTTTAAAACATTTTCCAATTCAGGGGCAACTTATCATGGCCTATCCACCTACCCTTCACATCTTTGGGGTGAGACCGACGCAGACAGGGGGAGAATGTGCAAACTCCACAGAGACAGTGACCAGGCGCTGGGTCGAACCCGGGTCCTCGGTGCCGTGAGGCAGCAGTGCTACCCATAGAGCCACTGTGCCATCCCATCTGTGAACTCATTAACAAAAGCAAGAACATTACTCATTGCAACCTGGAGCAGCTTCACTCACAGCTGGTCCTCTCAATATGTTGGTAACACTCTTCACATCCGACAGCAACAGATTCCGAAACATGACCAAATGGTTTATCAACTGGATTTATCACTTTTATATCTTCTACTGCTCCAGTAGTTCCAATTCTCTCATCTATTCCAATATTTATATCACCATAAAAGAAAATTTGTCACAGTATTTTTTTGCTTGGGAAAAACTGGATGCAAATTAAACTCAGGAAGGAAGCTGAAGGGACTGTAATGAAGGGTGTATTAACTGTGAACTTGAGGAGTTTTGTATTCGACCACAATCTGCTACCTCATGGCCAGCATATCCCCCACTCTACCATTACCAGCAAGCCAGGGGATTAACCCTCGTTCAATGAAGAGTGCAGGAGGGCATGCCAGGAACAACATCAGGCAAACCGAAAAATGAGGTGTCAACCTGGTGAAGATACAACATAGGACTACTTGTGTGCCAAATAGCTTAAGCAGCAAGTAATAGACAGAGCTAAGTGATTCCTCAACCAATGCCTCAGATTTAAGCTCGGCAGTCCTGCCACATCCAGTCGTAAATGGTGGTGGACTATTAAACAACTCACTGGAGGAGCAGATTCCACAAATATCTCCATCCTCAATGATGGAGGAGCCCAGCACATATATGCAAAAGACAAGGCTGAGGCAGTCGCAACAATCTTCAGCCAGAAGTGCCGAGTGGATAATCCATCTCGGTCTCCCCCAGAGTTCATCAGCATCACAGATGTCAGTCTTCATCCAATACAATTCACTCCATGTGATATCAAGAAATGGCTGAAGGCATTCGATACTGCAAAGGCTATGGGTTCTGATAATTTTCCAGCAATAGTACTGAAGACATGTGTTCCAGAACTTGCCTAGTCAAGCTGTTCCAGTATGGCTACAACACTGGCATCTACCCCGAAATGTGGAAAATTGCCCAGTTTTCCCCTGCACACAAGAAAGAAGATAAACCCAACCCAGCCAATTACCACCCTATCAGTCTACTCTCCATCATCAACAAAGTGATGGAAGGAATCGTCAGCAGTGCTATCAAGAGTCACCTACTCGGCAATAACCTGCTCACGGATGCTTAGTTTGGATTCCGTCATAATCATTCAGCTCCTAACCTCATTACAGTCTTGGTTCAAACATGGACAAAAGAGCTGAATGCCAGAGGTGAGGTGAGAGTGACTGCCCTTGACATCAAGGCAGCATTTGACCGAGTATGGTATCAAGAAGCCTGAGTTAAACTGGAGTCAGTGGGAATCAGGGAGAAAACCCTCCATTAGTTGGAGTCATAGCTTGCACAAAGGAAGGTGGTTGTGGTGTTTGGAGGTCAATCATCTCAGCTCCAGGACATCACTGCAGGCGTTCCTCAGGGTAGTGTCCCAGGCCCAACCATCTGCAGCTGCTTCATCAATGACATGCTTTCCATCATAAGGTCTGAAGTGGGGATGTTTGCAGATGACTGCAATGTTCAGCATCATCCCCTTGCAAGAGCAGGAAGGATCACATAGTGGTCAAGTTGTAGATGTAGATGTGGCTCAATTCCCTTCATTGTTAGCAAATTCCTATGATTTGGAGAGGAAGGAAAAGTCGAGTATTAGCTTTATTAGGAACTTAGCACCACCATGAGCAGACGTGCACTTCTGTAGGTATGTCCATGTGACACAGTTAGCTGGACTAATTGCTTTGACACGTTCAGTTCTTTCCAAGCGTTATGCGAAGGGTGGACAGATGCAATACAAATCAACTCGAGGTGAGCATTTCAATGGGCAGAGTTTTACCCTGCTCATACAGGCGCTCATCCGTGCTGGGAGCGCGTGAATCTGCATGAGGAGACATCAGGCCTACACCCCAATGTCATCGTGCATTTGTGCGATATTTCAGGCGGTGGGCGCAAGGGTGAATCGGATGCACACCTGTCTGCAATTAAGAAGCTAATTTAAAGGATTGAAACTCCAATCGACTTGGATTTTACGTTGCCCGTGCATTAACCTAAAAACTCGGGCAGGCGGCCAGACCATTTTGTCATCCAAGGGTGGGATAAAAGGAAGCATTGGTGAAGGCAGGTAGAGTTGGAAGGAGTTACTGAGAGTTTGGTGTGGGCTTAGAAGTATTGTCAATGTTTTTACAGCTTACTTTTGAAGTTTGTGCAAAGCACTGGATTTTTCAGGACATTTCAGTCTTATGACATCTCTCTGAGATTTCCAACCCTTTGGCATCTTCAGTGCATGGAGCAGCCCCATTTCCATTTGTGCAGATGGGTCTTGTCTATTCAGCAAGGAACACCTCCTCTGAGGAGGGAGACAGGGACCAAAGAGAGAGGAAACCAGGCATCACTTCAGAGCAGGGGCACAGGCACTGGGTGCTCAGGGACAGGAAGAAAGGGAAACGGCCCCTATCCAGCTGCCTGGGTATAAAGCCAGCGATCCAACTACCTAGACAGGACAGTGCCGCAGGAGGTTCCAGCTTTTAAGGAAAGCCGTTACATCCATTTGCCATGCGATTGGGCTGGAGATAGCCTATAATTGTGTGGGTTGGCACCCAATCTCCGCGGCTTTCAATGTCACTCGAACCCTTAACTTTTCTGCCTCCGGATCTTTCCAGCGGTGGTTGATCTTCGCGGACTCTCCGGGTCAGCTGTGCATAGATGTGTTAAGCTAGTGACTGCCGCTGTGTTCGGGCAGTTAAGCAGGTTCATCCATTTCAAGATAGAGTAAGTCAGCCAAGCTGAGTAGGGTTCCCCCGCACCCAGGGTGCCATCGATTGCACCCATGTGGCCATCAAGGTGCCAACTGGGTGCCTTTGCCAATAGGAAGTGGCATTACTCCATGAATGTTCAACTAATTGTGGCCATAGAGCCCAGGTTCCACAGGTTTGTGCAGCTCTCAACCTGCCTACATACCCAGTGACCTCTTGTGGCCATTGCCTGATAGAAGGCTTGCAGGTCCAAATGCAATCCCAGGAATCTCTGGTTCTGTTCCTGGAGCTGACTCGCCATGAGAGTCGCCACTCTCACAATGGATGAGGCTGTGCACTCGCAGTTCAGAGTCAATACAGCGCGCGTGTTCCACGACAGGCACCATATTTGTTGCCTTATTGACGACTCCAGAGGCTCAAAATCATTTTCCTCTGACTCAGCATTGTCCTACACTCCAGCAGACCTCCAACTACTGAAACCCTGGACACTCACTACCTCCACCATCTGTTCATACGAGCATGATGTGCTCTCATCACTGTGCACGACTATATGATCCAACGCTCTATTGCCTGCCGACGCGCTAGTGTCAGCGCTGATGCTTGGTGCGGAGAGAGGGTATGCCCGGGCAAATCTGCTGATCTCGCCTGCTCCTGTGTAACGGGAGGGTCATCGGTTTCTTGGCTGGCTCTGGAAGATGGTTCACCTGCAGGAGGAAAACAATCGATGAGCACAATTCATCATATCACAAAATTAATGCCCATGATATACAAAGAACAAAGAAATGTACAGCACAGGAACAGGCCCTTCGGCCCTCCAAGCCCGTGCCGACCATGCTGCCCGACTAAACTACAATCTCTACACTTCCTGGGTCCGTATCCCTCTATTCCCATCCTATTCATGTATTTGTCAAGATGCCCCTTAAATGTCATTATCGTCCCTGCTTCCACCACCTCCTCCGGTAGCGAGTTCCAGGCACCCACTACCCTCTGCGTAAAAATTTTGCCTCGTACATCTACTCTAAACCTTGCCCCTCTCACCTTAAACCTATGCCCCCTAGTAATTGACCCCTCTACCCTGGGGGAAAGCCTCTGACTATCCACTCTGTCTATGCCCCTCATAATTTTGTATACCTCTATCAGGTCTCCCCTCAACCTCCTTCGTTCCAGTGAGAACAAACCGAGTTTATTCAACCGCTCCTCATAGCTAATGCCCTCCATACCAGGCAACATTCTGGTAAATCGCTTCTGCACCCTCTCTAAAGCCTCCACATCCTTCTGGTAGTGTGGCGACCAGAATTGAACACTATACTCCAAGTGTGGCCTAACTAAGGTTCTATACAGCTGCAACATGACTTGCCAATTCTTATACTCAATGCCCCGGCCAATGAAGGCAAGCATGCCGTATGCCTTCTTGACTACCTTCTCCACCTGTGTTGCCCCTTTCAATGACCTGTGGACCTGTACTCCTAGATCTCTTTGACTTTCAATACTCTTGAGGGTTCTACCATTCACTGTATATTCCCTACCTGTATTAGACCTTCCAAAATGCATTACCTCACATTTGTCCGGATTAAACTCCATCTGCCATCTCTCCGCCCAAGTCTCCAAACAATCTAAATCCTGCTGTATCCTCCGACAGTCCTCATCGCTATCCGCAATTCCACCAACCTTTGTGTCGTCTGCAAACTTACTAATCAGACCAGTTACATTTTCCTCCAAATCATTTATATATACTACAAAGAGCAAAGGTCCCAGCACTGATCCCTGTGGAACACCACTGGTCACAGCCCTCCAATGAGAAAAGCATCCTTCCATTGCTACTCTCTGCCTTCTATGGCCTAGCCAGTTCTGTATCCACCTTGCCAGCTCACCCCTGATCCCGTGTGACTTCACCTTTTGTACTAGTCTACCATGAGGGACCTTGTCAAAGGCCTTACTGAAGTCCATATAGACAACATGCACTGCCCTACCTGCATCAATCATCTTAGTGACCTCCTCGAAAAACTCTATCAAGTTAGTGAGACACGACCTCCCCTTCACAAAACCGTGCTGCCTCTCACTAATACGTCCATTTGCTTCCAAATGGGAGTAGATCCTGTCTCGAAGAATTCTCTCCAGTAATTTCCCTACCACTGAAGTAAGGCTCACCGGCCTGTAGTTCCCGGGATTATCCTTGCTACCCTTCTTAAACAGAGGAACAACATTGGCTATTCTCCAGTCCTCCGGGACATCCCCTGAAGACAGCGAGGATCCAAAGATTTCTGTCAAGGCCTCAGCAATTTCCTCTCCAGCCTCCTTCAGTATTCTGGGGTAGATCCCATCAGGCCCTGGGGACTTACCTACCTTAATATTTTTTAAGACACCCAACACCTCGTCTTTTTGGATCTCAATGTGACCCAGGCTATCTACACCCCCTTCTCCAGACTCAACATCGACCAATTTCTTCTCTTTGGTGAATACTGATGCAAAGTATTCATTTAGTACCTCGCCCATTTCCTCTGGCTCCACACATAGATTCGTTCCCTATCCTTCAGTGGGCCAACCCTTTCCCTGGCTACCCTCTTGCTTTTTATGTACGATATGAAAATGAAAATCGCTTGTTGTCACAAGTAGGCTTCAAATGAAGTTACTGTGAAAAGCCCCTAGTCTCCACATTCTGCCACCTGTTTGGGGAGGCTGTTACTGGCTGAGTGCATGTGATATCAGTGGTATCACAGTGGCTTACTGATTGGTGAATCACTGGGCACTTTCTCGGATGTCCTCATGAGGATGAGACGACCCTACATTCTTTTCACTCTCCACCTGTCCCGCTTCTGCTCACTGGGCTGTTACCTCCCTCAGAGACTCCAGCCTCTCCGCAACCTCTCTGATTCATACACCCATGAGTACAACAAAGGATGGGCGGCACAGTGGTCAGCACTGCTGCTTCACAGCGCCAGGGACCTAGGTTCAATTCCAGGCTCGGGTGGCTGTCTGTGTGGAGTTTGCACTTTCTCCCCAAGTCTGCGCGGGTTTCCCCCCGGGTGCTCCCACAGATTAAAGATGTTCAGGTTAGGTGGATTGGCCATGCTAAATTGCCCCTTAGTGTCCAAAAGGCTAAGTAGGGTTACTGGGTTACCGGGATAGGGTGGTGGTGTAGGTTTAGGTAGGGTGCTCTTTCCACGGGTCGGTGCAGACTCTATGGGCTTAATGGCCTCCTACTGCACACGTAGGGATTCTTTGATTCTATGATTTCCTCAGTTCTCCACACTGGACAATACCAACTCAGAACACATCCTTGCTGAGTGCAGAGGATACATTGAACCATTTTGAGCACTGTGACCACATGCGTCGAACCAGGTTGTGCTCTCCGACGACATGCGGCCACTTCTGCCCGGGCTTTCTTGGTGAGGTGGGGTGGCCTCCTACTGCCATCCTGCAGCTTCAGGATGTCCCTGCTGGCACTCACCGCCTCCACCAGAGTGGGTAGAATCATCTGAGAATGAGGGGACTTAACTGCCCACCTGTAGTGCCCTCCAACCTGGTGTATCTACTGGGTACTGTTGCTGCCATGATGCATGCCTCCCGCTACCTCCTCTGATGCCTTCAGCAGTCGCTGGCCGCCACCTTTAAACTTCCCGCCAGGCTGCCATTGGACCTAATGCCCAATACGCTCCCAAACGGCCTCCCCGACCCGATTCGGATGCGTTTCAGTCTGCCTGCCACTTCAGTGGCCTGCCAGCATGGTATCATATTCTTTCATTGATCTCAGGCATAACTGGGAACCACGGCTGCTTCCGGTCCGCTCGTCGTGTGTAGAATCCTCGGCAAGGATAAGTGTGAAACACTGTTTAAGTGCATTTGCGCTTCTGGGGAACAAAGCACACAAAAGGAACTTAAAGAAAGCTGTGAAGAAGATTCTCATCAACTATTATGCCTTATACTGCAGCCTTCGACCTCTTCATTGTGTTAGAGCAATGTAGAAGCCAACTGTTTTCCAATACACCTGATCGGTAAAAGATAGCTATTTAGCATAAATATTGAGCCCCAGTCTTTCTAAATACCCATTTAAAATTCACTCATAACCTCAGGTCATTTCAAAACATACAACGTCAACAGAACAGCATGACACAGCATAATTAAAACACCATATTATAGATTAAAACACCACATTTGCAAGACAGTTTGACAATATATTTGTGCTGTCAGATCAAGGACAGAGCAACACCAAATCAACGCCAGAGTAATATGATGGCACCATTGTTCACAATGCAGATAATAGCCAAGTCAGCACAAGACCAGTTTAAGCGGGTCGCGATAACAGCACAGAATCGCATTCCATAACATGCACAAGTATTCAGACATGAAACAATTAAAACTGGATAAAAGCAAATTACTGCAGATGCTGGAATCTGAAACGAAAGAGAAAATGCTGGAAAATCTCAGCAAGTCTGGCAGCATCTGCAGGGAGAGAAAAGAGCTAACGTTTCGAGTCCAATGACTCTTTGTCAAAGCAATTAAAACTAATGTTGTACATTGAAGATTGACAGCTAACCGTCAAATCAAACTCATTTGATTCTAACCCGAACCAATTAGGATCACATAGGAGTGTAGCTAGATGGCGAAAGACTGATATGATTTAGTATAACCATGAGGGTCCATACGACCTTTTTTATCCGGATCATTCTTTACTTTGATCTAAACTGTTCGCTATCTCTATTTTTCACTTTTCCGTTCTGACGCTTGAAGTAAATGCAAGATGTTGTGCCATAAGCAAGGAACCATTTTCTGTATTATTTTAAAAGTTAAATTGTGTACAAGTTGCTTCTCTTTAAGTCCTTTTGCTATCCGGCCTTATTGGAGAATAAGATTTAAGTGACTCTCAATTGTAATCAAATAGAGGCAATAAACAGTTCTTATTTGCTCCCGAGAAGTTTTAACTCAAATTTCTACTGGGTTTTAGTGTTCGCAAATGCCACTAGATCCGCATGGTAGATCTCTTTCAATTGGCGTTGTCGGCAGGAGGGGAGGAGCCAGCCAGGAAGAAATCAGAAGACCGGTGAAAGATCAGAAGGACAGAAGACCCAAAGAGACCCAAAGACCCGCGGGGCAGCATGGCAGCATTGTGGCTAGCACAATTGCTTCACAGGTTTCGTGTCCCAGGTTCAATTCCCGGCTTAGGTCACTGTCTGTGCGGAGTCTGCACATTCTCCCCGTGTGTGCGTGGGTTTCCTCTGGGTGCTCCAGTTTCCTCCCACAGTCCAAAGATGTGCAGGTTAGGTGGATTGGCCATGCTAAATTGCCCATAGTGTCCAAAATTGCCCTTAGTGTTGGGTGGGGTTACTGGGTTATGGGGATAGGATGGAGGAGTGGACCTTGGGTAGGGTGCTCTTTCCAAGAGCCGGTGCAGACTCGATGGGCTGAATGGCCTCCTTCTGCACTGTAAATTCTATGATAAGAAACAGCTAGACTGGGGTAAGAAACATCTTTTTCACCCATTAATATCTTAAAGCTACATCAAGCAGTGCCTCAACCCTTTAGAAAGGACCTTTTTCAGACTGTGTTAATTCAATCGGCTGCCGGTTGTTGAAACTAAAAAAAATGGGACTGAAGAAATAGTTGCGGTAGTGTATACAGATTACACATAGTTGACGACCAAAAAATTGGTTGTAAGGTTGACTTTAAGGTGGAATGACTCCTAAAATAGATTCAGAACCTTCAAATGGTAGAGAACTACGTCCCACAACGTCCAAGGGAGGTTGTGCTGTACCGGATGTCTCTATTGACAATATATTGGGTGATCTTAGATCATTGATTTGTAGACAATTTGGACTGTCTGAAGTTGCAAGAAAAATTTCATCAAAATATGATATCCCCAAAGGACAGTGGTCCCTTGATAATATCAAGAAGGCATGGGGGAAAGCCACATGCATAAATAGAGAAAAACATGAAATGGTCTTTTGCAGTAATGGCACAGTTCCAAAAATATCAAGAGACAATCGCAAAAACTAAATTTGATCATGACCTTAAGTCCACTAAAGACCAACTAGCAGCAGTTGTTGAAGAATTACGAGATGCAAAATCGAAACTTGAACTATGTGATCAGATTAAAACATTACTGGTTAATTAAACCTTTAAGGTTCAACAACAATCATTTCAAATTGGTGAATTACAACGTAAAAATACTGACTCAGAATCCAAACTTCAACAGTTAATATCAGAAAATGATGGTCTAAAAAGTGAAAATTGCCAGTTATTTGAGGAAAAATGTATTTTGGAAGGTGAAATGAACAATTTTAAAGGACACTGCAAAATCTTGACAGATAGTCTTGCAGCTTATAATTTAAACCAAAGCACAAACATGAATGTTAGTTCTGATGATGAAGTAAGCACTCGAAGCAACACAGTTCCAAATCCAGTTTCACCTCCAAATTCAATTTCACAAACAATTCCTGTTTCTCAAACTGTTGCACAAACAGCTCCTATTCAACAAGCAGCCCCAGTTGCACAATCAGCTCCAATTCCACAGCTGAGATCAAGTGTCAGGACTAAATCAAAATCTAAATTTCATTTGCCAGTTGAATCAGATGAAGATAGTGATGAAACAAGATTTCCGAGAATGCAAAATACTAAATTCATTTGATTAGCCCCTTTAAAACGCAAACGGGTTCAAGTTGGAAGCAAAGACGTAGATGATGAAGGTACGGTTATCACTAAAACTATATTTGACCACCATTGGGTTCATGATGTAGCAGACCCTGAAAAAATTGACAGATGGTCTAAAGATCTTCAACACCCAAAAAAGGATGGTATGACTACATGGGATCAACTTCACAGATTGCAATCCGTTTACCCATTTGATGGAGTACAAATTCTGACTATTATGGTAGGCACTCGTGCCAGTGCAACTCTTGGAACAGAGCTAGACGTTGCCCTTGGAGATGCTTTGCAAAATTTAGAAGCTGGTTGGCTAGCAGTCAAGAATTGGCTATTAAAATTTCACCCTCCGAGAGCCGATTGGTCTAAAATCACATCTTTCATTCAAAAATATACTGAAGATATTCAGGATTTCGAAGAAAGATTTTTACATGCTTGGATAGAATACTCAGGAATGAGACTAGAACATGAAACTGACACTTGGGAGACAAGCACTTTAGGTCCAAAAAACGGCTTTTATAGCCGGTATTAAACCTGAAGTTTCTAATGCCTTGAATTTGATTTTATCAACTTGGGCCACAGCTGGTACCTAGCACGACATAGTTGACAGATGCATTCAGATAGATTGTGGTATGCATAATCAGGCAATCTATAACACTGCAGCTGCTCAAATTCAGCACAGGCTGCCCAAATGCAGCCTATGTTACCTGCCCAAATGCAGCCTATGTTACCTGCCCAAATGCAGCCCATGTTACTCGCTCAATTGCAGCCTATGTTACCCGTTGCTCAATTTAACCTGTGTTACCTGCTGCTCCAGCAGCAGCTGTTTCAATACCCGCTGTTCCAGAGGCAGCTGTTGCAGTGCCTGCAGGAATATCAGGAGTAACTACAATTTCACCAGAAGCGTCAGGGCAAACATGTACCCTTGCTCCATTAAAATCACATAAGAAAATACCACAATGTCTTTTCTGAAGTAAAGTAGGACATTGGATGGCAACATGCTATCATAAACAACAGATTGAGTCAAGAGATGACAATGAAGTGGGCAATGATCACTACAATACGTATCCATCTCGTGGACAATCACGTAACGCGCACAGACAAGAAGCACCTAGGGTTATGTTTCAACAAGACACACCCAGACTTGCGTACAGGGATTCTAGACCCTCCCAGCCGTTCCCACGGAGGGACGAGCCATACCTACGTAGGAACGCACACGATGACGACAATGCTATGAACGAAATGTTAAACGGCTGTACTGCCGCTCAAAGACGTTCTATGTTTGATAATTCAAAGAACTACTAAACCCCACTCTTGATGATTCATTCCAGATTTCTCTACATGCACTTTTGGAACAGAAAAATGATGGGCTATATATTCATATTGATTTCTTATTTGACACTAGCGCTGAACCTCCCTATGTTACTGAACAGTATGCTGCTTTCTTTCCCCTAACTGCAGGAAAAATTAACGATTTTGCTACAGGAGGAGATTCTATTACTCTTCGACAAATGAAGCCACTGCGTTTGGAATTTGGACCACATCAACTGATGGCAAGAATATGGGTAGTGATGTGTTGGGTGCTCTGCTACACAGACGAACCAACACGGTTGCGAATGGTACAACTCAGTTTTATTACTAACATATTTTTACAGTGGTAAACTGGTTACTGAGGTTCGATCATGACCCTTGGATCTGTGGACCTATTACTATCACTATCTTGGAGTGGCACTCAGCACATGGTGGATGTCTGAGTGGCTTGCTGTGAGCTCTGTGCCCTGAGCTGTCTCCTGCTGGAATGCCCTGAAAGTGTTGTGTTCCCTGTTTTGTAGTGTGTATGCTCTTGCCTGTGATTGGCTGTGGTGTTGTGTGTGTTGATTGGTCTGTTGATCTGTCCATCAGTATGTATGTATGTTTGCACCATGATGTTTACCTGAATATCATGACATCCCCCCTTTTTTACAAGAACATGTGGCTATGTGGTTATAAATAGAATTGTGTACTGAGTGCAGCTGAATGTGTGTGTGTGCAATATCTACAGGATGTACATGAGGCTAAACTATATACAAGGGGCGATGTCAGGTGCGACATAGCAACGAGGTTGTACCATAAACAAAGGACGGGGAAATGTTGAACGACAAAATGAACTCCTGTAACGACAAGGAAGAACAGAAACATATTAACACAGTGGTATTATGTGTTCAATGTACAAACAGGCTCATAAGTCCAGTCTAGTAAGTGGGCGACAAATTCGGGTTGACCGCCTCAAGGGTGGGTCAGGATCCACTGGCTGAGGAATGGGCCTGGCTACGGGCGACGATGGGCATGGTGGCAGGAAGCTCCATGATGTCGACATCAGGAACAACAGGAGGGCGTGGTACCGGTGTAAGCTCCCGTAGCGTGCGTGGAAGTAGGCGAAGAGCCCGGTGATTGTGCCTGCGAATGGATCCATCAGCCATGCGAACCTGAAACGAGCGGGGAGCCATGCATCGGAGAACTTCGGCAGGTGCTGACCAGCCACCTTCTGGCAGGTGGATGCGGACGTCGTCTCCAGGTGCCAGGGCGGGAAGATCAGTTGCCCATGAGTCATATGCCATCTTCTGGTGAACGCGCTGCTGTTGCATTCTGTGTAGTACCAGAGCATGGTTGGTTGTGGGTACCAGAATGGATGGCACAGTGGTCCTGAGGGCATGACCCATCAACAACTGGGCTGGTGAGAGGCCAGTGGCTAATGGGGCCGAGCGATAGGCCAGCAGGGCTAGGCAGAAATCCGATCCGGCAGCAGCATCCTTGCAGAGGAGCTGCTTGACGATGTGAACGCCCTTCTCCACCTTTCCATTGGACTGGGGATGCAGAGGGCTGGACGTCACGTGTGTGAAGCCATACGGAGCAGCAAAGGACGACCATCCCTGGCTGGCAAAACAGGGCCCATTGTCCGACATGACAGTAATCGGAATGCCGTGGCAAGCGAAGGTGTCTTTGCAGGCCCTTATGACAGCGGACCACGTCAAATCGTGCAGGCGTATGACCTCTGGATAGTTTGAAAAGTAATCAATGACTGATTACATAGTCCCTGCCGAGCACCTGAAAAGGGTCCACACCCACCTTCGCCCAGGGGGACGTCACTAGCTCATGGGGCTAAAGCGTCTCAGGAGGTTGCGCCGGCTGAAACCTTTGGCAGGTAGGGCAGTTGAGCACCATATTTACAATGTCATCACTGATGCCCGGCCAGTATACCGCTTCTCGGGCCCTCCGTTTGCTCTTTTTGACCCCCAGATGGCCTTTGGGTAGTTGGTCGAGGACCAGCTTGTGCATGCTGTGCGGAATCACAATCCGGTCCAGCTTTAGGAGGACACCATCAATGACGGCCAAGTCGTCTCGGACATTGTAGAACTGCGGGCATGTCCTTTGAGCCACCCTCCCGTCATGTGGCGCATCACCCGTTGTAGAAGGGGGTCAGCCGCAGTCTCCAGGCGAATACGGGCCAGACTGGAGTCGTCTGCTGGCAGATTTGCCGATGTGAAGGCCACCTGCGCTTCGACCTGACAGGCGAACCCCTCCGAATCGGGCGGTGTGCTCACTGCTCTAGATAGGGCATCCGCAATGATAAGGTCCTTTCCCGGGGTGTAGACCAGTTGGAAGTCATACCTCCTGAGTTTGAGTAGGATGCGCTGGAGGCGAGGGGTCATCTCGTTCAGGTCCTTATGTATGATGCTGACCAGGTGGCGATGGTCTGTCTCAATGGTAAACTGGGGGAGACCATACTCGTAGTCATGGAACTTGTCTATTCCGGTTAGCAAACCCAGGCACTCGTTTTTGATCTGCGCGTAGCGCTGTTCTGTGGTGGTCATGGCCGCGAGGCATAGGCGACCGGGGCCCATGACGCAGTGTCATCCCGCTGTAGGGATGACATTGTACCGCCCCAATGCCGGACTGGCTGGCATCAGTCGAAATTTTAGTGTCACGAGATTTGTCGAGAAACGCCAATACCGGGGCTGTGGTGAGCTTAATTTTGAGCTCCTCCCATTCCTTCTGGTGTGCAGGCAGCCACTGGAACTCCGTTGACTTCTTGACTAGGTGGCGCAGAGCTGTCGTGTGGGAGACAAGGTTGGGAATGAACTTCCCCAGGAAGTTGACCATGCCTAGGAAGCGTAGCACTGCTTTCTTGTCTGCAGGCTGCGGTATGGCTGTAAAGGCGCTCACCTTGTCTGCATCCGGACGGACCCCTGACCGGGAAATGTGGTCCCCCAGAAACTTCAGCTCGGTTTGGCCGAAAGAACACTAGGCTCGGTTGAGACGCAGGCCATTTTCCCGTTTCCACGCAAAAACACGCTCGAGATTGATGTACTCCTGTGGTGTAGTGGACCAGATGATGACGTCGTCCACATGGACGCGCACCCCTTCGATGCCCTCCATCATCTGTTCCATGCGCCTGTGAAAGACCTCGAATGCCGAGATGATGCCAAATGGCATTCTGTTATAGCAGAACCTGCCGAAAGGGGTGTTGAAGGTGCACAGCTTTTGGCTGGACTGATCCAGTTGGATCTGCCAAAAACCCTTTGAGGCATCCAGTTTTGTAAAGATTTTAGCCTGGGCCATTTCGCTTGTGCCCTCTTCCCATTTGGGTATGGGGTAGTGTTCCCTCATTATGTTGTTGTTGAGGTCTTTTGGATCAATGCAGATCCGGAGCTCGCCGGATGGCTTCTTAACACACACCATGGAGTTGACCCATGGCGTGGGCTCCGTGACCCGGGATAGCACCCCTTGGTCCTGGAGATCCTGCAGCTGCTGCTTGAGGCAGTCTTTGAGTGGCGCTGGGACCCTGCGAGTTGCGTAAGTAACCGGGGTGGCGTCCGGTTTGAGACGTATTCTGTAGGTGTAGGGCAGTGTGCCCATGCCTTCGAATGCCTCCTGGTTGTGGGCGAGGAGCGATTGAAGCTCTGCCCTAAATTCTGCATCTGGGAAGTCAGATGTGCCTTCTGGAGACAGAGCGTGGACCCGCTGCACGAGGTGGAGAACCTTGCATGCTTGTGCGCCTAGCAGGGAGTCTTTTGATGATCCGACTATTTCGAATGAGAATGTGGCCGTGTGTGTGTTGTGTGTCACCTGGAGCTGGCAGGATCCCATAACCTGGATAACGTTCCCATTGTAGTTGACCACCTTGCAACGGGATGGCCGAATTGGTGGTCTGACCTTCATGGCGTAGAAGGCTGACCATGCTATGAGGTTGGCGGAGGCGCCAGTGTCCAGACGGAACGTTATCGGTGATCAGTTGACCGTTAGGGTGGCACACCATTCATCACCCGGATTGACAGTGTTCACTTGCAATGGCTGGTGGGCCCTGGCTGGAGACATCCGGTTCCCATCAATGACCACAACACGGAAGGCGTCCCGGTCGTCTCTGTGTCACTGGTCTGGATATCGTCTGGGCACGACTCGTAGTAAGGAGGCTGAATGGTCCGCACGTCCCTGTGAGGTTGTCGGAATTGGGGAACATTGGCAGGTTGAGCTGCTCGACAGCAGGCAGCCTAGTGGCCCACCTTGCCACAGAGGAGGCATTGTCGGTTTCTTGCCGGACATTGCCGTTTTAAATGTGCGGCTCCGCAGTTGCCACACGTCGTGACGTCATGGCGTTCGTTGCGCCACCGCGCATGCGCAGTTCAGTCTTGCGTCGAGCACATCACGTCCCTCTGTGTCGGCGTCTTTTTTGGCGCGCACAAACGCGGGAGGTGTCGGAAAGCACGCAAAATGGCCGCCCTCGTCCGGGCCGGCGGCCGGGAGGAACTCGATCTCCTGGACCCGTTCGGCCTCATAGGACGCCTGCCTTGCCGATCCGGCCGCGTAGGACCCCTGCTGCGCCGATTCGGCCGCTTGAAATTGGGAGTAGTGGCTGGTCGCGTTTTCAGACAGGACACAGGCTTCGATTGCGGAGGCTGGGGTGAGGCCTTTAATTTTGAGGAGCTGCTGGCGTAGGGTGCCCGAGGTGACCCCAAAAACAATCTGGTCCCGAATCATTGAATCAGAGGTGGTGTTGTAACCGCAGGACTGCGCAAGGATACGGAGATGTGTAAGAAAAGATTGAAAGGGCTCATCCTTACCCTGCAGGCGCTGCTGGAAGAGATACCTCTCAAAACTCTTGTTTACCTCGACGCTGAAGTGTTGGTCGAATTTGAGAAGGACCGTCTTGTACTTGGTCTTGTCCTCACCTTCCGCGAACACCAGGGAGTTGTAGACATGGATGGCGTGTTGACCTGCCGTGGAGAGGAGGAGGGCAATTTTTTTGGTGTCCTTTTCGTTGGGTTCCAGGAAGTGCTGTTTGAACAGCTTCCAATTGACGCCGAGGTTTCCAGCGACTTGTAGCTGCGGCGTGCTGACGGTGTCCATGGCGCAGGATTCCAGATTCCTGAGGATCCGTAGGTAGGTCCCACAGTTACCGGGTTCCAATCCTGGTACTATGATGTGTTGGGTGCTCTGCTACACAGACGAACCAACATGGTTGCGAATGGTACAACTCAGTTTTATTACTAACATATATTTACAGTGGTAAACTGGTTACTGAAGCTCGATCATGACACTTGAATCTGTGGACCTATTCCTAACGCTATCTTGGAGTGGCACTCAGCACATGGTGGATGTCTGAGTGGCTTGCTGTGTGCTCTGTGCCCTGAGCTGTCTCCTGCTGGAATCAACGGGAAGTGTCGTGTTCCCTGTTTTGTAGTGTGTATGCTCTTGCCTGTGATTGGCTGTGGTGTTGTGTGTGTTGATTGGTCCGTTGATCTGTCCATCAGTATGTATGTTTGCACCATGATGTTTACCTGAATATCATGACAGGTAGGTCCGGTAACACAAGCACTTCTCGGTATGGACAACTTATCACAACTAAAATCTTCACTCAATTTCAATCATGGAAAAATCACCTGGTCCATTCGACACATCAAAAAAGATGAAATACAAAATCATCCCAGTTGGGCAAAAGATAAAAATGATTGTGGGCTTTTGAAAATGGAACCAGTCACTTTTATGGGATCCACTCCACCCTTGTACCAAACAATACCCTATTAATAAAACTTCAATTCAAGGCGTTCTACCTATAATAAAACAACTTGAAGAAAGGGGTATTTTAGTGCGCATTCATAGCTCATCAAACAGCCCTACATGGCCTGTAAAAAAGGCTAATGGCACGTGGCGCCTTACTATTGACTGCAGAAGAGCAAATCAATTCATTGTCAGAAAAGCTCCTTTAGTAGCAGATCCATCTACAATCTTTAACTCTTTAACTCCTGACCTTCAATGGTTTTCAGTCATTGACATGGCAAATGGTTTCTGGTCAGTGCCACTAGCTAAGCAAGTACAACCATGGTTTGCTTTTACAGTTAATCAACAACAGTACACATGGACTAGACTACCGCAAGGTTTTCACAAAAGCCCAACTGTTTACCACATGGCTCGACAGAATCATCTCAGGCAACTGCCTGATCTGCCTTCCACCATTATCCAGTATATAGATGATGTTCTGATAGCCTCCATCAATAAAGATAATCATGAGAAAGATCTACAAGTGGTCCTGAACCACCTCAGTACTAATGGTCACAAAGCTAGCTTTGCCAAAGCCCAGATTTCCCAAGAGGAAGTTGTCTACTTAGGTCAGAAAATATCCAAAGGAAAAAGGGGACTTACTCAGGACAGAACAGCTGCCATCAAAGCAGCTAAATAACCCTCAACTGTACAGGAAGTAAGATCCTTTTTGGGACTCTTTTAACAGAAATTGGATTGATTCTTACACTCAGTTATCCCAGCCATTGAATGATCTTTTAAAAGGAAACAGAAAATCAAAGGATCCAGTTAATCTCAATTTAGAACAGAAGCAACCATTTCTCAATTTGAAAAAGGCCCTGTGTTCAGCACCAGCCTTAGGTATTCCAAACAACGGAAAACCTTTTACCATGTTTGTTCATGAAAAAGATGGTTACATGACTGCAGTATTAGTTCAGGAACATGGTGATCTGTTAAGACTGGTTGGATACTATTCCCTGAAACTTGACAATGTGGCACTAGCATTTGGCAGGTGTTTACGAGCCATGGAAGCCACATGTCGAGCTGTAATGGAAACATCAGGGCTCGTCCTAGACCAAAAGTTAACCATTAAATGCCCACACTCAGTCCATTCTCTCCTATCCATGGACAGAATGTCGCAAGTTACATCAGCTAGATGGACTAGACGGACAGCACTTTTGGAAGCTCACAGCCTATATTTTCACAAAGCCAATCCTGTAAATCATCTTTGCTCCCGCTTCCTGAGGAACAAAAGGGAGGGGAGGGAGAAGGGCATGACTGTGTGAAAATAATAGAGGAAATGGAAGTAGTACGCTTGGTAGAAGAAGAGCCACTACAGTCCAAAGATGTGCGGGTTAGGTGGATTGGCCATGATAAATTGCCCTTAGTGTCCAAAATTGCCCTTAGTGTTGGGTGGGGTTACTGGGTTATGGGGATAGGGTGGCGGTGTTGACCTTGGGTAGGGTGCTCTTTCCAAGAGCCGGTGCAGACTCGATGGGCTGAATGGCCTCCTTCTGCACTGTAAATTCTATGATAATCTATGATAATCTATGAGAACCCAGATTTAGTCCTATTCACTGATGGTTCCTCTTTTATTGACAAGGGTATCAAAAAAGCTGGGTGGGCAGTCACAAGCCCATATGAAGTATTAACTGAAGGAAGTTTGCCCCCAGGTACATCAGCTCAGCAGGCCGAATTAAAAGCACGAACAGAAGCATGGCATGTGGCAAGAGATAAAACTGCTAACATCTATACTGACTCCAGATATGGTTTTGGAGTAGCACATGATTTTGGCCATCTGTGGAGAAAAAGAGGATTTTTCACAACAGCAGGTACACCTATCCGAAATGGAAAGGACTATGAGATCTTCTAGAAGCTATGGCCTGACCAAAAGAAGTATCAGTTCTAAAATGTAAAGCCCATACTCATGAGGACACTATGGAAGCCAGAGGAAATGCTCTTGCGGACCAAGCAGCAAGGGAAGCTGCCTCCCTTTATGCCTCCCAATGGCATCAGGAATTCAGTCACATTTACAAATTGGGAGTAACAACCTTATTACATGATTTACGTGAAATGCAGAATGATTGCACAATGGAAGGAAAATCGACATGGTTAGAATCAGGTCTTCAGCCATCCGATGACCTCATTTGGAGAGAAGTTCATACTTATAAACCAGTCGCACCACAATCACTAATGCTCTTCTTAGCTCAACAAATTCATTCATGGGGACATCTATCACTTCAAAAATGTTGGATCGATTCCATAGAAGTTGGTGTGGTAAAGGATTAAAAAAACATGCATAATTAGTATCAAACCGTTGTGCAACCTGTCAAAAGAATAACTTGGGTCCGATAACATCAATGCCTCAATTAAGAGCTCCTGCTCCAACAGGCCCATTCCAGGATATACAGGTAGATTACATCACTCTTCCTAAATGTCAACAATACAATGACATCCTTGTAATAGTGGATAAATTCTCCAGATGGGTGGAAGCTGCTCCAGCTAGAAAAAGGACAGCTGCCCATACAGCCAAAGTGTGACGCAAATACTTGACCCCAGATGGGGAGTACCAGCTAGCATTGGCTCAGATAATGGATCCCATTTCACAGGTGCTGTTTGTAAGGAAGTCTGTAGACTACTAAACATTGACTGGAATTTACACTGTCCTTACATCCACAATCATCAGGCCAAGTGGAACGTATGAATCGAACTTTGAAAGAAAGACTGTCTAAATACAACCAGGAAGGCATGAACAGGGTCCGAGCTTTGCCAATAGTGTTATGCAGTATTATAGCTACACCAAACAGAACAACAGGCCTGAGTCCATTTGAAATCATCACAGGCAGACCAATGTCTCTGCCAGGAACGATTGATTTGCGGAGAGCAGACTGACATTTAATGAGTGATGCTTTGCTGACTTATTGTCAAAATCTAACAAATGCTGTTAGTTCTGCTTCTCAACAGGTGTTAGCTGCGTGGGGAGATCCTCCAGAAGGTGGGCACGACCTGGTACCCGGCGAAGCAGTGTACGTTAAAAAGCTGCAGAAAGAAACCTTAGGATCAAAGTGGGAAGGACCATTCGTAATCCTTCTCACCACCCAATCCGCTGTAAAGTTCAGGGCAGCACGGTAGCATAGCGGTTAGCGCAATTGCTTCACAGCTCCAGGGTCCCAGGCTCGATTCCCGGCTGGGTCACTGTCTGTGCGGAGTCTGCACGTTCTCCCCGTGTGTGCGTGGGTTTCCTCCGGGTGCTCCCGTTTCCTCCCACAGTCCAAAGATGTGCAGGTTAGGTGGATTGGCCATGCTAAAATTGCCCTTAGTGTCCAAAATTGCCCTTAGTGTTGGTTGAGTGGGGTTACTGGGTTATGGGGATAGGGTGTTGTGGGCTTGGGTAGGGTGCTCTTTCCAAGAGCCGGTGCAGACTCGATGGGCCGAATGGCCTCCTTCTGCACTGTAAATTCTATTCTATTCTATGAAAGAAAAGTTGGATTCACGCATCACATGTGAAGCGCGTGTATAAATATTAAGATCTTGTAAAATGTTTACTGTAATATTCATTTTCAGTTATTTGATTGGCTTTGTAAATGTTGTACCAGAACTGAATAAGAACACAATCCTTTACACGTCCAAGATATATGCTAAAAAGGTCAACCTTTCCAATTGTTAGGTATGCATTGCAATCCCTTCTAACTCAGGAGAGGGTATTCCCTTTCTAACTATTCCCTTTAATGCTTCAGAAACAGCGGAATGGTACATCTATCAAAGCATCCCTCACTCTATAGTGGTCCGTTCTGGAGCCTATTCATGTGAAAAAGGAAGGTACAAGATTTATTTACAGAAACTTATTAACTTATGGAAATCTGCAGGCTATCCACTAAACACCTTTACAGGATGGCACCAACTTAAATATAACCCTAACAATAATCCTCAATATATTAACCTCCCAACTAATATTAAACAAAAAGGGTCAATATGCCTCATTAGTAATCACTCTAAAGGGATGAAAATGGGCAATAGTGTTTGTACTAATTATTTAGATGTTAACACTGCCTATGTACGCAAGATTTATTACAAAGAATTAAACGGTCCTCAACAGTAACAGGCATACACAACCTCACAAATAATAAAGCATTCTCAGATCATTGGTACTTAGAAGATATTTACTTATACTCTGCTTATAATGGGACTTATTTTATTTGTAATAATAGAGCATATTCCTGCCTCCCAAAATACTGGTCAGGATCTTGCTATTTAGGATACTTGGTACTGCTATCCGTCATTTTCCTCACCTCCCTGATGTTTCAGAACCAGCCACTTGAAGAAATAAACATTCCATAACCTTACGAGATGCAATTTATGCTAGAATTACACCTTTCTATTGGGAAATAAAGATGGGCAATGAATTGGGTAAACTAACGACCATCATACAAAGCGTAGCCAATTACACCGCCACTGCCCTAGGTAAAATTTCTGATGAAATACTAGCAATTCGAACCGTGGCATTACAAAATCGAATGGCACTTGACTATGTGCTAGCCAAAAAAGGTTGGTGCGGAGTGTTGCACTTTCATTCCAGATAGCTCAAAAGAAGTTAAAAACCTTGCATCACATACCAAAAAGAAATCAAGAAACTTGATCCACCCCCAGTTATCCCTCTCTGGGATAAACATTGCGGGTGGTTGGGACACACTGGAATGTCCACAGTAAGAATAATCTTATTCTCCTGTGTAGCTGGATTCATCATTTACATAACATACCAATGTGTTAAGTGCATCAAAGAACTACTCGCTAAACATAGGGGACCAAATGTCAGAATAATTCACACTAACCCAACTGCACCACCATTAGATGAAGCAGAAATGAAGTATTGTTGTTGAAATGTTACTGATCAATCAATTATTTGACTGCATTATTAACATATTGTTAATATATATTAATACTGAATCAGTAGAATCAAATTTGATTAATTGATTAATTGTTATTTTATAATAATGATTCTTTAAGAATTCTTTAAGAATTATAGTAATTTTTGCTGAAATGCTGGTAATGCAATGCTTGCCCACTCGATTGTTTAAAACTGCAATGACAGTAGGAATGAATTATTCTTTGCGCTTTTACCTATCCTACCGCATTAATGGTGTATTTTATCTTATTGTGATATATCTCACTTATTCTTTCGATTGATCAAAAGCGGGGACTGTAGAAGCCAACTGTTTTCTAATATGCCTGATAGGTAAAAGATAGCTATTTAGCATAAATATTGAGCCCCAATTTTTCTAAATACCCATTTTAAATTCACTCATAACATCAGGTCATTTCAAAACATACAGCTTCAACAGCATGGCACAGCATAATTCCATTGTAGATTAAAACAGCACATTTGCAAGACAGTTTGACACTATACTTGTGCTGTCAGATCAAGGACAGAGCAAAACCGTAGTAATATGAAGGCACCATTGTTCACAATGCAGAAAACAGCTAAGTCAGCAGAAGAACAGTTTAAGATGGTTGTGATAACAGCACAGAATCGCATTCCATAACATACACAAGTGTTCAGACATGAAACAATTAAAACTAATGTTGCACATTGAAGATTGACAGCTAACCGTCAAATCAAACTCATTTGATTCTAACCCGAACCAATTAGGATTACATAGGAGTGTAGGTAGATGGCTAAAGACTGATATGATTTAGTATAACCATGAGGGTCCATATGACCTTTTTTATCCGGATCATTCTATACTTTGATCTAAACTATTCGCTATCTCTATTTTTCACTCTTCCACTCTAACTCTTGAAGTAAATGCAAGCTGGTGTGCCGTAAGCAAGAAACCATTTCTGTATTATTTTAAAAGTTAAATTGTGTACAAAGTGCTTCCTTTATGTCCTTTTGCTAGCCGGACTTATTAGAGAATAAGATTTAAGTGATTCTCACATGTAATCAAATAGAGGCAATAAACAATTCTTATTTGCACCCAAGAAGTTTCAATTCAAATTTCTACTGAGTTTTAGTGTTCGCAAGTACCATTAGATCCTCATGGTAGATCTCTTTCAAGCAATCTCCAAATATGTTGGGGAATAAATTTTCTTTGTGCACTATTAGTAATCCAGGTATAAATTGCAAAAGTTTCTGAAAGCTACAGTTCAAGTTTCTGATCAAATTTATTTTCAGAATCATATCACCTCTGAACCAATAGAATTGGACAGTATTTTGGAAAGTAACTGTCTCCTTACATTAAATATTCTTTAATATGCTTACGAGTACTGTCCTATAATACTGTTTTAGTAAACAAATTGGAAATGGGTTTATTGTGAAAATAAGCATTTTTTGTAAGTGTGCTCATCCTCCACCTTTTGAGCACAGTAAGAAGTCTTACAACACCAGGTTAAAGTCCAACAGGTTTGTTTCAAATCATTAGCTTTCGGAGCACTGCTCCTTCCTCACCTGAACAAGACCAGCTATCCTGTCTCTCCTCATGACTGAAACTTCCTATCCCAGGCAACATCCTGGTGAAACACCTCTGCATCCCCTCCAGTGCAATCATGTCTTTCTGATGGTGTGGCGACCAGAACTGCACAAAATATTCCATCTCACCAATGTTTTATAAAGCTTTACCAAGACCTCCCTGCTCCTATTTCTACACACCGGCTAATGAAGGCAAGTATTCCGTATGTCTTCTTCACCGTCTTATCTACCTGTGCTGTCACCTTCAGGGATCCATGGACTTGTACACCAAGGTCCATTTGTTCCTCAATACTCTCCAGGCACCTACTGTTCAGTGTGTATATCCCACCCTTATTAGAACTCCCAAAATACATCACCTCACCCTTATCAGGATTAAAATTCATCTGCCATTGCTCTGCCCAATTTACCAGCTGATCAATTTCAGTCTGTCGCCTTAGACTATCCTCCTCACTTCTGTTTAGTGTGGGCCTCCCAAATATTGGAAAGGCGGTTAACTCAAAGAGGTTGGAAAACATGGCTCGACTTTCACGGTCACGAAAGCCATTAACTGGCGCTTGTATGGCATGAATGTTTCATGCCACTTGTAAACCGAAGTCTAGATATTGCCCTGATATAGCTGGCATATACAATTTCATAATCATGAGGAATTGTAAATGGATTTGGGCTCAAAATCAACGAGAGGTACTGATTCTAAATGGGAAGAGCCGAAAGATGGAAAAGAACGCCACATTCAGCGAAAACTCAAATTCACCTGCATACAGTTTGGTTGACAAAGTTGAAGTGCAAATTGAAATTGTTCTGTGTTGGAAATCCTTCCTGGCAACAGTCAGCCAAAATGACTGACAACCTTCAAGAAACCAAGCTTTGGATGTATAAAACTTTGAGCTTAATAGAAGGTTCCACAGCAACAGCCCAGATCTTCATATCCATGTCACAGCTGCTTCGTCCGACAATGATAGTAAGTTCATAATATATAGGAGCAGAATTAGGCCGTTTGGCCCATCAAGTCTGCTCCATCATTCAATCATGGCTGATCTCATCCTGGCCTTAACTTCACCATCCTGCCCATTTTCCATTCTCCATAACCCTGAAACCCATTACCAATTAAAAATCTGTCTAACACCTCCTTAAATTTACTCACTGTCCTAGCATCCACTGCACTGGGGTAGCGAATTCCACAGACTCATAACCCTTTAGGAGAAGTATTTTCTCCTCAACTTCCTTTTAAATTTGCTACCTCTTATCCTAAGACTATGACCTCTTGTTCTAGAATGTCCCACAAGTGGAAGCCTCCACTCCACGTCTACTTTACCCATCTTTTATCATCTGGTATACCTCAATTTGATCTCCCCATTTCTTCTAAGCTGTAGAGAGTATAAGCCTAAACTGTTCAATCTCTCCTTATATGACAAACTCCTCAGCCGGGATTCTCTGAGCCTCAGCGCCAAAATCGCTCTCGGCGCGGGGCGGAGAATGGGGTCTCAGACCCGCGGCGCCAGGACGCGATTCTCTGAAAATCGAGCCCAAGGTGTTTAATCAGTGATGCCATTAAGTGACTTCTCGCTTAGTTATTTGAAAGAAAGATCTTGCTGAAATTCTTTGCTTTTTTGAAATTCACCAATCCACTAACATTCATCATTTCCTACCATATGTTTGTAGGCCAGTGCTTTCTAACCTGTGGTATTCGAGCAATTGAGGGCTGGTTTATCTCAGTTGGCGGGCCAGCTGGTTCGTGTTTCAGAATGAAGGCAAACAGTACAGGTTCAATTCCAGTTCTGGCTGAGGTTATTCATGATGGCTCCGCCTTCTCAACCTTGCACCTCGCCTGAGGTGTGGTGATCCTCACTTTAAATCACCTCCGGTCAGCACTCCCCTTTCAAAGGAGCCTATGGTCATCTGGTACTGTGGTGACTTTATTTTTATTTGAGTAATTATGAAGGTTTCTCAATGACACACCCCAATTTTTAATAACAATAAATGTCTTAATTGTAAAGGAAAAATATAAATTTGTTGATAAGTACAATTTAGGATGTCTGTTGAAAAATCGAAAACAAAAGGAAAATAAGTAGCAATTTAATGCTTTTGGCGGTGATATCTTGCTGACTGATAGTTTTACACAAGTGGAAATTGCTTTTTGGCCTGGTCAATGTTACAGCAGCAATGATAATCTGTTATTGCCAGTATCATTTTGAAATAGCAAGGCTTTAAAGATCAGCAGGATTTTGTTTGAAAGAGATTCTGATTTCATTTTTTTTTTGGCAGAAACAAAACTTGAAGAAAAATAACCTGAAGTTCATGAATTCAAAACAAACCCATTTACCATTAAAGAGATTGTGTGGGTGTGGAGGCCTCACTATAATTCACCCACCCACACTCGGCTGAATAAAATAGCGTTCATTTATTCCAGCGCAGATGATTGAAGTTGGCCTTAAACTTCAGCCAGACATACTTTATTATCTCAGATATTTCAGCATTGGGTTAGGTAAAGGAGCAAACTAGAAAGTTTTGAGCTTAGGGGACATATTTTCTTCTGTGCGCGCATTTTGTGATAAAATACTAATTCTTTAACAGGGACACTAGATCGAGCAAATGGGCAGGTGGCCTATCAATTGAGAATAGTTCCTGTTGAAGAAATTAGGGAATTTCTAACCGTTCCCGCTGACGGGATCTTCCAGTCACACCAATGTTGGCTTCCTGGCGACAGAGGATGCGAACAACAAGAAAATCCAGTGACAGCAGTGGGACCAAAAGATCCTGTCCCCCAACCAGTGACGAGTTGCCGCTGACACCGCAAAACATGCTGCAGGGAGGAGGGTGTGCGGGAAATCCTGCCTTAATTTAACTATCACCCACCACAGCCCCATTGCAAATGGAGGTAGGATGTGTATAGGATGGGCGACTGGTAACAGGGGTGTAAACGGGAGGTAGCACCCTTGCCTTTCCATATTCACGCCCATTGCCAATTTGACTGGCATGTTTTAGGAAGCTGGCCAGCATAAATATGCAAAAATTGGGATCCGGAGACATTGCAACACAATTTCAGTGTGTAGCAGTGACATCAGTACTCAGCTTGCCAGAGAAAGCTAAGCCAAAGCAGATCAAGAAGGGTTTAAAAAAAATAATTTAGACTTTCCTTATTGGTTAGATGAAGCAGGGGTTCTCTCCTGGGCTCAGCTTGGAAACTTTGAGCTGGCTTCTCTGCAGATTTCCCTTTCCTGTTCTTCTGATTTCTGCCGCCTTCAGTCGTCAACACAGACACATTACTTGACTGTCAAAAGCTGTAAAAATTCATTAAAAACTTCCCTCGCAGTTTGGCATAATTGTTATCCAGGTTTCTAAAACATCAATTACAGGTTAACACCCTCCTCCAAATGTCTCTGCCTAAGCACTGACCCAACTCCAGACCTTCCCTCTCTCAGGACCATCAGTGCGTTGCTGTCACCCAGACCCATGCCTATCTCTTCAACTCTGACACTATCCAGTCAAACTACTGCTGATCACACTGCCCCCAGATAACCCAAAGTCATTGACGAAATTCTATGTCACCGTGTGACTAGGGTATATTAACACCGTCTTTGTTTGTCTACTCCAACGTGTTTGTAGTCCTTGACATGGTTAATCATGCCGGCATGCGGAAGCATGGAGGTGCAGTGGGTTAGCCCTGCAGCCTCACGGCGCCGAGGTCCCAGGTTCGATCCCGGCTCTGGGTCACTGTCCGTGTGGAGTTTGCACATTTTCACCGTGTTTGCGTGGGTTTCGTCCCCACAACCCAAAGATGTGCAGGTTTGATAGATTGGCCACGCTAAATTGCCCCTTAATTGGAAAAGATTAATTGGGTACACTAAATTTATATTTTTTTAAAAGTCATGCCGGCATAGAATCATGGCATTTACAGTGCAGAAGGAGGCCATTCGGCCCATCGAGTCATCACCGGCCCTTACAAAGAGCACCATACTGAAGCCCACATCTACCCTATCCCCGTAACCCAGTAACTCCACTTATCATTTTTTGGACACTAAGAGCAATTTATCATGGCCAATCCACCTGACCCGCGCATCTTTGGACTGTGGGAGGAAACCGGAGCACCGGGAGGAAACCCACGCAGACACGGGGAGAACGTGCAGACTCCGCACACAGTGACCCAGGCAGGAATCGAACCTGTGACCCTGGAGTTGTGAAGCAACTGTGCTAACTACTATGCTACCATGCTGTCCCATCTAATGCCTCTGCTCAGTTTTTCAATTCCATTAGCTTCACTCATCTGAGTTCAATCTTACTTATTAGATCACCAATAATAGCTTATTTTTCTACCATTGTGTTACTAACTTTGACATTGCTAACTATCCATTCTTGTCCACCTCCATTTCCTCATGCACCTCCAGCTCTGGCAACATGATTCGTGGAGGTCAGCTCCCACCTAAATAGTATTGCAAAATACTTATAGTACATGAAAAGGTCATTCAGTCCAGCAGACCAAATACATGATGGCCGTAATTCTCCGGCCGTTGGGATTCTCTGTTCCTGCCGTCAGCTCACCCCCGCCCGTGGGTTTCCTGACTGTGTGTGGTGTCTTCAATGGAAAATCCCATTGATAAGCAGCGGGAACAGAGAACCACGCATCACTGAGAGACACATCGTTGTGGGCCTGGCGAATCACCTTCTGTGATTCTGCGATACATGGGTTAATTCTTCTGATGGACCTTGTCTTACATAGAACATAGAACGATACAGCGCAGTACAGGCCCTTCGGCCCACGATGTTGCCCCAAAACAAAAGCCATCTAACCTACACTATGCCATTATCATCCATATGTTTATCCAATAAACTTTTAAATGCCCTCAATGTTAGCGAGTTCACTACTGTTGCAGGTAGGGCATTCCACGGCCTCACTACTCTTTGCGTAAAGAACCTACCTCTGACCTCTGTCCTATATCTATTACCCCTCAGTTTAAAGCTATGTCCCCTCGTGCCAGCCATTTCCATCCGCGGGAGAAGGCTCTCACTGTCCACCCTATCTAACCCCCTGATCATTTTGTATGCCTCCATTAAGTCGCCTCTTAACCTTCTTCTCTCCAATGAAAACAACCTCAAGTCCATCAGCCTTTCCTCATAAGATTTTCCCTCCATACCAGGCAACATCCTGGTAAATCTCCTCTGCACCCGCTCCAAAGCCTCCACGTCCTTCCTATAATGCGGTGACCAGAACTGTACGCAATACTCCAAATGCGGCCGTACCAGAGTTTTGTACAGCTGCAACATGACCTCCTGACTCCGGAACTCAATCCCTCTACCAATAAAGGCCAACACTCCATAGGCCTTCTTCACCACCCTATCAACCTGGGTGGCAACTTTCAGGGATCTATGTACATGGACACCTAGATCCCTCTGCTCATCCACACTTCCAAGAACTTTACCATTAGCCAAATATTCTGCATTCCTGTTATTCCTTCCAAAGTGAATCACCTCACACTTCTCTACATTAAACTCCATTTGCCACCTCCCAGCCCAGCTCTGCAGCTTATCTATATCCCTCTGTAACCTGATACATCCTTCCTCACTGTCGACAACACCACCGACTTTAGTGTCGTCTGCAAATTTACTGACCCACCCTTCTGCGCCTTCCTCTAGGTCATTGATAAAAATGACAAACAGCAACCGCCCCAGAACAGATCCTTGTGGTACGCCACTTGTAACTGAACTCCATTCTGAACATTTCCCATCAACCACCACCCACTGTCTTCTTTCAGCTAGTCAATTTCTGATCCACATCTCTAAATCACCCTCAATCCCCAGCCTCCGTATTTTCTGCAATAGCCTACCGTGGGGAACCTTATCAAACGCTTTACTGAAATCCATATACACCACATCAACTGCTCTACCCTCGTCTACCTGTTCAGTCACCTTCTCAAAGAACTCGATAAGGTTTGTGAGGCATGACCTACCCTTCACAAAGCCATGCGGACTATCCCTGATCATATTATTCCTATCTAGATGATTATAAATCTTGTCTCTTATAATCCCCTCCAAGACTTTACCCACTACAGATGTAAGGCTCACCGGTCTATAGTTGCCGGGGTTGGCTCTGCTCCCCTTTTTGAACAAAGGGACCACATTTGCTATCCTCCAGTCCTCTGGCACTATTCCTGTAGCCAATGATGACATAAAAATCAAAGCCAAAGGTCCAGCAATCTCTTCCCTGGCCTCCCAGAGAATCCTAGGATAAATCCCATCAGGCACCGGGGACTTATCTATTTTCAGTCTATCCAGAATTGCCAACACCTCTTCCCTACGTATCTCAATGCCATCTATTCTAATAGCCTGGGGCTCAGCATTCTCCTCCACAACATTATCTTTTTCCTGAGTGAATACTGACGAAAAATATTCATTTAGTATCTCGCCTATCTCTTCAGACTCCACACACAACTTCCCATCCCTGTCCTTGACTGGTCCTACTCTTTCCCTAGTCATTCGCTTATTCCTGACATACCTATAGAAAGCTTTTGGGTTTTCCTTGATCCTACCTGCCAAATACTTCTCATGTCCCCTCCTTGCTCGTCTTAGCTCTCTCTTTAGATCCTTCCTCGCTACCTTGTAACTATCCATCGCCCCAACTGAAACTTCACACCTCATCTTCACATAGGCCTCCTTCTTCCTCTTAACAAGAGATTCCACTTCTTTGGTAAACCACGGTTCCCTCGCTCTACGCCTTCCTCCCTGCCTGACCGGTACATACTTATCAAGACTTGCAGCCTACTTCTCCACCTTATCCCCCCCAAGTCACGTCTAATGGCATCATAATTGCCCTTCCCCCAGCTATAACTCTTGCCCTGCGATGTATACTTATCCCTTTGCATCATTTACGTAAACGTCACCGAATTGTGGGCACTGTCCCGAAAGTGCTCTCCTACCTCCAAATCCAACACCTGGCCTGGTTCATTACCCAAAACCAAAGCCAACGTGGCCTCGCCTCTTGTTGGCCTGTCAACATATTGTGTCAGGAAACCCTCCTGCACACACTGTACAAAAAACGACCCATCTAATGTACTCGAACTATATCTTTTCCAGTCAATATTTGGAAAGTTAAAGTCTCCCATAATAACTACCCTGTTACTTTCGCTCTTATCCAGGATCATCCTCGCCATCCTTTCCTCTACATCCCTAGAACTATTTGGAGGCCTATAGAAAACTCCCAACAGGGTGACCTCTCCTTTCTTGTTTCGAACCTCAGCCCATACTACCTCGGAAGATGAGTCCCCATCTAGCATCCTCTCCGCCACCGTAATACTGCTCTTGACTAGCAGCGCCACACCTCCCCCTCTTTTGCCTCCTTCTCTGAGCTTACTAAAACACCTAAACCCCGGAACCTGCAACATCCATTCCTGACCCTGCTCTATCCATGCCTCCGAAATGGCCACAACATCGAAGTCCCAGGTACCAACCCATGCTGCCAGTTCCCCATCCCTTATTTCGTATACTCCTGGCATTGAAGTAGACACACTTCAAACCACCTACCTGAACACTGGCCCCCTCCTGCGAGGTCAAATCTGTGCTCGTAACCTCTATACTCTCATTCTCCCTTACCCTAAAACTACAATCCAGGTTCCCATGCCCCTGCTGCATTAGTTTAAACCCCCCCAAAGAGCACTAACAAATCTCCCCCCCAGGATATTTGTGCCCCTCAGGTTCAGATGTAGACCATCCTGTCTGTAGAGGTCCCACCTTCCCCAGAAAGAGCCCCAGTTATCCAGAAATCTGAATCCCTCCCGCCTGCACCATCCCTGTAGCCACGTGTTTAATTGCTCTCTCTCCCTATTCCTCATCTCACTATCACATGGCACGGGCAACAACCCAGAGATAACAACTCTGTTTGTTCTAGTCCTGAGCTTCCATCCTAGCTCCCTGAAAGCCTGCCTGACATCCTTGTCCCCTTTCCTACCTATGTCGTTAGTGCCAATGTGGACCACGACTTGGGGCTGCTCCCCCTCCCCCTTAAGGACCCGGAAAACACGATCCGAGACATCACGTACCCTTGCACCTGGGAGGCAACATACCAAACGTGAGTCTCTCACGCTCCCACAAAATCTCCTATCTGTGCCCTTGACTATCGAGTCCCCAATTACTAATGCTCTGCTCCTCTCCCCCCTTCCCTTCTGAGCAACAGGGACAGACTCCGTGCCAGAGGCCCGTACCCCATGGCTTACCCCTGGTAAGTCCCCCCCCCACAAGTATCCAAAGCGGTATACTTGTTTCTCAGGGGAACGACCGCAGGGATCCCTGCACTGACTGCTTCTTCCCAGTCCCTCTTACAGTTACCCATCTATCTCCAATCTTTGGTGTAACTAATTCCCTAAAGCTGCTATCTATGACTCCCTCTGCCTCCCGAATGATCCGAAGTTCTTCCAACTCCAGCTCCAGTTCCCTAACTCGGTCTTCGAGGAGCTGGAGATGGCAGCACTTCCTGCAGGTAAAATCAGCAGGGACACTAACGGCATCCCTCACCTCAAACATCCTGCAGGAGGAACATTGCACTCCCTTCCCTGCCATCCCTTGTCTTGTGCCAATATGATTTTGCTTCGGCAATAATCTAGATATTATTATCCTCTAGGTCCTGCTTTTCAATTTAAAGCCAAATTCCTTATAATCTGTCAGTCAGAATCTTTACCCTTTTCTTCTTAGTTGTTAATCTCCATGGCAATCCCAGGTCAATGTTTGGAATCAGGGTCAGGAAACTAATTAACTCTCTTTCAAAATACTCCACAGCATATTTTGTCCTTAAAGTGACATTGCACAGAAAGAAAATGTACCCTGCCCAAAGCACATAGGTCATCACACCTTGTTGTTAAAGCTAACCAGTGCATGATGCCAGTCAGACAGGACCAGGATCTGTGGGACATCCTTCTCAGTCATTCTCAAGTCCTTACTCTCCAGGTCCCTCTGAGTCACACCTTGCTTTTCCTGTATCTGTGCTTTCCCCTGGGGTGTGATTGTGCTCTGGTTAAACCTGTCCAGAAATTATTTTCCCTCAATTCTGTATCAGGGATTCTAACTCCCACTCCAGCTGAGCCAGGGTGATTGAAGGCAGAGATGCTTTCTTCAGGTGTGGAAATCCTAGACAGTCTCACTGTCCACAAACTCCCTTGTACAGTTCTGACACATGTTTGCCATACGATCTCCACTCTGTTTAATTTATTTGCTTGATAATAGCCTGAATAAATTGAATTTATTTGTTAAATATTATTTATCAACATATTAATTAAATAGTTGATCTAGTTAAGTGACAATATAAATACATTGAGTACTTTTAGAACACGAGCAGATTGCCCAATGCACTGACATTAAAGCGCCTTTGTGGAATCCCATCCACAGTCTTCAGAACTGCAGTTAGATGGTGTTGTGATATGCCTTTAAGGGATAACAGCATGAAATCACCAGAAGGGAAGTGTGGCCCTAGTCTTACTTTCACTTTTACCTTTGAGCAGAGCACACAAATACACACAGCTTTGCTGCTGATTTGCGGCTGTTCTTCTGCACCCAGTATAAATAAATAAACCCACAGCATGTTTACTGACACCCTTGTAAGTGATTGGTGCCTTTAACAACACAACAACTTGAATCATGTTATTGTTGGCTCGCAAATCATTCTTTCCCTCATGGCAAGAGAGAAAGCAATGAGAGACAGCAACGAAGAATGGGAACAGATGTCTTGAACCTCGGCATTGAGAGAGACAACAAGGTTCTGGAGCTGTGAGCACTCCAGTGAGGGCAATTATAATGTGTCGGTAAGTTTAAGTGCAACAGACTGGAAGTAGGCTTTATGCTTATTTCTATGTTACAGATGCAATTAGGCACACTTTGTGGCGTAGAACATATAGAACATAGAACATATATAGCGAGATTCTCCCTTCTGGGGACTAAGTCCCCACGCCGGCGGGAGAACCGGCGCCAACCACTCTGGCGTCAACAGCCCCCGAAAGTGCGGAATTCTCTGCACTTTCGGGGGCTAGGTGGACGCCGGAGAGGTTGGCACCGCTCCAACCGGCACCAAAGGGACTGTACGAGCTTGCGCATGCGCCAAAGGGCGTGATCTCGCGCATGTGCAGAACCGCCAGCGTGGTTCCGGCATGCGCAGACCGGCCGCCGTATTTTGCCGCATGCGCGGGGGGTTCCCTTCTCCCCGCCGGCCATGGCGGAGCCCTACAGGGGCCGGCACGGAAGGAAGGAGTGCCCCCATGGCACAGGCCCACCCTCAAATTGGTGGGCCCTGATCGCGGGCCAGGCCACCGTGGGGCCCCCCCCGGGGTCAGATCCCCCCGCGCCCCCCGAGGACCGCCCCAGCCGACTTACCTGCCAGGTCCCGCCGTGTGGGACCATGCATAACCCACGCCGGCGGGATTAGCCAAAAACGGACGGCCGCTCGGCCCATCGGGGCCCGATGAAATGCCGGGCGGGCCGCTGTCAATGGCCCCCGACCGGCGTGGCATGAAAACCGGTGCCGGAGAATAGGGCAGTCGGCGTTGGGGCGGGATACGCTTCACCCCCCCCGGGGATTCTCCGACCCGGCGGGGGTTGGAGAATCCCGTGCAGAAGGAGGCCATTCGGCCCATCGAGTCTGCACCGATCCACTTAAGCCCTCACTTCCACCCTATCACCGTAACCTAATAACCCCTCCTAATCTTTTTGGACACTTTTGGCAGAGTGGTAGTGTCTCTACCTCTGGATGAGAAGCTCTGGGGTCACACCGTGCTTCGTAACTTGAGGCCTTAGCTGATGTATTCTTAACCTAACCAAACAGGTTGATTTACCTGGAAATACTTGCTGCATGCCTGATGACATGTGGTAAGAGTTTCCAGGTCATCATACCGCAGAAGACAATGACAAGCCACTGCAGTACTTTGCCAAACATAATCATGGAGAAGTCTATGGACACCACTGGCTTTTTAGAGTGTGGTAGCCAGAGGAGGTGTTATAAGAATGCAATTTTTAATTGGCTTGTTTCTCCTAATGATCATTCTTCTCCAGATGACACACCATTTAGCACTATTTCACACAGTTACTCCTTGACTTGCCGGGGAATATAGTTTAGTTTCTGTATATTTTTTAATCCTTCCAATCTCTGCTGCGTTTACTTTATTGGGAGAAATAGTAACATTTCAGAAATCTAGTGTCAAGCTAAGGACCAGGCCTGGCCACTAAACATGGGCTTGTCTGCGGGCCACCAGCATTCATGCAGAATGTAACGGACAATCTTCCGAAGCGACTGGAGACGTTCCTAATTATTTTACAGAAGTTTAATTTTCACTGCCTGCGGGTCGGAATATTGCTGGAAATGGATTAAAGTGATCTTTAGTTCTCAAAAAAAGATGAGCCCAGGGGACGCGATTGTAATCGATTTCTTACTATTCAGAGTTGACATCTCATTTTAGTTTAATTGAATTAAACGTATTTCAGACATCTCCCCATCTATTAGCGAGTCACGATTTATAATGTTAAATGTGTTTTGTTAAATGGGAATGTGAAAGATTGATTGGATTTCACTCAAGAATGTGAGAGACTGCTGCTTCTCTTGGCATTATGTTCAAGTAATATAAATGTGCTGATACTGCCCAGTCACATTGTACTGGGTGTCATATCGTCATCGACTTCATAGAGAAAGGAACCATTACCAGGCATTTTCTTGCAGCAACCCTTGTTCAATCCCTGAACTTTTGTGTGAAGCCTTGTTGAAACAGGTCTGCTATTATATGATGATGGGGTGGGGTAAAGCCCAGGGGTAATTCCCACCTCATGTTTTATATTGAATGTGAAATATTGCTTCCTAACAGCTTCAAAGGAACATCAATGACCTTTTTGAGCTGGATTTTGAGGAAATATTGGCACATTATCTCCCACCTTTGTCCTCTGGAATCCATACAATGTCACATGGAATCCCTATAATGCTTAAAGTGAAAAAAGAGGCCATTTGGCCCATCAGGTCTGCACCGACATTCTGAAAGAGCACCCTACCTAGTCCTCACCCTATCCCCATAACCCCACCTAACCTGCATGCCTTTGGACTGTGGGAGGAAATCGGAGCACCTGGAGGAAACCCACAGAGACCCGGGAAGACGATACAGTCCATACAGTCCATACAGTCACCCAAGGTCGCAATCGAACGCGGATCCCTGGCACTGTCAGGCAGCAGTGCTAACCATTGTCCCACTGCGCCGGCCAATCACGCTTGTCTTCAAAGAGGTAGTCCCAAATTTCCCTTGGATTTTCAAGCAGACAGTTTAGTGTTTGTTGCAGAACTGTAAACAACTATTTAAACAATGCATTTGCTCTACTTCACATGACACATTGACAGAGGAATGTTTCTCATGTGTTGATGATAGAACAGGAACAGCATGATGAAGATATTATCTGCACCTCATGCTCACTGCCTGCTAAATTCCTCCGTAGCTCTACTGCAGACCCCCCATTCTTCTCATTCTGATCTGTTGCCCTCCCTATCTGCTCCTCTATTGTAGCTAAATGTTTGGTCACCATGGCCCTGTTTGTCTCCCCACTTCCAAGATCCTCAGTCCATTCAGTTGCTTTGTTTACGTTTTAATCCCCAATCAAATTGACCTTCGAACACCTTAACATAATTTTCAGAGCTTCTCTATAAGGGCAGATAGTTATTGACAGCAACTGAAATGCAAATCTGAAATATGCACCAGAGTGACTTGTTGCAATCAAACTCAGCTGAACCTGTAGAGTTAGGACAGAAGAGGAAAAGTCAAGGATGATACCATTGGGAAGAAAGAATCACCTTAGTCCACCCTTGGATACCTGCTGAATGACGAGCTGGAAGTACACCCTCCATATGTATTCATCACACAACTGGACTTATTTGTCAAAAATGTAACAATGTACAGTGTTGTTATACTTCTGAACTCGTAACTCTGAACTAGAATAATCCAGGGATTGAGAGTGAAAATCCTAACAAAACAATCAGAGAATTTGCATCTCATTTGAGGTCCCTGTAGAATCAGTGAAGGTGAGTGTGAATCTATCAGAGTGTCAGAAACATCTACTGGCAGTGGGCAATAAATGCCTGCCTTATCAGGAATGATGAATGTCATGTTCTGCACACTGGCCGAAGTAAATGATAAACTACAGAACATCTAATTTAAATAATTTATTATTTAACAACTATGTGATCAAGATAACTAAGATAAATAATATAATGAACTACCAACACTAATTAACTATTGTAGAGCTACTGCAAAATGCATTTGTCTCCTAGCACGACCTACTCCCAACTTCCCGAACCAGAGTCATGTGGTGGGTTAACACTGCCACGTGGTGGTCGGAGGTCATGTATGACATTATGTACATAACTACTTTATGCATACCATCACAATGAAAATGTATTATCATTGTAGGTGCTATATCCACATTCTGAGGTATTTGAATTTTATTATCTTCGCTTTATCACTGATTAGGCTACAGGCAAAGGAGATGACAATGCAAAAAGCTTTGTCTTATCTAAATTGGCCCTGGCTTCACAAGTACTGGCTCCTGCAGAGCTGCTGCCTGCCATTAAAAGAGACATTGTGATGCCGGCAGAAATTGAGACTAACTAGCCACCCATGAGAAAAAGTACAGGCATCAATGCAGTTACTTAGCTCCTTCATGCTACTTGACTCAAGCAGACTTGAGTTGCTGGGTGTTGAGAGGAGAGAGGCAAGTTTAAAATGATGGACTAAAAGAAGGTAGTTAGAGCTCTCGGTATTTGACCAATACTGTCAGTGCAGAACTAACACTGATAACCTGGAGGGCTTGCCAGTGAACATAATTTGTCACCGGTGCCAGTGATGTTATAGTACCTCACTTTTGGTCAATGTGAGTTTAAAATAACTGTTATTTATCAATGAGTTTTGGAACCACGCAGTATCTGATGGTAACTGATTGCATTGTCTGCCTGTGTCACACATGGTTCTGCAAAATTGCTTTTCCTGTGAAATGAAGTGATAAATTCCTCAGTCATGCTGGCTGTTAGTTTGAAAACCTTCACAAGTTTAATTTCAGTGCTTCGTTTCACGAATCTGTGAACAGGGGAATTTTGCCCTTTGCCGAATGAAAGGGACAAGGTTTTTAGTTGATTCCTAAGTTGATGCGTTTTATTTATTTTTCCCTCCTTATTTTCCTCTTCTACTGTCGGCCCTGACTGATGCCAATCCCACTGTATTTTTCTCAGAAGTACCTCAAACATCTTGCAAGTCTCAATGGTGAATGTTAGCAGGTTATTTGATCGTAGTGGTCACCACACCGCCTCTCATCCTTAGCTTAAGTTTAGTTTGATTGCAATGATTGGTTAGATAGTAATTGTAGGGGAAACTAGATAGTTCCATATGGATCAGAGACTTCATCCCAAAGCCTCAGTGCAACATTTATGCTCTCACCATTGCGATTCTCTCTTCCAGCTGGCAGTGCCCCCACCCGTGGATTTCCTGGCGGCGTGGGATGGTTCAAAAGGAAATCCCATTAACGAGCGGCAGGAAAAAGGAATTCCACTGCCAGTGAACGGTGCACGGCCAAGAAACAACTGGCCGTGAGGGGAATCGGAGAGTCCCGCCCAATATGTTGGGGTAAGTTCAGTATTCTCTTGATGTGGGCAGCACGGTAGCACAGTGATTAGCACAATTGCTTCACAGTTCCAGGGTCCCAGGTTCGATTCCCGACTTGGGTCACTGTCTGTTCGTGGGTTTCCTCCGGGTGCTCCGGTTTCCTCCCACAGTCCAAAGATGTGCAGGTTAGGTGGATTGGCCATGCTAAATTGCCCTTAGTGTCCAAAATTGCCCTTAGTGTTGGGTGGGATTACTGGGTTATGGGGATAGGGTGGGGGGCTGGGCTTGGGTAGGGTGCTCTTTCCAAGAGCCGGTGCAGACTCAATGGGCCGAATGGTCTCCTTCTGCGCTTTAAATTCTATGATTCTATGTTTCTACATCAGATCACGCTGACTGATTTTTCATGAAATCAAAATGTTGTGCAGATTGTCACACTATTTAAACTGAAGCTCTGTGACATTGTCCGTGGAAAATTCAACCATACTGTTTCCAGTTGAAATCCTAAGCACTGTGTGATGATACAACTGCCCATGAAATAGTGAAAGATTGATCCTGTTGAAGGAGGCCTCCGTGAAATGGCTGTAAGCTGGTCTTATCTGGTATATCCTTGTGGCGCACAAAGACTTCATGAGACAAATAGAGTGAAGTCGATGAGGCTTTATTAAGCGTGTCTGTTCCCCAGCAGCCCGATAGTAAACTGGCATGCGGGGGAAGGCACCGGCTTCTTATACTTCGCCTTCAGGGCGGAGTATGAGGTCAACGGCCAACCAGGACCCGGGATCTGTCAGCCAATGACATTAGGGCTTCCAGTCCCACATGACCCCCAATACATACTACCACATTCACCCCTTGTCAAAAATGAACCCGGCGGGGTGATGCTTCGTATGGTGGTAAGGGTTTACAGTACTGGTCCTGGGAGGAGAGAACAGTTACATGGTAGTACCGTATTGGACAGTATCGTCCTGTTACAACTATTTACAGAGGATATAGGAAAACAAAATGTTCATTGGACAGTCCATCTTTGTTTTACATCGACGCCACGAGTCGGTCGGGCGGTCTGGTCGTCCGTGTCGATCGCCTCGGCCCCGGCGGTGGTGGTAGTGCTTGTACCAGCGTTGTCGCCTCCGGGAACCGCACGGTTTTAGCTGTTGGTGCAAAGGGGAGGGGGACTGATCCTCCTGGGAAGGGGGCGGTCGCGGGGTGCGGCGGTGGCAGGAAGGGGGACGGTTGGGTTGATGGTGCCGGGGGTGTGTGCGTGGTGCCGGCGGGCGCCAGATCCCGCAGGGAGACCGTGTCCTGTCGGCCGTCGGGGTACTCCACGTAGGCGTACTGGGGGTTTGCGTGGAGGAGGTGAACCCTTTCGACCAACGGGTCCGCCTTATGTGCCCGCACGTGCTTTCGGAGCAGGATGGGTCCTGGGGCCGCCAGCCAGGTCGGCAGCGACGTTCCAGAGGAGGACCTCCTAGGGAAGACAAAGAGACGCTCGTGAGGCGTTTGATTAGTGCTCGTACATAATAGCGACCGGATGGAATGGAGAGCGTCCGGGAGGACCTCCTGCCACCGTGAAACTGGGAGATCCCTGGACCGTAGGGCCAGTAGGACGGCCTTCCAGACCGTGCCGTTCTCCCTTTCTACTTGCCCGTTCCCCCGGGGGTTGTAGCTGGTCGTCCTGCTTGAAGCTATACCCTTGCTGAGCAGGAACTGGCGCAGCTCGTCACTCATGAAGGAGGACCCCCTGTCGCTGTGGACGTATGCAGGGTAACCGAACAGTGTGAATATGCTGTTCAGGGCTTTAATGACTGTGGCCGCGGTCATGTCGGAGCAGGGAATGGCAAAAGGGAAGCGGGAGTATTCGTCCACTACATTAAGGAAATACGCGTTGCGATCGGTGGAGGGGAGGGGCCCTTTGAAATCGAGACTGAGGCGTTCAAAGGGACGGGAAGCCTTAATCAGGTGCGCTCCATCTGGCCTGAAAAAATGCGGTTTGCATTCTGCGCAGATGTGGCAGTCTCTTGTGACTGTACGGACCTCCTCTAAGGAGTATGGGAGATTGCGGGACTTGATGAAGTGGTAAAACCGAGTGACCCCCGGGTGGCAGAGGTCCTCGTGGAGGGCTTGGAGGCGGTCAATTTGTGCGTTGGCACATGTCCCGCGGGATAGGGCATCAGACGGCTCGTTCAGCTTTCCGGGCCGGTACAAGATCTCATAGTTGAAGGTGGAGAGTTCGATCCTCCACCGCAAGATCTTGTCGTTCTTGATCTTGCCCCGCTGTGCATTATCGAACATGAAGGCAACCGACCGTTGGTCAGTGAGGAGAGTGAATCTCCTGCCGGCCAGGTAATGCCTCCAATGTCGCACAGCCTCCACTATGGCTTGGGCTTCCTTTTCCACTGAGGAGTGGCGGATTTCTGAGGCGTGGAGGGTTCGGGAGAAGAAGGCCACGGGTCTGCCCGCTTGGTTAAGGGTAGCCGCGAGAGCTACGTCAGAGGCGTCGCTCTCGACCTGGAAGGGGAGGGACTCGTCGATGGCGCGCATCGTGGCCTTTGCGATGTCCGCTTTGATGCGGCTGAAAGCCTGGCAAGCCTCTGTCGACAGCGGGAAAGTCGTGGTCTGTATTAGGGGGCGGGCCTTGCCTGCGTACTGGGGGACCCACTGGGCGTAGTATGAAAAGAACCCCAGGCAGCGTTTCAGGGCTTTTGGGCAGTGCGGGAGGGGAAATTCCATGAGTGCGCGCATACGTTCGGGGTCGGGGCCTATTATCCCATTGCGCACTATGTAGCCCAGAATGGCTAGCCGATCGGTGCTAAAAACGCACTTGTCCTCATTGTACGTGAGCTTCAAGGCTTTGGCAGTCTGGAGGAATTTTTGGAGGTTGGCGTCGTGGTCCTGCTGATCGTGGCCGCAGATGGTTACATTGTCGAGGTACGGGAACGTGGCCCGTAACCCATGTTGATCAACCATTCGGTCCATTTCCCGTTGGAAGACCGAGACGCCGTTTGTGACGCCAAAAGGGACCCTTAGGAAGTGGTATAATCGCCCGTCTGCCTCGAAGGCTGTGTACTTGCGGTCACTTGGGCGGATGGGGAGCTGATGGTAGGCGGACTTGAGGTCCACGGTGGAGAAGACTTTATACTGGGCAATCCGATTGACCATGTCGGATATGCGGGGGAGAGGGTACGCGTCTAGTTGTGTGTACCTGTTGATGGTCTGGCTATAGTCAATGACCATCCTTTGTTTCTCCCCTGTCTTCACTACTACCACCTGCGCTCTCCAGGGACTATTGCTGGCCTGGATTATGCCCTCCTTTAGTAGCCGCTGGACTTCGGAGCGAATGAAGGTCCGGTCCTGGGCGCTGTACCGTCTGCTCCTAGTGGCGACGGGTTTGCAATCCGGGGTGAGGTTCGCAAACAAGGACGGGGGTTGCACCTTGAGGGTGGCGAGGCCGCAGATAGTGAGTGGGGGTATGGGGCCGCCGAATTTAAACGTAAGGCTCTGTAGGTTACATTGAAAATCTAAGCTCAGCAAGGTGGGGGCACAGAGTTGGGGAAGGACGTTAAGTTTGTAGTTTTTGAATTCCCTCCCCTGTACCGTTAGGGTAACTATGCAGAATCCCTGGATCTGTACGGAGTGGGATCCTGCAGCTAGGCAAATCTTTTGTGCGCTGGGGTAGGTAGTTAAGGAACAGCGTCTTACCGTGTCGGGATGTATAAAACTTTCCGTGCTCCCGGAGTCGACTAGGCATGGCGTCTCGTGGCCGTTAATTAGGACCGTTGTCGTCGTCGTCTGGAGAGTCCGGGGCCGAGCCTGATCGAGTGTAACCGAAGCGAGCCGTGGTTGTAGTAGTGGGGTGGGGTCCGTTGTTGCCGTCCAAGATGGCGTCGGGGATGGATAAAATGGCCACCCCCATACCTCGCCCGTAGATGAGGGGTCACAAGATGGCGTCGGGGGTGGACAAAATGGCCGCCCCCATGCGTCGTACAGGTCGGGGGCGGTCCAAGATGGCGGGGCCCCTCCTCCCCTCGTGGTGGTCGGGACCCAAAATGGCGGCGTCTGCGGGTCGCACATTGAGTGCTGGGGGGTCTGGGGGGCGCTAGGACCGCGCGGAGTTCCGGGGCCGCGGGCGCTAGGACCGCGCGGAGTTACTTGGCTGCGAGCGCCAGGGCCGCGGGCGCTAGGACCGCGCGGAGCTCCCTCGCTGGGGACCGCGGTGTTCGGGGCCAAGGCCGGCAGGTCAGTACTGCGAGCGCTGGGACCGTGAGGAGGTCCCTCGCCGGGGACGGAGATCGGGGTCCAGGTAAGTTGTATTGCCGGCGGGTCAGGCGTGGGGCGCGGGACGGGGGTGAGGGCCCAGGTCGGCGGGTCAGGCGTGGGGCGCGGGACGGGGGCGAGGGCCCAGGTCGGCGGCTCCGGCGGGTCAGGCGTGGGGCGCGGGACGGGGGCGAGGGCCAAGGTCGGCGGGTCAGGCGTGGGGCGCGGGACGGGGGCGAGGGCCCAGGTCGGCGGCTCCGGCGGGTCAGGCGTGGGGCGCGGGACGGGGGCGAGGGCCAAGGTCGGCGGGTCAGGCGTGGGGCGCGGGGCGGGGGCGAGGGCCCAGGTCGGCAGCGCTGGCGGGTCAGGCGTGGGGCGCGGGACGGGGGTGAGGGTGGCGTTCGGGATACGAAAAACCCCTTCCTCTCCGTGGAGAGTGTTGGCCGGCACCCAAATCGGGAGCGCCGGCGGCGGGTCGTACATGGGCTGCGGGGAGAGGGGTTGGGGGGCGTAGGCGGCGTGCAGGGCTCCCAGTTCTCCCGGGGCCGCGGTGGTCGGGACCCAAAATGGCGGCGCCTGGGGGTCGCACATGGCGTGCTGGGGGGGTTGGGAGGCATAGACTGCCTGTAGGGCTCCCTGTTCTCCCGGGACGGCGGTGACCACGCGGGACCGGCACACCACCGCATAGTGGCCCTTTTTCCCGCAGCTTTTGCAGATGGCTGCGCGGGCCGGACAGCGTTGTCGGGGGTGCTTCGCCTGGCCGCAGAAATAACAGCGGGCGCCCCCGGTGCGACTCGGCGTTTGGACTGCGCAAGCCTGTGGGGTGTCCGGGGGGGGGGTAGGGGGTTTGCCGCGGCGGGTACGTACGGGGCCCAATGGCCTGCCGCGCGGTCGGGGCCGTAGGCGCGGGTATTACGCGCGGCTACGTCCAGCGAGGCTGCCAGGGCCCGTGCCTCTGAGAGTCCTAGTGACTCTTTTTCTAGAAGTCTTTGGCGGATTTGGGAGGATTGTATACCTGCAACAAAAGCATCGCGCATTAACATGTCCGTGTGTTCGTTTGCGTTCACCGACGGGCAGCTGCAGGCTCGTCCCAAAATCAGCAGCGCGGCGTAGAACTCGTCCATCGATTCTCCGGGAGCTTGCCGTCTTGTCGCGAGCTGGTAGCGAGCGTAGATTTGGTTAACTGGGCGAACGTAGAGACTTCTCAGTGCTGTGAAGGCCGTCTGGAAATCGCGGGTGTCTTCAATGAGGGTGAAAATCTCCGTGCTCACCCTCGAGTGCAGGACCTGCAGTTTTTGTTCGTCTGAGACTCGGCCTGTGGTCGATGTGATGTAGGCCTCGAAGCAAGTCTGCCAGTGTTTGATGGCTGCTGCCGCATTCACTGCGTGGGGGCTGATCCTCAGGCATTCTGGAATGATCCTGAGCTCCATAGTCCTTTTTAGACACGCTTAATAAATTGTGGCGCACAAAGACTCCATGAGACAAATAGAGTGAAGTCGATGAGGCTTTATTAAACGTGTCTGTTCCCCAGCAGCCCGATAGTAAACTGGCATGCGGGGGAAGGCACCGGCTTCTTATACTTCGCCTTCAGGGCGGAGTATGAGGTCAACGGCCAACCAGGACCCGGGATCTGTCAGCCAATGACATTAGGGCTTCCAGTCCCACATGACCCCCAATACATACTACCACAATCCTGAATTAAAACATACCCCTTATCCTGTTGTTTTCCACTTTCATTATTATGCAGTACTATGGGTAGGTACTCAAATTTACAGGATGTGACTAGTGGTGTCCCACAGGGATCTGTGTTAGGGCCTCAACTGTTCACATTATTAGTTAACAACTTGGATAATAGCACAAAAAGTTAAATCCAAATTTGCTGATGGCACAAAGTTGGCTGGCATTGTAGACCATGCAGATGACAGCATGGAATTACATACTCGTGCGACTCGGCCAACGTTGTCTACCTCATACGCTGCAGGAGAGTTTGTCCCGAAGCGTGGTACATTGGCGAGACCATGCAGACGCTGCGACAACGAATGAACGGACATCGCACGCCAATCACTAGACAGGAATGTTCCCTTCCAGTCGGGGAACACTTCAGCAGTCAAGGGCATTCAGCCTCTGATCTCCGGGTACGCGTTCTCCAAGGCGGCCTTCAGGACGCGCGACAACGCAGAATCGCCGAGCAGAAACTTATAGCCAAGTTCCGCACACATGAGTGCGGCCTCAACTGGGACCTGGGATTCATGTCGCAGGACATTCAACCCCCACCATCTGGCCTGCGAAATCCTACCGACTGTCCTGGCTTGACACAATTCACACCTCTTTAACCTGGGGTTACCCCATCTCTGGATCTGTAAAGATTTAATCACCTGCTAATGCTCACATTCCAAGCATTGTCTGGCATCTTTGAATTTGTCTATATATATGTTTCTGGAACATACCTCTTCATTCACCTGAGGAAGGAGCAGCGCTCCGAAAGCTAGTGACATCGAAACAAACCTGTTGGACTTTAACCTGGTGTTGGAAGACTTCGTACTGTGGAATTACAAAGGCATGTTGACAGACTAGATGAATGCGCAGAACTGTGATGTGGCGATGCCGGCGCTGGAATAGGGTGAGCACAGTAAGAGGCTTTTGGAAGCTTGTGATATCAAACAAACCTGTTGGACTTTAACATGGTGTTGTGAGACTTCTTACTGAGCAAAGCTGTGGCAGATGGATTTCAACATAAGAAAGTATAGACCAAAAAATGATAGATCAGGGTATTTTCTAGATGGTATGAAGCTAAATTCAGAGCATGTCCAAAGAGACCCGGGGGTTCAGGTGCATAGATCTTTAAAATGCCATGAGAAAGTTTAGAAAGTACTCAAGAAGGCTAATGGAATGCTGCCCATTATATATAGAGGGCTGGAGTATAAGGGCGCAGACATTATGCTGCAACTTTACAAAACCCTGGTCAGATTCTACTTGGAGCACTGTGAGCAGATCTGGGCACCGCACCTTAGGAAAGATATTTTGGCCTTGAAGGGAGGGCAACGTAGGTTTACAAGAATGGTGTCTGGACTTAAGGGGTTAGGTTATAAGGAGTGATTTTACAAATTAGGTCTGTTTTCTCTAGAATTTAGAAGGCTAAGTGGTGATCTGATCAAAGTCTTCAAGATATTAACAACGATTTTGAGTGAAAGCTCAGGGTAATAAAAGTGAAAGTGACTTCTCCAGAGGAAACCCTCAAGTCTGGGGGTTCTGACTGAGTGCAACTGCCAGAAGATCCTTGGTGGCAATACAACCGGTGGTTACAATCACACCGCGCCCTGGAAGGACAGCCTGCAGCTGCAAAAACTTCAACATTTGAAGGAAGGACACCCATTTTCATTGTCACATTAATCCTCTTATTATTTTTACCCCTCCTCTATGTGTGTCCGTCTTGTCTGTGTTTAGGTATGGAGTGGGATGGTGAAAGGGGAGAACAGTAGATTAGCTGGGTATTATTCTATTATAATATGCATGTCTTATCTCTATTTTCATTATAAAAAAACAGTTGTTGTGTTTCACTTTCAATCTGGTGCCTGTAAGTCATTGAAGCAGTCAAAGACCAAAGAATTCAGAAACTTTATGCAAATTATTGGTTAATTCACTTGAATTGGGGCTCTGGGGTCTGTGGGGCTGATATCAACCATGTACTAGCTCAGGGTGTCCTAATAATATAGGCATTGAAAAGTCCTCAGGAACAGATCCTGAACTCGTTACAGGCTCTGGTCTCCATTCTAAATGTAGCTCTTTAGATCGTCTTTAGATCTCCTGAGAATTTTCTGCAAACTCACTTTATGCAGTAAGTAATTGATCAGCATGATGTTGACAAACTCTTTCATCATCATAGAAGTGGCACAGTGATCAGCACTGCTGCCTCACAGCTCCAGGAACCCAGAATCGATTCCGGCCTCAGGTGACTTTGTGTGGAGTTTGCACTTCCTCCCTGAGTCTGCGTGGGTTTCCTCCGGGTGCTCTGGTTTCCTCCCACAGTCCAAAGATGTGCAGATTAGATGGATTGCCATGATAAACTGTCCCTTAGTATCCAAAAGGTTTGGTGGAGTTAAAGGGCTACAGGGATAGGGTGGACGCAAAGGCTTGAGTAGGATGCTCTTTCCAAGGTCCGGTGCAGAATCAATGGGCTGAATAGCCTCATTCTGCACTGTCGGGATTCTATGATCCGTGTAACCTATGTACAGTGTAACCTATTGGATCTGTCTTTGTTAGGATAATAGCTGGTACACATTTCCCGCTGGTGGTGCAACTCCTAGCCAGCACTCTCTCTCCCTAGTTGAATGCTCGTTTTTTTAAGAGATTTTCTCACTTCCAGCAATTTCTTCTTGTTGTCATTTGTCAATTTCTGAAGTATCAGATGGAGTAAGCAAAGCAAACTACCTTCGTAGTTTCCTCTTAAACAGCAGCATTGCTGGTGAACTTTGCTTGGTAGCATGTACAGTGTTCCGATAAGATGTTAGAATCGTATTTATTCTTCTTGATAATGTCCCCGGTCCTTTGACGCTTTGATAGAATGCTTTAATGATTGAACAAAACGTTTGGACAATCCATTCATTGTTGCATGATATGGAGCTGACTTGAAATGGTGTATTCTGCTCCCTTTCAAGTAGTCCTCAAACTCCTTTGAAATAAACTGCGCAACATTATCTGCTCTAGTGCTCCAGATCTTGCGAATACTTTGCCTTGTTTCTCAATGGTCTGCTCAAGTTCTTGTCATTGCATACATGGTGAATCCTCATACGTTTCCTATGTTTTATATGATCTAGTACAAACCTACTTGTCAGATAAAACTCCATAACCTAAAGTCTGAAATTAGTATGCACATCAGGTAACAATCCAGTTTAAATTGGCTCCCGTCTCCAGCTGAGTCAGAACATTCTATGTTAAGTTTCCCCACAGAATAGATGAGACATTTGAGAATGCAGCGCTGAGGGCTTTGAACATGCAATGTCGATTAGAATGCTTGAAAATTATAAAAGCCATTATTAATTGTACTACACCCAGAATATTGCAGCTTTGATTGAGTCCCATCAATTTCTAAATGCCCAGATTGATGTGTAACATTATCTTCAACATTTAATGCAGTTTTACCATTTGTTTTTTTTAAATATTCTTGACCGTGTGAACATAATTGAGCATAGTCAGGATTCATGCTTTCTTTTTTTGCCATGACTCTAAATTGTTGGCTGAAGTAATAACGGAAGAAATGAAGGCTCCCCGTTCTAAGCCTTTACACTTGATCAGCCAGGTGAATCGCTATTTAGCCAGTTCTGCTAAGCCTGCATCTGGTTGCAGCCGTAAGAATTGGGACTTTGCCCTGTGTTCCTGCTTCCCCTTCCTTCGTTGTACACATTTGATCATGATGTGAATGGAATGCCAGGCATTTTCCCACTGCAATAGCAATGAGGAACATTTGTGATAGTCACTGTCCCCAGCTGCTCTTTAACTGTGTGCTGTGTGTCTGTCTGCAGCAGATACCAATGAAGATATTGTATGTTCCTTTGCGTATCAATGATTCTGATGTGCTCTGATATGCCTTGTAGCGGTCACAGACAAGTCTGCTGAAAGTTTCAAACGATTTTTTGTGTTACCCATTCTGGAGAATTATAAAAGAAAAACGTGCATTTGCATAGCGTATTTTATGACGTCATGTAATCCCTAAGTGCTTTTCACCCAAAGGAATACTTTGAAATTGTTGTTGTAATATAGGAATTATGTCTGATAATTTGAGCACAGCAGCACGCTGTAACTATCAATGTGATCATGACCAGATCAGCGGTTTTTTAGGTATCGGTGGAGGCATAGATATTGGCCAGGAAACTTCCTTAAATGATAGTGTGGGATCTCTTATTTTCACCTGAGAGGGCAGAGGAAGCCTCGGCAAAAAATCTCATCAAAGGATGACATCTCTTCCAATAATGGGCAGCATAGTAGCACAGTGGTTAGCACTGTTACTTCACAACACCAGGGTCCCAGGTTCGATTTCCGGCTTAGGTCACTGTCTGTGCAGAGTCTGCACGTTCTCCCTGTCTGCATATGTTTTCTCCGGGTGCTCCGGTTTCCTCCCACAAGTCCCGAAAGACATGCTGTTGGTAGTCTGGACATTCTGAATTCTCCCTCCGTGTACCCGAACAGGCGCTGGAATGTGGGGACTGGGGGATTTTCACAGTAACTTCATTGCAGTGTTAATGTAAACCTACTTGTGACAATAAAGATTATTAATTCATGCACACTCCCTTTGCTCCCGTACCAGCCTCCCCGAACAGGCGCCGGAATGTGGCGACTAGAGGCTTTTCACAGTAACTTCATTTGAAGCCTACTTGTGACAATAAGCGATTTTCATTTCATTTCAGTGTCACTCAAAATTATGTATTCAAACGTCTGGTCTTAAACTGCAACTTTCTGACCCAGAAACGAGGCTGCTGCCATGAAGTCACAGCTGACTAGTAATATTTTTAACCTGAGAAATAACTTTGAATCCTTATTCCATTGAGTGTGACAGTTTCTCTGCTACAAACTTTCTTGCAAACTCTGTTTGCACTTGGCCATCTTCAGCATGGATCCAGGAACTGAAACTCTCCTCCTGTGGATCGCCACAAGCATTCAAGCTTTGCCTTCCATGCACAGCTCAAATACTCAGCCACACCAACCCAAACACTACTATTTCTTGGGCCCTGGAGTCAGCAATTTTTGACTGTCTTGTCAGATCTTCTGGCTTCTCGCAAGTCCATTTTGTCTTGATTCTGCTTCTCACAGCTTTCCTACCTTAATTTTGAGCCTTGCTCTGACACTTACTTCAACTTCACGAAGCAGAACTTTGCTCAGAATCCTGTCTTGTTCCTTGACTTAATAGTCTTTCTGGACCTGTCCTTTTGTCCAACTCCTTGGTTTCTGGGAATATCTCCTGTTCTTTTGGGAGATCTCCAATCAACCATTTCCCTCTCCTTCTGGCACTTGCTTCCACCTGAATTAAAACTGCTTTTCTGGGGTTTTTCTGTGTCTCTGTAGGTCAACTGTTGCTGGGCAACAGTCCAGTTTTTCTACTTTGCTTTAATTTCCCTAAACCCCACTTCAAGGGTCATATTAATTAAAAGTGGAAGCATACAAACCAAGCTCCAATCCTGCTGCCTCCACTCTAAATGCAACTAGAACCTGTCTCACCTTTTCAAACCCACAAATAGAAACAAATTAAACTTGAACTTAAAGCTATGCCTTCTTCCCAACATACACACACATTTGACTTACTTAAACTATCCCTCGTTCATAACACACGGTTATGTCAGCACACAGTAAGCACAGCATTGTGGAGCTAATGCATTATTTAAAGAACATTTGAAATGGAGTTGGGTTGCAGCGAAGGGAAGTTATGGCAATAACCTTTCCAATCAAAAGTGCTTTCGAGCACATTTATAATGCAGCACTATATTGAAGGCATTGCTTTTGCAAATAGTTAATGACTGCTGTCAATTATCAGTGACATTACATTTCAAGCCAAGCGTGGAAATGTAAATTGTTCTTTTTGTCAATATATTATATTTCACAATGGAAGATGTATAAACGTAGTGATTCTTCCTGTACATCCCTTGCACGCAAGTGGACTTGAGGTTTATCTTTTGAACCGTGTAATTTCCCACAAGACTCGGTGTTAAGCAATCTTCATCCAATATACTGTTGGGACAATATTAAAACCATGGAGCGACAAGACATAGATTTAATCTTCCTCACCATTAAATTAATGATCTTATCCACTCTAACATGGGGAAGGTACTGAATGAAGGCACTTCTTCAAAAGAAGGAAAAAATGTCCGAGGGCTGGTAACATTTTTATAGGAGTTTTCCCTAAATTTCCAACTGCTCTGTTTCTTTCTGTCAGTCTGCAAATACGTAATCAAACTTATCTGCTCACTAAAGAAAGGTATTATATATATATACATATATATATATTTGAGACACAGTTAATTAATTTTGTTTGATATTTTCAGGATGTCTCCCGTACATCCTTCAAGCATTGTCTTATAACTACTGCTGTAATTATTGAGTAGATCCTGATAATATTCCGAGCCTAATTGATCATTATTTTAACCAACAGATTAAAACCAATTTCCCCTGAGTAATGGTACTCAGCACAGATCGATGCTTTAAAAAGCTGGTCAATCAGATACTGACCTTCTCCTCTTAAAATCGACTTGATTTTAACCCAAACTGACACTCTTGAGTGGAACGCAGTGCAGCGATTATTGGACAGCCGAGTAGATGGACTCGCAGTAAAGCTGTATCGGTGTTTATTTAAGAATATTTGTTACTATTCAGGATGAGGGCGCTTTTTAGTTTACCTATTAGTGCTGCCCCCCTTGTGTTCATTTGGTACGAAACCAAGTTAAATCTAGACTAATCATTAAACACTGATCTTCAACGGTTGAGGACTCTGGGTCTGTACTTGTTTAGAAGGATGAGGGGGGCTCTTATTAAAACTTACAGGATACTACGAGGCCTGGATAGAGTGGACATAGAGAGGATGTTTCCACTTGTAGGAAAAACTAGAAGCAGAGGACACAATCTCAGGCTAAAAGGACAATCCTTTAAAACAGAGATGAGGAAGAATTTCTTCAGCCAGAGGGTGGTGACCCCGTGGAACTCTTTGACGCAGAAGGCTGTGGAGGCCAAATCGCTGAGTGTCTTTAAGACAGAATGAATAGGTTCTTGATTAATAAGGAGATCACGGGTTATGGCAAGAAGGCAGGAGAATGAGGATGAGAAACATATCAGCCATGATTGCATGATTGAATGGCGGAGCAGACACAATGGGCCGAGTTGCCTAATTCTGTTCCTATTTCTTATGGTCTTCAGAAGAGAGGTTGAGAGGGTGGATTGAGCAGTAGCACAAATGCAGAATCAGGTTTGTGTCGGCATTACCTTTTCAGAGTCACTGCAACCATCTTGGAAAGTAGCTTTGGTGTTTAAAGAACGAACGTGCACTTTTGATCGCAATGGTCAAATCCTGTTGCAATTTGCAACACACACAGCCAAAGGTGCATTTCTGCTCAGGGAATCTTGCATTTTCCTTCTGTTGCCTCTCAACCTAGGTCATGACTGTACCGTGTCCTTATGTGTGACAACTTGACTGCAATAATTTTGACATGTATGTACATTGGGTCCTGAATGTAGAAGCACACCCCAAGATTCTTCACAGATGTGTATTCAGTTATAAACAATTGATGCCAAGTCTAGGAAAGAAATATTAGGAAGGGTACATGAAATCTTAGTTATAGAAGTTGTCATGAAGAAACATTTTAAAGGAAAGGAAAGAGGTGGTGAACCGGAAAGATTAAGCAAGGGAATTCCTGACCTTAGGGCCTAGACTGCAGTTTGGGATAAGCTAAAGTTTATGGAAGAAGGTGTCACAAAAACATGCTTCATGCAAATTGATACGCTTAATCAACTGTCTGGAAAGCCAAACTGAACTTTCAAAAACAGAGGGGTGGATTCTCCGCTGTCGTGATTCTCCATTGCGCCAGCAGCCCAGGGGTTCCCCGCTGGCGTGGGGCCGCCCACAATGGGAAAACCCATTGGCCGGCTGGCGAGATGAAGAATCCCGGGGGCCTGCCGCACCTGAAATCTGGTGCAGCGGGACGGAAAATCCCACCCAGAGACTTTTTAAGACACAGAGGAGAGGTTTGATTTGAGCTTGCAACAAAGATGGCTATCCTAATTTGTACCGCTGTACTCTCCACATTTCAAAAACCAGGGCGCGATTCTCCATTTAACCAGCCGACCAATTGGGTTTCCCATTGTGGGCAGTCTCACGCTGTTGGAAAATCCCCGGGCGTGGACACGCTGTCGGGGCAACAGAGAACCTCGACAGTGGAGAATCCAGCCCCACATCTTAGAGAACTCACCAAAGACATTGACTTGGGGAACATGACAGAACCACATATCCTGTTTCCATTAACATGACATCGAGGCAATCATTTGAAATATTCAACCACTGGAGATAAATTAATAAGTCTAATCACCTGGGCATTAGAATCCTAGCTGAGAGGGGTGTCCCCAGACATGAACTCATTGACCTATAATGAGAATGTCTCAAACCCAATCACTTGAAAAATAGGACCCTCGCTGTGTAAGGTAGATTTCCAGACATGAACTGATTCTTGTTGCAAGGGAAAATTCGCAAGTGATGAGCATGTTTGAACGACTAGGTGATGGTCATGTAACAGGCCCATAACTTGTGTGCTTTGAACCTTTGGTTTCTCTACGCTAAGAGAACAAGTGGCTGAGACACTGATGAGAAGAGCCACAAGTGGGATCCTACCTTCCAGCCTCTCTCTCCAACCCAGCTTGCAAGCTTTGAACCCTGTTTTTTCTCACTGTCGCAACTGAGGAATGCCTCTGCTGCAGTCAGAGGCTTCTTTAAAGAATCCAACCCAGCGCTACCATCCCCAGGAGAACAGCAAATTGAATCGACTTCAACTTTAAATCGGAAGCATCGGAGGAAAGTTGCTGTACATTCCTTTTATTTTTATGGGCTCTACTTTGTCCAAACTATCCTTCCAATGTATGTTTGTGTCTGAGTATTTTATAGTTTTAGTTAGATCACTTTAAATATAATAAAGTAAACCTCCAGCTTTGTTTAACTCAAGAAAACCTATTTTAAGATAATAATAATCTTTAGAAGTGTCACAAGTAGGCTGACATTAACACTGCAATGAAGTTACTGTGAAAATCCCCTTGTCGCCACACACCGGCCCCTGTTCGGGTACACTGAGGGAGAATTCAGAATGTCCAATTCACCTAACAGCATGTTATTCGGGACTCTTGTGAGGAAACCAGAGCACCTGAAGAAAACCCATGCAGACACGGGTAGAACGTGCAGACTCTGCACAGACAGTGACCCAAGCCGTGAATTGAGCCCGGGTGTTTTGCTGTGAAGCAACAGTGCTAATCACTGTGCTACTGTGCGTCTAAACAGTTAAGTACCCTCTAAACTAGCAAGTATATAATTTTCAAAACAAAGAAAACCTGTTGCGGTCAATCGATAAGAGGGAAAAGTGCGAAAAGTGGAAAAGTCTCCACCTGTTTGTAACAATGGGAAGCCAGTCGGGCGAGCATTGAATATTCGAATATGGTCAGTCTGGAGCGAACAAAGTTCTGGATGAGAAAATCAGCAGCTGATAAAGAAGTGGAGAGAGTATGGGCCAGAAGATAATCTCAAGCAAAGTAGGTTGCCAAGATTGCAAAGAATCCAGGTTGCCTCAGACAGTGAGGGGGATTAAATGGGCATGGAATTTATTGCATCTTACACAACTGAAGCCTGCAATTTTGTCCCGAAGACAGTCAAAATATTGGTTTCTGGGCAGATTGACCAATAACAACTTACTTGTTTTAATTCGTAGAATCATAGAATCCCTACAGTTCAGAAGGAGGCCATTATATTTACGGATTTAGATTGCTGCAGCGTCGATATTCCTGAATAATTCAACTAGTGTGAGGCAACTGGCTGGGAATGTGAGGCTTTGCTCATGGGTTTAAGTACTTTCTTCATGCACTGGGTATTTAAACGTTAATGATTCCAAACAGGCTAGACCAGACAGCAAACTTTCTGCTAACATTTAAAAAACATACCCAAAATAGAGTTTTTAAACGTGTTCCCAGAACCTTGGGTGGAATGCCTGAGAATCTGTTGAATTTGATTTTACAGCAGACTGCCCCTGTACTGCTGTCAGCATGAAGTGTGACCTCCTCTCGGTGGTGGCATCGTACCGCCGGCCCAAATCGATTCAGATGGCTTCTTGCCAGGATTTCACCGAAGAGTTGGTGACGATGCAAAGCCGGAAAGTTCTTCATGCCAGCACAAGCTGTGAAGTATAGGCGGGCAAAACACTGACTTCCCAATGCTGGAAAATGATTGTACAAACACTCATTTCTTCCTGTAAAAGCTCAGGAGACCTGAGAAGATGAATCAAAATGGCAGTTTATTTTCAGCCAATAGAAAAGGCCGCATAGCGGCATACAGCACGTAGTTCCCAACCGGGACTACCGATCATGCTGGGCCCAAACCGGGCTGGCTTTTAAGGGTTGATTCTGTCATGATATGTGGACACACACATAATTATATACAGACAAACAGCTAATAGACACAGAGAACAGGACATGACCAATAAGCAGGCAGGACACTCAGGGGTGGGATCTGACATAAAAGACACGAGGCACTCACACTCCGCCTCTTTCCACTGATGAACATCTAGAGAGTCAGTCAAAGGTGTTGTTACAATCTCACACCTCCACCACGTGGCTAAGAGCTAGTCTGGTTCAGTCAGACAGAGTAACCACACTTAAGTTAGCAGAGAGTCGAACTCACAGAGAACTGTTCTAACTGTGCTATTAGTTCAATAAACCTGATGGAACTAACTTCAAGGTCTGGAGTATCTTTCTGGTCTAAGCTGCATCCAGTTGCAGCCAGTGTTAGACCAGTGTACCTAACACAACAGATTCTATGTGCCTCGGCTGATGGATCTCTGCCCGTTAGCAAGGAAGCACGTATTCCAGGAGCCTCATGGGGAGATCAGTTGGGTTGTGAGAGTTATTACATTTCAAAAGGTTCTGTTTATGGGTCATTCCTATTATAGCTGCAGTCAGTGCAAAGCAGTGTGTCTTTCCACAAAGGCTACAGATTCTGACAATAATCCAGCGTTAGCCCCTGACCTGAAACCAGAGTCATTCTGGAGGAAAGGAGGCAGTCTCACTTCATTTTGCTTTGGAATTGGTTTAGTCCTTGGCATCGGATTTGCGTCCGAACGTTATTGTTAGCACATTATATAACACTGAGCTTGTCACGTGTAAATGCACCTCTGTTATTTGTTTTATGAAGACATGGGGCGGGATTCTCCGCGATCGGCGCGATGGCCCGACGCCGGCGTCAAAAACAGTGCGAACCACTCTGGCATCCGGCCGACCGGAGGTTGCAGAATTCTCCGCACTTGCAGGGGCTAGGATGGCTGCGGTGGGGTTGGCGCCATCCCAGCCGGTACCGAAGGGAATGCACGAGTTAGCACATGCGCAGAACCGCCGGCGTGGTTTCGCGCATGCGCAGACCGGCTGCCGTATTCTGCCCCATGTGCAGGGGGGTGTCTTCTCTGTGGCGACCATGGCGGAGCCCGACAGGGGCCATCACGGAAGGAAAAAGTGCCCCCACGGCACAGGCCCGCCCACAGACTGGTGGGCCCCGATTGCGGGCAACCGTGGGGGCCCCTCTGGGGTCTGATCCCCTCGCGCCCCCCCCCCCCCCGAGGACTACACCAGCCAACTTACCTGCCAGGTCCTGCCGTGTGGGACCATGTCCAATCCATGCCGGCGGGACTGGCCAAAAGCTGGCGGCTGCCTGGCCCATCGGGACCCGGCGAATTGCTGGGGGGGGGGGGCGCTGCCAACGGCCCCCGACCGGCGTGGCATGAATACTGTCCCGCCTGAAAACCGGCGGCGGAGAATACGGCAGCCGGCGTCGGGGCGGTGGGGTGGGACTCACGCCGCCCCCCCCCCCGATTCTCCGACCAGGCGGGGGGTCGGAGAATCCCGCTCACGGTGTCTACACTGAGTGGAATAAAGGAATCAAAGGTTATTTAGAAGGCCTCAGGTGTACTATTCCCGGTGATACCCAATCAGGTCTGAGTGGCCGGTCCCCGACTGGCTGACATATGCAATAGCAAGTAAACTTCCCCTGACTCCTTAGCGGGGAAGATTGTATACCATAAAGGACACAAGGAATACAATTGTCCCAACTCAGAAGTCCCATGCGGACGTAGTTTATGACAATTAGCAAGACAAGAAACAGTCTAAGGTATTTAAAGTGCAATACATGAACTCAGTAGGCTTCAGTGAACCACTGAAAACTCCAAGAATTAACAACTACAACAGTGAATGTAGAAAGCACTGTAAATATGGTGTTGCTGGGAAATTATCCATCATTTGTCTATTAAAAAGTTTCACACTTTTTCGGAGAATCGCTGGGGGGGGGGGGGTGGGGGGCGTGAATCCCGCCCCTCCGTTCCGACGCTGGCTGCCAAATTCTCCGGCGCCGGTCTTCGGGCGGGGGCGGGGACCGCGCAGTGCCGGTCAGGGGCCCTTGGCAGCGGCCCCTCCGGCAATTCTCCAGTCCCCAATGGGCCGAGCTGCCATCCGTTTTCGGCCAGTCCCGCAGCATGGATTGGACATGGTCCATCCCGGCGGGATCTGGCGGCTTGCCGAGTCCTCTGGGGGGCGGGGGTGGGGGGTGATCCGGCCGAGTCCTCTTGGGGGGTGGGCCCAACGGTGGCCTGGCCCACGATCGTGGCCCACCGATCTGCGGGCAGGCCTGTGCCGTGGGGGCAGTCTTTCCCTCCGTGCCGACCTCTGTAAGGCTCTGCCATGGCCGGCACGGAGAAGGAACCAGTAGTTCCGCACATGCACCAGAACACCCTGGCAGTCCTGCGCATGCGCCAACTCGTGCTGGCCAACGGAGGCCCTTCGGCACCGGTTGGCGCAGCGCCAACCCTTCCAGCGCCAGCCTAGCCCCGGGAGTGCGGAGTATTCCGTAACTTCCGGGTGGCACAACGCCAGAGTTGTTCATGCCGCTCTTGGCGGCGGTACGGGCCGCCCTGCCGATTGCAGGAGAATGCCGCCCCAGAGCTTTACAGTGCAATTCTAAACATCTTCAAGTCAACTGGTTAAATCTTTTCCTTGTAATTTGTACCAAACACTCGATTTGTACCAAACACTCCGCTGCCGGCGAAGCGGAGGATTCTGTCAACGGACAATCCCGCAGCTATTCTTTTTCAACTCAGTGTTCTTGTCCCCATCAGACGCAAAATGATAAATAAACATAAATACTGCATTTGACTCTGATGAGATGAGATTTAAATTTACAGTCAGAGGTATAAACCTATGAAATATAATCGTTGAGTTTGATAATTGATGTGCCATCAATTAACACAAGACGAGTAGTGAACAAAGCTGTGGCTTTAATAAACTAAACAGAAAGCCTCCTGGCCACTGATCCCGAACTGGGGCAGGGCCGGAGGTCAGCCACCTTTATACCGAGCCCGAGGGGAGACGGAGCCATCAGGGAGTGGTTTACCACAATACATGTAGTATAGTAACAGTACCACAATACATATAACACACAAACAGTAGTTTACCACATTCACCCCCTGTTAAAAAAAAGAATCCAGTGGGAGTGAAGTGGACTTAAAGGTCGAGTCTGTCGGGGGCTTTGACCTTCTGCCGTGATCACCTCAGTCCCGGCTGTGGTGTGTGCACTGGTGTCGAGACCTGCGCGTCCGGGAGTGTGTTGTCTTCTTCTTCGCCCAGTAGTTGAGTCGGTGGAGGGGTGGGGGGGGGGGGGGGGGGGTGGGTAGGGACGGGGGTGGTGGTGATGGTCGCCGGTGGGCCTGCGGGTGCCAAATCTCAAAGTAGCCGGGTAGTGGTGGAGGGAGATGGTGTAGGGTCGGTGGTGGTGGTGATGGTCGCTGGGGAATCTGCAGGTGCCAAATCCCAGAAGGAGACTGGGTCCTGCCGCCCGTCATGATGTGCCACGTAAGCATATTGTGGGTTGGCATGGAGGAGCAGGACCTTCTCGACGAGGGGATCCGATTTCTGACGCCTCGCATGCTTCCGGAGGAGGATGGGCCCTGGGACTGTCAGCCAGGACAGGCATGAGACCCCTGAGGTGGACTTCCTAGGGAAGGCAAACATACATTTGTGAAGGGTCTCATTGTGCATAGGAGCGACCAGATGGATTGGAGCGCATAGGGAAGGACCTCCTGCCAGCAGGGTATTGGGAGACTTCTAGACCGTAGGGCCAGAAGGACGGCCTTCCAGACCATCGCGTTCTCCCCCTCCATCTGACCGTTTCCCCAGGGGTTGTAGCTGGTCGTCCTGCTTGAGGCGATGCCCGTGCTAAGCAGGAACTGACGCAACACGTCGCTCATGAAGGAGAAACACCGATCGCTATGGATGAAGGTGGGGAAACCGAACAAGGTGAAGAGACTGTGCAGGGCCTTGATGACGGTGGCAGAGGTCATGTCAGGGCATGGGATGGCAAAGGGGAATCGTGAGTACTCGTCAACAACGTTCAGGAAGTACACATTATGGTCAGTGGAAGGGAGGGGCCCTTTGAAGTCTATGCTGAGGCGCTCAAAGGGGCGGGAGGTTTTTACCAGGTGCGCTCTGTCTGGCCAATAGAAGTGCGGTTTGCACTCTGCACAGACCTGTCAGTCCATGGTCATGGTCCTGACCTCCTCGATGGAGGTTGTGAGCCTTGATAAAATGAAAAAAACGGGTGACCCCCGGATGGCAGAGGTCATTGTGGAGGGCCCGAAGTCGGTCTACTTGTGTGCTGGCACATGGACTGCAGGATAGGGCATCTGGTGGCTCATTGAACTTCCCAGGTCGGTACAAGATGTCCTAGTTGTAGGTGGAGAGTTCGACCCTCCACCTCAGAATCTTGTCGTTCTTGATTTTGCCCCGCTGTGTATTATTAAATATTCGAATTTCAGAGGCATGGAGGGTATGGGAGAAGAAAGCCACGGGCCTGCCCGCCTGGTTGAGGGTAGTGGCCAGGGCAAAGTCCGATGCATCGCTCTCCACCTGGAACGGGATGGACTCATCCACAGCGTGCATTGCGGCTTTGGCAATATCTGCCTTGATGCGGTTGAAGGCCAGGCGGGCTTCAGCCGTCAGGGGAAAAATAGTGGATTTAATGAGTGGACGGGCCTTGTCCGCATAATTGGGGACCCACTGGGCATAATAAGAGAAGAACCCCAGGCATCTCTTCAGGGCCTTGGGGCAGTGGGGGAGGGGAAGTTCCAGGAGGGGGCGCATGCGGTTAGGGTCGGGCCCTAGGACTCGGTTTTCCACAACATAGCCAAGGATGGCTCGGCGGGTTGTGCGGAAACCGCATTTCTCCTTATTGTATGTGAGGTGAAGGAGCTTGGCGGTGTGGAGGAAATGCTGGAGGTTTGCGTCATGGTCCTGCTGGTCATGGCCGCAGATGGTGACATTATCTAGGTACGGGAAAGTGGCCCGCAGCCCGTACTGGTCAACCATTCGGTCCATTTCTCACTGGAAGACAGCGACCCCATTGGTGACGCCGAAGGGAACCCTGAGGAAGTGGTAGAGGCAGCCATCTGCCTCAAAGGCAGTGTATTGGCGGTCCTCCAGGCGGATAGGGAGCTGGTGGTAGCGGACTTCAAGTCAACTGTGGAGAAGACTCGATACTGCGCAATCTGATTGACCATGTCAGATATGCGGGGGAGGGGGTACGCATCGAGCTGCGTGGACCGGTTGATCGTCTGACTGCAGTCGATGACCATCCGGTGCTTCTCACCAGTCTTGATGACCACCACTTGGGCTCTCCAGGGGCTGATACTAGCCTCAATGATCCCCTCTCGTAGGAGTTGCTGGACCTCCAATCTGATAAAGGCTCTGTCCAGGGCACTGTATCGTCTGCTCCTAGTGGCGACGGGCTTACTGTCTGGGGTGAGGTTAGCGAAGAGTGAGGGTGGGGCGACCTTAAGTGTCGCGAGGCTACAGACGGTGAGGGGGGGGTAGGGGTCCACCGAACTTTAAGGTAAGGCTTTGGAGGTGGCACTGAAAGTCGAGCCCCAGTAATAGGGCAGCGCAGAGATGGGGGAGGGCGTAGAGTTTAAAGTTAGTGTACTCTACGCCTTGTACCGAAAGGGTCGTGACCCCAGATTTCTACGGAATGTGATCCGGAAGCCAGGGAGATTTTCTGGGCCGCGGGTAAAATTGGGAGGGAGCAGCACCTTGCCGTATCTGGGTGGATAAAGCTGTCTGCTCCCGGAGTTGAAGAGTCAGGTCGTCTCGTGCCCGTTGATCTGGACGGTCATCGTGGATTTCATGAGATGATGAGGCTGAGACTGGTCGAGTGTGATGGAGGCGAGCTTCGGAAGGTGGTGGGTGGGCCAGTCGGCGATAGCGGTGGCCAGCGTATGACCGGGTGAGCAGGGGTCCTGGAAGGCGGCGGAGTGGTTCCAAAATGGCGGGCCCCATGGGTCACGCATGGCGGGTGGCATCGAAGGTGGCGTCAAAGATGGCGGCCTCCATGGGTAGCGCATGGCGGGTGGAATCAAAGATGGCAGCGAAGATGCCGGCCCCCACGGGTAGCACATGGCGCGGCAGATGAGGGCAGTCCCAACAGATAACAGGCAGCGCTGCTGGGCCTAGGAACTTTAGGGACAGGTCGGGCCTGGCAGGCTTTGGCGAAGTGGCCCTTCCTCCCACACCCGTTGCAAATCGCGTTCCATTCAGAGCAGCGTTGTCTGGGGTGCTTACCCTGGCTGTAAAAGTAGCATTTTGGGCTTCCGGCGTTGGCGGGCTGCTGCGAGGCACAGGCTTGCGCCGCACTCAAGTCGGGTGATGGCGGCACCCACGATGTCCACGAGCGTGCCGCGTGGTCTGAGGTGTAGGCCTCCAAGTACTGGAAAGCCACTTCCAGTGAGTTTGAGAGCTGCACTGTCTCTGGGAGGCCGAGTATACCCTCTTCTAACAAGCGCTGGCGGATGTAATTGGATTTAATGCCCACGACATAGGCGTCTCTGATCAGTAGCTCCGTGTGTTGGACAGCCAATACCGCCTAGCAAGCACAGTTCTGGCCGAGTACCCGCAAGGCACATAGGAATTTGGCTTGTGATTCTCCGCAACGTTGTCGCCTCGTGGCAAGTAGGTGCCTGGCGTACACCTCGTTTACTGCCTTTATGTCCTGTCCCTTTAGCAGCATTATCGTCTCCGTATACAAGGGGGCGTCTCTGATAAGAAGGAAAACTTGCGGGCTCACCCGTGCGTTGAGTATTTGAAGCTTTTGGAGGTTGGTGACGTTGTCGGTGGAGGATCCGAGGTACGCTTCAAAGCAGCTTAGCCAGTGCTCGAATGTCGCAGTGGCGTCGGCTGCTTGTGGGTCCAGCTCCAGGCGATCAGGCTTGAGTGATGAATTCATCTTAAAAGTTTAGCTTATTAAATTGATGTGCCATCAATTAACACAAGACGAGTAGTGAACAAAACTGTGGCTTTAATAAGCTAAACAGTGGCCTCCTGGCCACTGATCCTGAACTGGGGCAGGGCCGGAGGTCAGCCACCTTAATACCGAACCCGAGGGGAGGCGGAGCCATCAGGCAGTGGTTTACCACAATACATGTAGTACATGGACAGTTTACCACAATACATCTAATGCACTAACAGTGGTTTACTGCAATAATACAGGATGATTATATTAAAATTTATTTTTTAAGTGATATGCTAAGGGGGAGCCCATGATCAGCAAATCACAGTTAGTGTGGGTTGTTAAATGGCAGGTTGTCAATAACATTAGTTCCAAGTAAAGTGCAGTGACCAGCAGACTCCCACTGGGGCACAGGACTGGAATCCATGCTGCTTTCAATCTTGAGAATTTTGTTGAGGGGTGCTATAAGTGGAAGAACAAAATGATGGTGTACAACAAAACTGAAGTCATTAATGAACTTTCTTTTATGTAGGATATTTGTACCAAGTAATAACCTTGCATGAAGACCGGTTTAACCTGTTGATATCATAGAGAAGAGATTAGTAGATCATTGCCAGCAGTGATTTAGTGTTGGGAGTCCAGATGATTGTGAAACCTTGCAGGCATTACTCTTGGGCCGGATGACTGCAAGTATATTTATCTTTGACTTTTAGCTCCTTGTGTGTACAACCCGAGAGGGCTGGAGAACAAACCGACCTGAGAACACATCAGGTATGAGAGGTGTTCCTGAGGCAAATTACAATGTTTCTTCTTGTTTCCAGTCTTTGGGGAAACAGCTTCAAAACTCTTTATCACTTCACCAATCTTTCACTTCAGAAATGTGTGAATGCAGATGGCTGTAAGGAAGGAAAGTATTTAACTTACCCCCTAACTCCAAATCCTTTATGCAGAAGAAGAGGTAAAACATTTCCCAGAAATTCCCAAACATGAAACCTTCCTTATTTAAATTCTGCATTCATACCAACTCAGCTGAAGTGGTGACTTATTCCATTTTTTTTCTTGTTGTGTTGAGACTTAATGGGGTTTTGTTACAGAGGAAGTGATTATACTGGCATATCCATTATCTCAGTCCCTACAGTGCTAGCTGGTGTGATAGCCACCCATGGAAGAAACAGTGTTGACCCTGATTTTGTCTTAACTAGACATCCAGGCGCACTTCCCAGCAGGAATTGCTCAGAGGCAACCTCAGCTAATTATTTCTGCCTCGAGCACGGGGTACTGACGCCAATTATATTTCTTCGCCCACTGGCCTGGCTGTGATGAGTTGGCTCAGTCCAACTTAAGAGTCAAACCCATATTGCACAATATGTTATTGATTAAATGTTTTTATCAACCAGTCCATTGGGAAACTGTAAACAAATGTGGTAACTTGACGAATGAAGCAGCTTTCCCGCCATACTCTGAGAGGTCCCTTTTTAGTACATTATTAGTGACAAAACGAAAATACAAGAGATTCTCAAAAGGCAGCACGGTAGCACATGTGATTAGCACTGTGGCTTCACAATGCCAGGGTCCCAGGTTCGATAAATTGCCCTTAGTGACCAAAATAAAGGTTAGGAGGGGTTATTGAGTTACGGGGAGAGTGGAAGTGAGGGCATAAGTGGGTCGGTGCAGACTCGATAGGCCGAATGGCCTCCTTCTGCACTCTATGTTCTATGGGCAATGAGTAATGTTGTGTATTCAAAGTTGTCTCCTAGTAACTTCATCCCAAGACCCTAGCTGGCAAAGTTAGGGTGAGTGGACTCAGTGGGAAGCGTGTGTTAACCCCCTCAGCCTAACGAACACTGGGCACAATGCAAATGTGGTAACCGTTTACCACTGGGATACTGCCCAGGGCTGTTTTACTGACTCGTTGGTCTCGGGGTAAGATTCTCGCATCGGGGGTTTGTGCTACATGAGAATGTGAGAGGTCACGGGTTCAAATCCCGGACGAGCCTTTTGATCATGTTCCTTATTGGCCAAGCAACACGTTTGGGGCAGCACGGTAGCATAGTGGTTAGCACAACTGCTTCACAGCTCCAGGGTCGCAGGTTCGATTCCTGGCTTGGGTCACTGCCTGTGCGGAGTCTGCGCGTTCTCCCCATGTGTGCGTGGGTTTCCTCCGGGTGCTCCGGTTTCCTCCCACAGTCCAAAGATGTGCAGGTTAGGTGGATTGGCCCTGTTAAATTGCCCTTAATGTCCAAAGTTGCCCTTCGTGTTGGGTGGGGTTGCTGGGTTATGGGGATGGGGTGGAGGGGTGGGCTTGGGTGGGGTGCTCTTTCCGAGAGTCGGTGCGGACTAGATGGGCTGAATGGCCTCATTCTGCACTGTAAATTCTATGAAAAAAAAAATTCTATGACAAAATAATCTTTACATGCAAAATGGTTTGAAATTGGGACGTCCATTAATCTTTCCTTGAATGAGCAAGCTGAACAATGAATCGTACTGTAAATAATCTTAGTGCATTCCACATTATAGCAAATGGAGAACTACCTTTCGAAATTGCTGATCTTCCTGCGAAGAGAAAAAAGGCTACTTGAAATGAGAAATGAAAATGAAAATCGCTTATTGTCACAAGTCGGCTTCAATGAAGTTACTGTGAAAAGCCCCTAGTCGCCACATTCCGGCGCCTGTTCGGGGAGGCTGGTACGGGAATTGAACCGTGCTGCTGGCCTGCTTGGTCTGCTTTAAAAGCCAGCGATTTAGCCCTGTGTTAAACCAGCCCCTAAAATCACTCAACAAACACGGGGAGAATGTGCAAACTCCACACGGACAGTGACCAGGATCGAACCTGGGACCTCAGCGCCATGATGCAGCAGGGCCAACCCACTGCACCACCGTGCTGCCTGCTTACCTACTGCTTACCTACTACTGCCTGCCTACTTTACAACGTTATCGAATAAGAAGGCTGATTAATTCTATTCCTTATTCTGTTGACTTCAATGAGTTTTGCTCTCATTCGTTTTGAAAGAGAAGTCTGTCAGATGCTGTGCGAAACTAAACGCATCGCCTGAGGGGAATGAATCAAGAGCATGTGACCTGGCGCAATGAGACTTGATTGTGAGGCAGTTAGAAAGTCATTAAAAGGAGTTCTTCTTAATCTCCAAATCCGTTGGGAGATTCCATATCTGCAAATGAAGCTTGAATAATCAGAAATTGCTGGCTCGATCACAAGTTAATGAATTAGAAAATATTGCCATTATGACAACTGCCATACAATTTGGCAGAGCAAATGCCATAGATAAGATTGCATAATTAGAGTAACAAATGGCACAGGTCGAACCAAGGAGGCTCAAGTGATGAGGTTCGCCATTAGTATCATGCAATGGCATGTTTTCGAGAGGTCTCTGAAGTTGTACGAGTTTAAGGACTTCTAAAAAGGGGGGTGGAATTCTCTCACCCTCGGCTCTGGAATCGCGCCCCGCGTGGGGGCGGAGAATAGCCGTTCACCTCGGAAATCTGGCGCGACAGCGCTTTCACGATTCTCCACGGACCCGCCAGTCCCGCGCACGGGGTCAACGCGGCGCCATTCGGGGGCTGCTGAAACAGGCCCCTGAGGTGATTGTCGGCGGTCGACTGGCCGAACTCCCACCGGCATGATTTACATGTGGTACCAACCGGCGGGAGCTGGGACCCACGGCCACGGTGGTGGTCCTGTTAGGGGGCGGGGGTATCTCAGCGGTGGCCAGGCCCGTGATCGGGTGCCACCAATCTGCGGGCCATCGCGATCTGGGAGGGACCTACCTTCCTCCGCGCGGGCCTGCTGTGTGGCTCCGCCATGATGGCGGCGCCCACATCGAGGTGGGCCGCCGTGCGCATGCGCAGACCCGCTTGCAGTGGCCGTGCGCATGCGGGGCCGCGTGGTCTGGCTTGCAGGGCCCCGCCGGCAGCCAGAGCTGCAGGACGCACGGCGGGGCTCTGTTAGCCCCTTGGAAAATGGAGAATCATCCCGGACCTTCGAGGAAAATGTCCGGAGTGATTCTCGCCCGTTTTCTGGCGGGCGTGGAGACTGTTGACTTCTTTATTTCTATGTGAACCACAAGCTATTTCTTATATTGGCTAAAGGACCACACAACCAGTATATTAGTTCAAAGACAGTTTATTAATAAACACGAGATTTATTTCTATATGCAATGATGCACGCATCTACGCACTAAACTATACCTAATAACTAAGATGACCTTTATTTAACTTCGGGGTAACTGGTTCTGTGCGGGGGATAAGGCCTTCATCTGTGTCCATGTGGGTCGGTTGGAAGTCATCAGATTTGTCTCGGCTGGGCTCGTCCTTCAGCTAGCGATCGCGGGTTCTTGAACTTGGCTGGTTGATTTGCTGCAATTGGTCGCACAGAGGCCGGTCCAAAAGAGGCCGTGTGTTCTTCTTATTCCCCTGGGTTTTTGCGCTCTTTAGGGTGGTCCTAACTCCAGATCCAATGGATCGATAGGGTTTCGATCACCCTCATTGATCCTGGCCAATTATGGGGCGGATACCTCAATGGCGGGCGTGTCCTAGCTGATATTGTCCCAGGCACGTATGTCTGTCCAAATAAGGGGAAGTGGCGCCGGTTAGTCTGCTACCATTGCCGTTCCTTGATTCGAGTTCTATTGTCCTGGAGAAATGGTGATTGACCTTTAATCGGTGCAAGTTTCTGTCAGATCTGGCTTCTTTGCACAATACACAGAGGCTGTATCCCAAGTCGACCACAATTCCCATGGTCCTTTGCAGCTGGCCATTTTAGATGGCTACAGGACTTAGTCCCCAGAAGGGAGTATCTCGTCCGGGGTGTTGTTATCCCTGCGGCTGGGGGAATGACAGCTTCTGGATTGTGCTTTCAAAGAACATGACTGCATTCAGCAATGCGCATCACTCAGCACTGACTTGCATATTTTCTAACAGCTATCTGCTCAAAAGAAAATGAATATTTTATTCAATCAGAGTGGAAATAGTTATTGCAGAATGAAAGATGTAAGGTAAGAAATAAAGCATTTAATGACTGTTCTTTAGTGGTTACGTGTGCCATTAGATCTCCAAAATGGCATCCATGGCGTGAGTGCACACTTTGTTGAGGAAAACCACATTGGGCACCATACTGGAGAGGGCATTAGCATACGTACAATGATCTAAGTATGTAGAGCTGGCAGAACATGATTTAATGCCATTTTTGGAGCTCAACACTCCAACATCAGCAGCAGCAAGTGCCCCTTTCAGCTTTATTTCATGGGATCACCAACCACTTTCGGTTTTGTAAGTTAAAAGTTCTCCTTGAGTGTTAACCCAATGGCTACAGCAAAGCTGATGGAAAACTGTTGACTTTCAGTGGGGAGGTTTGTGCTCCATGAAGCCACTGCCATTCCTCTAGGACGGCACCTCAGTAATCCTAGTAATTTATTAGACCACTGATTTCTCGACTTCCTTGAGCAAATGGATTATAATCCTAGCCCCTTTTTGGGACTAGTCCAGATCAGCAATAGACCTCGGATGATCGCTCTCGCCTACGTTTGAGAAAGACAGGTCCCACAGACACATACCTGGGTCTATAGAACTGGTCTAACTATCTTTGATGGAAATGAACCACCTGGGAATATTACCATCTTCCAGATTGTCTAACACGTGTTAAAAAGGCTGACTATAACAAACTGGATATCATAAGGGTCCAGGCATCTTGCCTCAACAATGTATCTCTACACTGAAGAGTGTATGGAAATCAGGGGCGAAATTCTCCGTTATCGGCGGAAACTCCGCCGATCGGCGCAAAAAACGGCGCAAATCCCACTTGCGTCACGTCATAAAAATGGGCCGATAGTCTCCGGCCCGAAATGGGCTAGCAGCGACGTAACGGGATCCGCGCTTGCGCAGTGGTTCATGCCGTGCAGCGTCATACGTGCTGCACGGCGTGACGGCTCATAAGGCCGCGCAGCTCCCCCCCACCCGACCGGAACACCCGACCGCAACACCCGACTTGATGGCTGGCCGTCGCTCAGCCCCGAGGTTCGAGTCACGCGATGTGGAGGCGCTCCTGGACGCGGTGGAGCAGAGGAGGGACGCCCTGTATCCCGGGCACGGCCGCAGAGTTGCCCCACGCCACAGCCGGCGTCTGTGGAGGGAGGTGGCAGAGGCCGTCACCGCTGTGGCCCTAACACCACGGACAGGCACCCAGTGCCACAAGAAGGTGAACGACCTCGTCAGAGCAGGCAGGGTGAGCCTCCCCCATATCCCCCCCTCCCCATATCCCCCATATTCCCCCCTCCCCCATATCCCCCATATCCCCCTTCCCCCATATCCCCCCCTCCCCCATATCCTCCCTCCCCCCATATCCCCCATATCCCCCCTCCCCCATATCCCCCCTCCCCCATATCCCCCCTCCCCCATATCCCCCCTCCCCATATCCCCCATATCCCCCCTCCCCCATATCCCCCCTCCCCTATATCCCCCATATCCCCCCTCCCCCATATCCCCCATATCCCCCCTCCCCCATATCCCCCCTCCCTCATATCCCCCATATCCCCCCTCCCCCATATCCCCCCTCCCCCATATCCCCCATATCCCCCCTCCCCCATATCCCCCATATCCCCCTCCCCCATATCCCCCCCTCCCCCATATCCCCCCTCCCCCATATCCCCCCTCCCCCATATCCCCCCTCCCCCATATCCCCCATATCCCCAAGTGAATCCAGCCCTAACCTTAACCTCTGCAATGCACGCGCAACCGATGGCGTGCATTCATATACCTGCCTAACACTGTTGCCTTTTACCCCTGCCACCACCACCCCCCCCCCCCACAGGAGAAGCGCGCACACAATAGGGAGCATGTGAGGACTGGAGGAGGGCCCGCTGATGAGAGGCCACTGACCGTACACGAGGAAAGGGCCCTGGAACTGGCTGGCGGACCTGAGGACCGGGAGGTTGCTGATGCAGAGGTCGGGGCCCCACGAGCAAGTGAGCCACCAACAGCCCGTCCCCATATCCCCCCTCCCCTATATCCCCCTCCCCCGTATCACCTGATCACTGCCTGATGTCTAACCATGCATGCTTCATTGTGTATCGCAGGACCAAACGTCCAGGCACCCATCCCCGCAGATGCAGACCGCCCGCAGGATGCCCCTCGGAGACCACAGGAGACGGAGAGACCCGCACCCTCCAGCATGCGACGCCCGCAGGATGCCCCTCGGAGACCACAGGAGACGGAGAGACCCGCACCCTCCAGCATGCGACGCCCGCAGGATGCCCCTCGGAGACCACAGGAGACGGAGAGGCCCGCACCCTCCAGCATGTGACGCCCGCAGGATGCCCCTCGGAGACCACGGGAGACGGAGAGACCCGCACCCTCCAGCATGCGACGCCCGCAGGATGCCCCTCGGAGACCACGGGAGACGGAGAGACCCGGACCCTCCAGCATGCGACGCCCGCAGGATGCCCCTCGCACACCACGGGAGACGGAGAGACCCGGACCCTCCAGCATGCGACGCCCGCAGGATGCCCCTCGCACACCACGGGAGACGGAGAGACCTGGAGCAACAGGGAGACGACACCCCCGTCACGTGCGGGAGCGACCACCCAGCGATGAGGGGGGCAGCCACAGGCCCCCGTCACATCCGAGCCAGGACACCACTACCCAGGACACCATTATCCAGGACACCACTACCCAGGACACCACTACCCAGGACACCACTACCCGGGACACCACTACCCGGGACAGCACTGCCCAGGACACCCCTACCCGGGACACCACTACCCAGGACACCCCTACCCGGGACAGCACTACCCGGGACAGCACTACCCGGGACAGCACTACCCGGGACACCCCTACCCGGGAAGACGAAATACCGGACAGTGACTCAGAGTGGATGGGTGGAGACGAACCCCCACCCCAAAGTGCCATGGACTCAGAGTGGGACGAAGAGCACGACACAACGCCACTGCTGTCACCAACACCCTCCACCATCGCAGAAACACTCACCACGGTTGGGCACTTTAGTGATGAGGCGTCTGGTACACTCACTGGTGCGCACAACACAGCCGTCCCGGTACAGCAGGTGGAGGTAGGAGCAGCAGAGGGACCGGGCGGTCGGAGGGCAGCCCAGGGCAAGCGAACATCTGCCGCCCAGATGGATCCCGGGTTCCTGCAGTTACCACACCCACACATAGATCCGATGCAACCACCGACACGGAGACGAGCGAATAGGGTAACGTGCGGCGGCTGCGGTCGCAGGTGGAGGAGTCCACCCGCGTCCAGGAGCTGGGAGTGGTCCCGGTCATGCGTGCCACCCAGGCTGACACCGCACGGGTGGCGTCCGCGGTGGAGGCAATGGGTGCGACGGTGTCAGACATGGGGAACGGTTTGCGAGGCCTGGGGCCTTCCGTGCAGGCGGCGTCTGTGGCCCAGGAAATGGCTGCCCTCTCACAGGAGGCCATGAGCCAGTGCCAGCGCCAGATGGCAGAGGCGCTCAACACCATAGCCCAGTCTCAGCAGGCCATGGCCCAGTCTCAGCAGGCCATGGCCCAGTCTCAGCAGGCCATAGCCCAGTCTCTGCAGGCCATGGCCCAGTCTCAGCAGGCCATGGCCCAGTCTCAGCAGGCCATAGCCCAGTCTCTGCAGGCCATGGCCCAGTCTCTGCAGGCCATGGCCCAGTCTCAGCAGGCCATCGCTGAGGGCATCGGCGCCAGTGGCCATGTGCGAGCTGGCGTCGCACTGTCGCAGACAGGTTTCGACAACCCCCTGGGCTCCATGGCTGCAAACCTGCAGACCCCTGTCGATACCAGCACGGGCCTCCAGGACTGGCAGCGCCAGATGTCGGGGGCGCGTCGGATGGCCAGTCCGTTCGCATCCCCCACCCATGTAGAGGCCTGGGGGCCATCGGGCACCCCGAGGGATGAGGAGGTGGTGTGGTCCGTCCCGGCTCCCTCTGTAGGGGAGGTCCCGGTACACCGCGACACCTCGGACTCCCCCCCTTCCGTCCCAGGTGCATCGGGTGGGCAACGAGCAGGACAGGCTGGCAGCTCGCCATCCCAGTCGCCCGGGCCGCAGCCTGGCCCATCTAGGCCAGGACGCCGCAGGAAACGGCTGCCAAAGGGATCCGGTGTCAGAGGGCAGGAATCACAGGAGTCCACCTCCAGTTCTGCTGTACCGTCTGGGGAACCACGTAGACGTAGTCAAAGGGCCCGTAAGGCCAAACAATTAGACACTGAGTAAGTTGGCACGGGTGCAGGGCACAGATGAGTTTTAGGGGCTAGGGCACGTGCATGTACTCCTTTGGTTATTAAAGTCAATGTTACACCTACCGAAGCTGCCTTTGTGCTCTGTCCAAAGTGTGCGGGCGTGTCATGTACGTTGAGCGCAAGTGTGTGTGTGACGGGTGGTCTTACCTCAGCCCCAGGTGAGTCTGCCCCCTTCCCCCTGGGCCGCCATCAACATCCTCCGGGCAGAGGACGGGACCGTGCGCTGCAGTGTCACAGCCGCATGCAGGGATGGTCCGGATGGATGGTGGTACTGTGGCCATGGGTCAGACATAGTCCAACGATGTAAAGCCAGGAGCTCATCGGAGGCGGGTTGTCATCATCCTCCATGGCCTGCGATAGACACGCGTCCACCCGCAACTGGGTGAGCCGGGCCCGTTGTGCCGCCGGTGGATCGGCAATGGGGGGGGGGAGTGGTGTGCATGCGGGTGGGGTGTGTGGGGTTGGGGAGGGGGGTGAGGGTGCTGGGTGGGTGGATGGGTGGGGGGTGTGGGTGGTCGGCTGTTGTCATGGTGTGCGGTCTGTGGCCATACTACCCGATTCCCATGCCCATCTAGTCAGTGAAGCGGGCGTCTATCAGTCTGTCCCGTGCCCGCTGGGCCAGCCGGTAACGGTGGACAGCCACCCGCCTGTGTCTACCCCGTCTGCCCTGACCATTGCCCCCATCCCCCTCATCTGGGGAGGACTGGGCCTCTTGCTGCTGCTCCTCCACTCCGCCCTCCTCTGCCTGCGGCACATCGCCCCTCTGCTGGGCTATGTTGTGCAGGACGCAGCACACCACAATGATGCGGCCGACCCTATCTGACCGATACTGGAGGGTGCCACCAGAGAGGTCCAGGCACCTGAAACGCATCTTCAGCACGCCAAAGCACCTCTCGATCACTCCCCTTGTCTCTACATGGGCATCATTGTAGCGGTTCTCTGCCTCATTGCGTGGCCTCCATATAGGCGTCATCAGCCACGATTGCAATGGGTAGCCCCTGTCGCCCAGCAACCAGCCCCTCAGCCGGGGATGGCGTCCCTCGTACATGCCGGGGATGGATGACCGCGACAACACGAATGAGTCGTGTACACTGCCTGGGTGACGGGCGCAGACGTGCAGGATCATCATGCGGTGGTCGCAGACCACCTGTACGTTCATTGAATAGGTCCCCTTCCTATTAGTGAACACGGCCCTGTTCTCTGCAGGTGGCCGCACGGCGACGTGCATCCCATCGATCGCGCCCTGGACCATGGGGAACGCGGCAACGGCAGAGAAGCCCACAGCCCGGGCATCTTGGCTGGCCCAGTCCACGGGGAAGCGGATGTAGCGGTGCGCCATGGCATAAAGGGCATCTGTCACTGCCCGGATGCACCGATGCACCGATGTCTGCGATATTGCGGACAGGTCCCCACTCGGTGCCTGGAATGACCCCGTTGCATAAAAGTTCAGGGCCACCGTAACCTTGACGGACACGGGGAGAGGGTGTCCCCCGCCAGTGCCACGCGGTGACAGGTGTGCCAGCAGGTGGCAGATGTGTGCCACGGTTTCCCGGCTCATCCGGAGTCTCCTCCTGCATTCCCGGTCCGTGAGGTCCTGGTATGACTGCCGGGGCCGGTACACACGGGGCGCCCTCGGGTGCCTCCGTTGCCGTGGGGCCACGACGTCCTCCTCCCCCTCCTCGTCCTGTCGGTCAGGTGTCCCTCCAGCCTGGGCGGCTGCCGCCTGCCCCTCTGCGGCAGCCTGCGCCGCCTCTCTGGCACGCTCCTCCTCCTCCTCCTCCTCCTCCTCATCCAGGGCAACATAGACATGAGCTGCTGCCACCACGGCGGCCAACATCGCTGGATGGTCTGAAAACATGACGGCCTGGTGGGGGGAGGGGAACGACGACATGTCATCATTGCCCATATCCCCTCCTCCCCCCAGCCAGGTGGCATGGACCGCATGGGTCCAACTGTTGGAGGCTGGCACCTGGCCAGGTGGACCAACTCATTTGCCCTCCCATCACCCACCCCGGCACGGACCCCCTCCCCAACCCCCAACCTCCACCCCGGCACGGACCCCCCCCCAACCTCCACCCCGGCATGGACCCCCTCCCCAACCCCCAACCTCCACCCCAGCACGGACCCCCCCCCAACCTCCACCCCGGCACGGACCCCCTCCCCAACCTCCACCCCGGCACGGACCCCCTCCCCAACCTCCACCCCGGCACGGACCCCCTCCCCAACCTCCACCCCAGCACGGACCCCCCCCCAACCTCCACCCCTGCACGGAACCCCCCCCCCAACCTCCACCCCGGCACGGACCCCCTCCCCAACCCCCAACCTCCACCCCAGCACGGACCCCCCCCAACCTCCACCCCGGCACGGACCCCCCTCCCCAACCTCCACCCCGGCACGGACCCCCTCCCCAACCTCCACCCCAGCACGGACCCCACCCCCCCAACCTCCACCCCGGCACGGACCCCCTCCTCAACCTCCACCCCAGCACGGACCCCCCCCCAACCTCCACCCCGGCACGGACCCCCTCCCGGCACTCCCCCGGAGCCCAGCCTACTCTAACCACCCCCCCCCCCCCCCCCCCGCCGCACACACACACAAGCCGAGACACACCTCTCCTCACGCAATCAGCCTGCGGCCACGCCATTTCCTGCCCAGAGCCAACCCCCCAGGCCGTCACTCACCTCCTCGCTGGTCGGCATGAGCCTGGAGCACCGGGTCACGCCGATGAAAAGGAGGTTTGATTCACGTCGACGTGAACGGTCATCACGTCGACGGGACTTCGGCCCATCCGGAAGGGAGAATATCGGCAGGCCGAAAATCGGCTGCCTTGCGCAGACCCGTGACATTCTCCGCGGCAGCGGCGCCATAAACGCCCCGCTGACTTTTCTCCCTTCGGAGACTTCGGCGGGGGCGGGGGCGGGATTCACGGCGGTCAACGGCCATTCTCCGACCCGGCGGGGGGTCGGAGAATGACGCCCCAGTTTTCTGACTTTAGATACAGAAGGCTTTATGAGACAATATATTTTCTGAATTATATAAAACTTTAATAAAGAATTGAATATGCAGTTCACTTTTGATCATAATTAGAGAATCCATGTTTTAAAATTGCAGAGAGTTATTTAAGATCTCCATCAATGTTTAAAGTCGTATTTACCTGAAATCCCTTGGTAGAAAGCTGCCAAGAGATACCTCCATTCCAATTAAGGGGAGAACTATCATTGCTATGTTACAGCAGCTATACCTTTCCCTCGAGAAATACTACTGTGAATCCAATGTTTCTAAAAATCCTTTTTATAGTCTAAATATTGGAAGTGAACAGTAGGGTTTTTACATGCTCTTATCTATTGTGGTCGTGAAATCAGGCTGAGAAGATACCTTTAGGCCAGAAACAGAAACAGCCCCATGAAACCCTGGCTGGAATCGATATTGGCTGCAAAAGCACTCAAGTCAAGGCATGAATCTGTTATTACTATATGGACGTTAAATGCCCACTCCAAGTCTATGAATATGTAACAAACATCCAAATACAGGTGATCAAATTTGCAGCAGGATGAATAACAGACAAAAGAAGCCATCAGACTCCTTAATGAGCTGATGGCTGGTCAGATAAAGGGAGTTTCAGAGGACAATGGGTCTTGATTGAACCACCATCAATAAACAGGAGTATCCTGTCTTTCCCATTAACCAGTTGGGATCTGGCTCGGACAATGGCCAGTAATAGGCATATACATATGACTCAATCCAAGCTTCCCAGTATAAGAAAGCAGCATCGAACAGATCTCAAGAGAGAAGCTGGGAGTTGCTCAGGCACAACCATCGCAAGAATAAAGGGCTCTGCGTTTCGCACTCAGAGAATTCATCAATATCGAGTGAACGAAGCCTGCTAGCCTCCTTTACTCGCGCGGGTAAAACCCAAAGCTCAGCTGTGAGTCTGAGTCATATTTTCCTGAGTTATAGAATTGTGAATAAAATTGCGTTAGACTGCGAAACCTGTTTTGTCCTTTGTTCATCTCGCAAATAAGGGCACCTGTGTAAATGCGTTCTAATGCGCCTGTCTATCAGCAGTTTGGTAGGTGTAGCACCTGTGGTGGCGTGAGGCACAGTACGACAGGTGAAAAGGAATCAGTCCAATCTGGACTGCAAAGAGGCCAAAGGTTGTCCTAAGGTCACTTGACATTCTATCATTGGGCAGCTCCATGTGAGTTGGAAATAATTGCAGTCCAGTAGTTCTACTTAAAACTTTGTGTCAGCTATGGCTCAGTGACAGCACACCTGCACCTGACTCCGAAGTGTGTCGGCTTAAGTCCCAATACAGAGATTAACTTAAATTCAAGGCTGATACTGTTGTACAGTACTGAGGGAGTGCTGCACTGGCAGAGATGCCATCTTTTGGAAGATACATTCAATCAACATCTCATTTTCCTTGTCAGGTGGATGTAAAAAGATCCCATGGTGCCTTTAAAGTAGTGAAGGGTAGCTCTCCTGATGTCCTGACCAAAACTTAATATGAGAATTTCTGAAAAAGGAAACATATTGTCAAAGCTTTTCATCTTGCACTCATCAAGACAATTTCCAACAATACCAAATGTAAAGTGTATAATCCATGCAAAGAGATTGCAGATTGGCTGACAATGTGTCTTTTTCAGCAATACTCAAGTTCCTTATGATCAAGTGGTTATTGATATTTAATGAACATCACTTAGAAATGGATGATCTGATTATTTATCTCATTGCTATTTGTGAGCAAATTGGGTGCCGAATTTCCTACATTACAGCAGTGACTATAGAACTATAGTCTATGTAACATAGAACATGCAGTGCAGAAGGAGGCCATTCGGCCCATCGAGTCTGCACAGACTCACTTAAGCCCTCACTTCCACCCTATCCCTGTAACGCAACGGCCCCTTCTAACCTTTTTTGACACTAAGGGCAATTTAGCATAGCTAATCCACCTAACCTGCACGTCTTTGGACCGTGGGAGGAAACCGGAGCACCTGGAGGAAACCCACACAGACACGGGGAGAACGTGCAGACTCCGCACAGACAGTGACCCAGCAGGGAATTGAACCTGGGACCCTGGCGTTGTGAAGCCACAGTGCTAGCCACTTGTGCTACCGTGCTGCCCCTTATACTTCAGAAACTATTTCATTAGTTGTAAAGTTCCATGGGATGTCCTAAGGCAGTGAAAGGTAATGGCCCAAACGTTCCTGTCCAAAAACATGATGAGGCTAGTAGCCCTCATTGTTATTTATTTAACAATGCTGCAGCAACTTCAGGCAAGGCCAGGTAGACACTTAAATGCAGAAATCGTAAAAGTTTTCCTGAGATGTTTCTCAGGAAAATAGCATCTCTCTGCAAGGCTCAGCATTCAATTGCATATTTGCACAGTAGATGGACTAAACTTGTCATAGCTGGAGCTCATCTCCTATTGAGATCTAAGTAGCATTTTAAAGGTGAGTGTTGCTATGATTCGTCTAGGGATTGGTAACATTTGTTGAACGTCAACCAAGTTTAAAATCTCAGGTACTTACTGATTGAATAATGCCGCAAAGTTCCATGGTTTTAAACAAACAAAACAAACTTTACAATGCAAAGTCAGCAAACTGTGGCATGGTAACGCAGTGGTTACAACTGTTGCTTCTCAGCGCCAGGGATCCAGGTTCAATTCCCGGCTTGGGTCACTGTCTGTGCAGAGTCTCCATGTTCTCTCCGTGTCTGCGTGGGTTTCCTCCGAGTGCTCCGGTTTCCTCCCACAAGTCCCAAAAGATGCGCTTGTTAGGTGAATTGGACATTCTGAATTCTCCTACAGTGTACCCGAACAGGCGCCGTAGCATGGAGACTAGGAGGTTTTCACAGTAACTTTACTGTAGTGTTCATGTAAGTCTGCTTGTGACACTAATAAAGATTATTATTAAAGGCAAAATCACCATAATCCTAGTGTCCAGAGGCTGCTTGGTCCTTTGAGGGGGAGAATTGACTGGTGGTGATTTAACCTGAGGATCATCACACCTAAGGCACGGACAAAGTTGAGAAGGCGGGGTCTTCATGAATAACATCAGCCGGTACTGTAATTGAACTCATGCTGCTGGCCTCACTCTGCATCGTGAGCCAGCTTTCTAGCCAACTGAGCTAAACCGGTGTTTAAATTAATATAGCTCTAACTCCCAAAAACAAAACAACTCTCTGGGCTACAATTCCTAGCAAGCAGTTAACTATGGGGTGGGATTTTCCACCAGTCGCCCTCCCCCAGCCCCGCCACTGCTGTTTTGCAGTGGTGAGATGGGCTACCATTGGCTGGTGGTGGGATCTTCCAGCCCCGGCGCTGTCAACGGGTTTCTCCATTGTCCGCACCCTCCACCGATAGGGATGAGTGTCGGGAGAGATGGAGTTCCAACGAGGACTGCCGGTGGGGGGCGATGGAATACCAGCAAGAAATATCGGGAATGTTGGGACAGCCCACAGTATTTCCGTGATGGGAGCTGAGGGCCGTTAGGCTGCAGCCCCGAACAGGGTGCCCTTTAAAGCTCACGTCCCGATGTCTTTGGAGCTGATAACCATCTCGATGAGGCGACGCTCTGCCAGCATAATGGCATAAACCACACCCACTCATTTGCTTTTGCTCTAAGATGCACAATATTTGGAGAAAAAACTGGTCTGTGCAACTGGAGAGCTACACACCAGTTTTCTGTCTGAGCCTGACAACTTTACCAAATTCTGACCCAATTCTTTACCAAATTCGATCAAGATCCTGCCTGTCGTCTTATTTCATTCCATTGTTGTTTATTGTTGACAAGATTTTTAAATGCAACATTAAAAAAAGTGAGTTTTCTTTGTTTCTTTTTCTCTCTCTCTCATCAACCAATATTTCTTCCTCTCACTTTCTGTACCTGACTCGATATTGCATACATCCGTTCTAACCTACATTTCCTTGTTCAGACCCTACGCTGTTGATTTCACGATATATTTGATCCGATTGGATGAGGAGGTATCTCATTGCTTGTCCAGTTCACTCATCATAAATATTGTATCGAAGTCGCCGTGTTATTTTCTACTTGTACATATCATGGATATTAAATTGGCCACTGTAAGTCGAACAAATAGCGGGTGCTAGTCAATGGCCTCATACAACAGTTTCTGTGCTTTTCATAAAATGCAAACCTTTTCTGATGACTCAGCAGCAGGCAATTTGTAATTATTTGGTAACTTGCTTAAGGTTTAAAATGAACATTGAAACTATCAGAATATCAGACAAGCAGGATAGTTGGCTCAATATATTTGGGGAAGGTGCTATCGATCATTGTTTTTCTCTGAAAATTAGAAACTGGGCTGAGGTGAATTGAATGAACCATATTTTCAGCCACGTGTCTCATGAAACATAACCCAGTGTTGATCTTTGAGGTTGCACCTCGAGGAATCAATAGATTTATGTTTAGATTGGTCGGCCTGAAATGTCACATCACCTTTTCTGAATCACAAGGGCCCCATCGTTATTGGATGCTGTCCCGCAGTGACAGTAATAGACTCTGTGCGATGTCAACTGACAATCAAACACAGATGATTTTCTGTCAGTGAGTTCAGTGGCATTGCACACATCGGACTCTTTGTGTCTTTCAGTTGAAGTATCTTTCGCCACCTTGTCTTATCTGGTGAGCTGATTCTAGTCTCGTCTCCAGGAAGACTCCTCTCGGTGACATATTCTGCAGCTGACCTTGGGCTTGTCATGTCCCACTGTCACTTGAGATTTTAACTGAAGTGACAGCCTGTCCTTCCCTGTGTGCAAATTGGGCTGAATTTCCTCAAGCTTTCGCTGCGAATGATGATGTTGAAACGTTTGGCAAATACTTGTGTCCCTTTCGTACTGGTGTCAGTTAACATGCCCGAGTCTGTCAAAGTCGCACCCATCAGTGCAAATTGCCATTCAGCCTCATGTCATAGTCACAAGCCACTGTTGCTTTGAATCCCTCCCAGATAAAGGCTAAAGTTTTAATATCACACCAGTCAATGTAGGAGCTGGTTTAGCACAGGGCTAAATCGCTGGCTTTGAAAACAGACCAAGGCAGGCCAGCAGCATGGTTCAATTCCCGTACCAGGCGCCGGAATGTGGCGACTAGGGGCTTTTCACAGTAACTTCATTTGAAGCCTACTTATGACAATAAGCGATTTTCATTCAATGTGCTAATTTTACAAACACTCTATTTGTAAATTATATTTGAAGACCTCCATTACAAATTTAACAACATATGAAACCGATGGGGAGGGAAGGACTAACTAATCCACCAAGACCAAACCACACTCGCACTAGGCGGACTAAAGACTCCCTCCTTGAGCAACGTTGCCCCTCTCGCTCCAGTGTAGTTGGATGTCCAGGGCTACCCCCACCCCTCTCCACCACACATCCCTGCTTCTTGCTCAACCCTCTCTTAATCTCTTGTAAAGAACAAACCCCAAGGAAAAACCTCGTGCCAGTAACGAGAATAAAAACTTGGAAAAATTCCTCTCTACCTCTCGGTGGTGTTAGAGAGATGGGAGGGGGCCTAAATAGGGTACTCTTTTGGAGGGTCGATGCAGACTTAAGGGGCAAATGGCCTCCTTCTGCACTGTGGGGATTCTATAATACTATGACACCCCCTCCAACAAACAAAACCAGTCCAAGATATGACATGGACCAAATGTTATCTGTAAACACACTTATGTTTTATCTAATGCGACTTGTGCCCCCAGTGAAGAACCTGTACAGCACCCTTGTGAAGTCATTCACCACTCAAAGCAAGACGTCTACGGACTGTGTCCAGCGCTGCCACACTCACCCGGGATCCATGTCGTTGGCTGGGGGTGTCTTCTGCGATGCTGGAGGAAATAGTGGGGGGGGGGGGGGGGGGGGGGAGGTGGCCAGGTCGATGGCCAATTGGGTCCATTCACGGCCGGCGCCATGTTGCACCGCGCGACCGCTGCAGGTCGTCAGCCGTGCGAATGCGCGGCCCGGGACCTGCCCATTCTCCAGCTGTTTTCGGCATGGGAGACAGGAGCTTCACCAGCTCCAGTGCTAGCCACTCACCTGTCCCGGAATCGGTGAGGGTTCCATGCCAATATTTTAGCCGTAAAAGATCACACATGCTCCGCCGGTCCCGGCACTTAGCCGCTGAAACAGAGAATCCAGCCTGCAGCCTTTGTATATTACACGGACTCAGGAAAGGAGGTCGATAAAAATGAAATAAGGGGTGTACTGCTGGGCATCTTTTGAATTCAGGGCAACAGGCAGTATATTTTTCATTCTTATTTTTCAGAAAATGGCCCGACATCCAATCGTGAAAATTATGTTCTGTTTGCTTGACAACTTTAATGGAAAAATATTGATATTTATTAGAATGGGATCAATTCAAAATATTACCTGTGTGTTTCTCGATGGCATGGGGTGGCCCACAATGGGAAACCCCATTGGCAGGCTGCGGGGACAGAGGATCTCGCTGCTGGCTGAGCGCGCCGTGCTGGAAAACGGGGATGGCGGGATGGAGAAAGCCACCCATAGTGTGTGTTCAAGACAGTTTCCTGGAACAATATGTTGCTGAATCTAACCAGGGATCGGGCTATTTAGTATTTGGTAATGTACAATGAGGCAGGTTTAGTAAACAATCTCAGAGCAAAAGACCCCGTCGGAAGCAATGACCACAACATGATAGAATTTAGCATTCAATTTGAGCGTGAGAAACCTGGGTCAGAAACAACTATGCTAAACTTAAATTAGGGTAATTATAAAGGTATGAGAGCATATTTGGCTGCCGTGGACTGGGAAAGGAGTTTAGTGGAAAAAAACTGTTGATCAACAATGGCAGGCATTTCTGAAATTGTTCATGAGTCCCAAAAAATATCCCAGTGATGAAGAAGGATTGTAGAAAAGGAATAAATCAACAATGGTTAACCAAGGACATGAAGGATAGTATTAAAATGAAAGAAAAAACATATAATGTGGTCAAGGTTAATGGTAAACCAGAGGATTGGAAAAGTTTTAAAAACCACAAAAGATGATAAATTATGACGGTAAACAGGCAAGTAATATAAAAATAGACAGAAAAAGTTTTTAGAATATATAAAAAGAAAGAGAGAAGCCAAAGTAAACATGAAATGAAATGAAAATCGCTTATTGTCACAAGTAGGCTTCAAATGAAGTTACTGTGAAAAGCCCCTAGTCACCACATTCCACCGCTTGTTCGGGGATGCTGGTACGGGAATTGAACCGTGCTGCTGGCCTGCCTTGGTCGGCTTTAAAAGCCAGCTATTTAGCCCAGTGTGCTAAACCAGCCCCTAAAACATAGGCCCACTTAGAGAATGAGACTGGGGAAATAATAACGGGGAACCAGGAAATTGCAGATGAGTTAAACACATTCTTTGCATCAATCTTCATAGTGGAAGACACTAATAACATTCCAAAAATATTAAATAATCAATGGGCAAAAGTGTGGGGAGGAAATAAATACAATAACAATCACGAGGGCAAAAGTACTCATGGAAACTAACGGGGCTAAAGACTAATAGTTCCCCTGGATCCGATGTATAACATCTAAGGACATTAAAGGAAGGGGCTACAGAGATAGTGGATGCACTGGTAGCAATTTTCCAAGAATCTTTAAATTGTGGAAAAGTCCCAGAGGATTGGAAAACTGCCAACAGAACACGAGTAACTATCGGCCAATTATCTTACCTTGTGTCATTGGAAGAATGTTAGAGTCTATTATAGTAGAGCATTTAGAAATACATAATATAAGCAAGCAGAGTCAGCATGGCTTCATGAAGGGGAAATCATGCATGATAAATTGATTAGAATTTTGTGAGGTAGTAATGAGCAAGGTAGATGAAGGGGAACCAGTAGATGTAGTATACCTGGATTTCTAAAAAGTGTTCAATAACGTACCACATAAGAGGCTACTTAATTAGATAAGAGCCCATGGTGTTGGGGCTAGTATATTAGCATGGCTGGTGGATTGGCTAAATGTTAGGAGACAGAGAGTTGGGATGAGAGGAGCATTTTCAGGATGACAAATTGTAACTAGTGGAGTGCCACATGGATCTGTGTTCGAGCCACAATTATTTACAATATATATGAAAGACTTGGATGAGGGAAGTGAATGTACTATTACCAGGTTTGTAGTTGAGACAAAAATAGGTGGGAAGGCAAGTGGTGAGGATAACGCAAAGGGCTGGATTCTCTGATCGCCGAACCCGCAATCGCATTTGGCAATCAGCCGGAGAATCAATTTTTTCGCTGGAATCAGGGACGGTGGTGTTTTTCCGATGCTCTTCCCCCTCAAAAATGGCATACCTGAGGAGTATTCCACCCCCGATGGGCCGAATCCCCGATGGCGTGGGACACTTGTCCTCACAACTTTCAGGGACCTCACTAGGTTGCTGCAGACTGTGTCCAACACCGCCAGAGTTGTGGGGAGCCGTTCCACTGGCATGGGGGGCTTAGGCAGGGGCAGGGGGGGCCTTGGTGTGGGGTGGTCTGGGGGTGACGAGGCTGGTACAGGGGGACTGTTTTTGGCAATTGAGTCCACGCGTGGCCGGCACTATGTTGTGCGGCGCAGCCACCACAGGCCGCCTCTGTGCGCATGCGCAGCCACGGACTCGGCCATTCCGCGACCATATCCACGGGTAAAGCTGGGGGCTTTATGGGGCGGCATCGACTTTCTGGTCATAAGACGAAACGGATCCTACGGGCATAGCCGCAGAATCGGAGAATCCAGCCCAAGGAGTCTAAAAGGGATATAGACCGGTTAGGTGAGTGGGCAAAAACTAGGTAGATGGATTTTAATGTCGGAAAATGTGAAGTTATGCACTTTGGTAGGAAGAATAAAGGAGCTGAATATTATTCCAATGGAGAAAGACCGCAGAAAACTGCAGCACAGAAGGATTTGAGGGTCCCCGTGCATAAATCACAAAAAGCTAGTGTGCAATTTGAGCAGGTGATTGGGAAGGGAAATGGAATGTTGGCTGTTATTTCAAAGGGACTGGAGGATAAAAATAGGGAAGTCCTGCTAAAACTATACAAGGTACTGGTTAGACTACAGCTGAAATACTGTGAATAGTTTTGGTTCCCATATCTAACGAAAGATATTCTGACAATGGAGGCAGTCCAGAGAAGGTTCCCAGGTATTGAGGGATTTTCTTATGAGGAGAAGTTGAGTCGATTAGACCTGTACTCATTGGAGTTTAGAAGAATGAGAATTGACATCACTGAGCCATATATGATTCTCTTGGGGCTTGACAGTGTGGATGTTGAGAGGATGTTTCCTCTTGTAGGAGAGTGTAGGACCAGAGAGCATAATAAAATGGCAGTGAATCTGTGGAATTCTTTACTGCAGAGAGGTGTAGAGGCTGGTAGTAAAGTATGTTCAAGGCTGAGATGGACAATTTTTAAATTAGTGAGGGATTCAAGGGTTAAGGGGAAAATGTGAGAAAGTGGAGTTGAGGATCATATCAGATCAGCCATGATCTCATTAAAGGAGAAGCAGACTCGATGGGCCGAGTGTTCTACTTCTTCTCTTATGTTTCATGGCCTTATGCCCTTGACTGCCTTTGTGCAAGTGGCACCTCAGTATCTCCATCGAGGGGAGTCATAATGCATTGTCCCATTTCTGGAGATAGATCACGTTGCCGAGGATTGTCAGACTGACGGTATATAGCGACTGGTGCACTGAGGATTGTAGAGCATCGCCTGCCTCCACTAGGCTGCCATAGTAAGTGACATGCTGGAGAGACACATGGAGAAGCAACACCTTCTAATATCTGATGCCAGGACCGTTCTCCTGTTAGAGCCTTATCTGAGCAAGGTCACATCATAGAATCATAGAATCCTTACAGTGCAGAAGGAGGCCATTTGGCCCATCAATTCTCCACCAACCCTCTGAAAGAGCACTCCACCCAGGGCCACTCAACCATCCACCCAACCGTATCCTCGTAGTCTAGTTGAACATCTCTGGAAATTAAGGGGCAATTTAGCATGGACTATCTACCTAATCTGCACATCTTTGGACTGTAGGAGGAAATTGCAGCACCTGGAGGAAACCCACGCAAACACAGACAGAATGTACAAACTCCAGACAGACAGTTACCAAAGGCTGGAATGGAGGCAGCACGGTAGCACAGTTGCTTGACAGCTCCAGGGTCCCAGGTTCGATTCCCGGCTTGAGTCACTGTCTGTGCGGAGTCTGCTCGTTCTCCCCGTGTCTGCGTGGGTTTCCTTCGGGTGGCTCAGTCTTCCTCCCACAGTCCAGAGATGTGCAGGTTAGATGGATTGGCCATGCTAAATTGCCCTTAATGTTCAAAACAAAAGGATAGTTGGGGTTACTGGGTTACGGGGATAAGGTGGAGGCGTGGGCTTAGGTAAGGTCCTCTTTCCAAGGGCTGGTGCAGACTCGATGGGCCGAACGGCCTCCTTCTCCACTGTGAATTCTATGAACCCGGGTTCCTGGCACTGTGAGGCAGCAGTGCTAACCACTGTGCCATCTTAAGGGTCGGCCGCAATCCCGAGGCCTCATCATCCACAACCTCTGTCCACTATTTCCCCCTTCCCAATGGAGGACTTGCCCTGCAGTCACTTCCAAAACGTCTTGTCCTCTATTGTCCCCTTCTGGTGGGGGCTTTGCCCTGTATACTCACCATACAGGTAGGTAAAATCTTGCACGCAATACCCCACTGAGAGTGACGTGATGCTGCTGCGAAGCCTGGTGCAATGTCAAGGCGATGCGAGTGCTACACGATGAAAAGTAGGCGAACAAACCCCAAAGTCATGAGTGAAGTGCTGATTGCCAGGTGAAGGTCACTTATATCAGTTGTGAAACATATCAGACTAATCAGACACTGCATCAGCTCTTGGTCCAATTTGGACAGAAGATAGCTTCGAGCAGGTTCTATAATGAGTGTTCAAGATATTTAAATATTTAAGTGGCAATCCCGACAATGAGCATGGGAAACACACTCTGCCATTGAATCCAGAGCGAATTATAGGATTCTGTTTCTCGGCTGACGTCAGGCTGATCTTTTACATCTCACGATATTTTCCACTCCCACTTGCCATGACACCTCCCCAGACGGAAGCGAAAACTCCCAGCCAAAGTCTTTCGTCGTGTTCGATGTCTTCCTGAAATTTGGCTTCCCTATTTCAATTGGTCGCAAGCTAGAGACTCCTATGAGTCAAGGGGTATGTTTGACTTCCTCAAGAATTCTTTGAGTACATCCTCAAAGTGTTTTGGCTGTCCACTTGCTGCGACCCAGTTCTGAGTAGTGCAGTTGTTTCAGGCATCTGGTGTCAGTTGTACGAACAACATATCCTATCCTGCAGAGCTGGTTTTGAGTGATTAGCACCTCGATGCTGGTTAAGTTGGACTAGGAGAGGACACTTTTTGTTGGATCACCTTTCTTGTCACCAGATTTGAAGGATCTTGCAAAGGAACCACTGGTGCTACTTGTCCAGTGCTTTGAGTTGTCTGCTGTGGCCCATCCAAGCCTCCAAACCTCTAATTGTAGCACCATCCTCAGCTTCTTGTGGGATAGACTTTCACAATTCTACTTCCCTCCCTGAGAAAGGGCGCTTTCTGATTTACTTCCTAAATGACCGAGCTCTCGTTTCAAGATTACTTTCCCCACCAAATTTTGGGTTCTGCCAACAGGGGAAATAGCTTCTCTGCACCGAACTGATCAAATCTTTTTATCACTGTAAACACTTCAATCAGAATGTCCGTCAATCTTCCATAGTCATGAGAATAGAATCCAATGCAACCTGTGCTCTTAACTTAATCTTCTGAGACTCAGTATCATTCCAATGAATTTACACTGCAACTCTTTCTAAAGGCAGTATATCCTTCCTGAGAGGCAGTGTCCAAAATGAAGACAATTCTCTAAGCAGGGTACGGTCAAGGCTGTGAGCAATCTCAAATCAAAACTTATAAAGAGAATTACAAATTGAATAATGATTTGATTGCAAAATAGGACCTAGGTTAATTACAATAATTTGACTTCTAATTGGAATTGCCGATTGAAATGTCCTCAGGAATTGTTGCAGAGAACCTTATTGTTAATGATATTTATTCATGAGCTCCAAGGAGAAACAAAGAAAATTATACCCTTATAGATATCTGCCAAGCATTTAAGATTCTGTGTGTAATTGCTTCAAATCATACTGCTGCTTGTTCCCTGGTTGTGACTAAATTAGTTGTAGAGTTTTCATTCTGTTAGCTGATGTGCGATTCCTTCTCAGAATGAAGGAAAAGAAGCCATCAAGTCCATTGCTTCCTTATATAAGCTCACCCCCTGCTCTCATCGTCAATGCTGCTCCTGCTGGTGGCTGCAGGTGCCTGGAGGCTGCTGTTGCTGTTTCCTTCCTTTTCTGTAGCCGAAAAGGAGGACAATTTTTTCTAAGATAAGGGTCCTGGAGCACCGGGTTCAGGTTAATATATGAGTCCAGAAGGCAATCTGGCTTGAAGCACGAAGACACTGGTGTGCGACATTGATCCAAATGGGCCACCTGCTAACGCCATTGAAGAAATGTTTTCACAGATTGCTGTTGCTTTTATTGGTGGTGTGGTGAGTGTTCTGTGTAACTGGCACCTCACCGTGGGTTCAACACGCTGGGTTAAAGATGTTCAACTGTACCTTGAGCGTCAGTGGAATATGTGGATACCAGGATTTGGTTTGGGTGAAATTGGGCGGCGTGGGAGGGGCCTGCACAGCTGCTGCTCCTGGACGGAGAATGGCACTGATATGTGGAATAATTCACACATTGATGGACAGATCATTTCTAAGTCAAGGTTCTGGACATGATAATACATTCTCAGGCTCATCCTCCGTTTCTGTTAGGAGCCTGCGACGGGTGATACCATGCTTTTGACTTTTTCTGTGAAAATGAGCTGATACAGCTTTGCATTGGTAACAATATGAAATGGTGACGTTTCCTTGTTGTTCAATGGTTAAAGCGATATGTGGAATCTTGCGTAGTTGATTTTTAAATCTTTGTTACTGTAGACCATTTAATAAACAAAATATTCTCATTGCCAGAGAAACTGTAAGTCAATCGTTTGGAAATTCCCAGCAGTCCATGTGAATGTACGTAGCAAAGGAGAAAATAAAATATAATTTGGAAGCATTGGCTGCACAATGCATCTTTTTTATGCTCAGAGTTAAATGGGTGTATTTTGTTTATCGAGAATGAAGTTTGAATTCCCTTTGAATTGACGTGAAATTTCTGGCCATCGCAAAAGAATACATTTTTAAAATATTCCTTTGAAATATAAATAAGATATATTCTGCACATTCAAGACTTGCTGAATGTGAAATTCATCCACCGGATCTTCGGAAATGACAGCGGATCCATTTATTAGATAAATAGCACATGCTATGCGAATCCAATGCATTTTCCAGTCATATAATGGTTCCATTTAAAATCGGAGGTAGTTTTGCACTGCAGTTTCACTTCAACATGTATATCCTTGAATCCAATAATCGGGGGCTTAAATTAATAATTACATTCCAGTTGTTCATCGTGAAGAGGTCTTTGCATTGGAATTAAGGTCACTTGTACTGTTCAGCACATCGAGGTTACATTGTATCAGTGTGTGCTTCCATGGAATGATGAGCAGTAGAGTTTTAGTTTGCTTATTGTAAATCGCACATCAGCACCCCTTTCTATTTTGCTAGAGAAGTTGCTGTAACGGATGTGTTTTTCGTGACATCCGATGTTGCTCATGCTTTGGGATACAAGAAAATTGACATTTTGATTCACATTATCTCTTGATGGCATAACCATATATCGCACCATGGCAGCGTCAGCAACATTTTTATCTATCCTTTCAAGCAATGCATCTATAAATCTGGGCCACAGTACAAAAATAAACCTCCCACTCTATAATTTACAGAAGCAGTTAACAGCAGTGCACATATTATGCAGCTTGTTCTTAAAGCTGGATACTTAAGAAATATATATCCACTTATGGGAGCTCTGCACTAAGTTGACCTCTGGTAACTTAACTGCTGGACAAAACTGTGAGTTCATTCCAGCCTTATGACAAGCATGAGAAGGGAAAGAAATCTCCTACTATATGGTTGAATTTAAAATGAGCTTGCAGGCTTATGATTTGCAAAGTCAAGATTCTAATGAGTTTGCTATGAACTTTGGACACAGTGATCACAAAAGGCAAATATTTGTTTGTGTATATATATATACATATTGAATTTTGCTGCAAATCAGGAAAGGAGGGTAACAATAGACATTTCAGATGCAGATATGAAAGTTTACTGTTACTGGACAGATGTGAACAGCTGATTCACAACTTGAAAAGTGATTTTCTTTTGCACCAAAATAGCCTGTTCCTATTGATTTTGTGTGCCGTGAGGTCCTCTGAAATATTTATCACTGGCATATTTGCAAATTCTACCAATTCAAAGATCAACTGAGTCTGACAACACATTTAGGGGATCATTAATGTTGTATTATGTGCCTGTGTTCCATTGTAATGAAAAGGTTCTTGGCACAGCAAGAGTTAATGTGAGAGTAGAGCAGAGCTCCGCCATGGCATGATGTATCGAGTCACATGATAATGGTCTCATACAACACTCAATAAGTGCCTGCATGAAGAAGCACCATGCATCGCAATATCGAGGATCTCTAAACCAGTAAAGATTAACAAGATATGATTTATGCTTAAACATACAAGTCTCAAACCTATAACCCCGCCGATGCTCCTCTCGCCCCGCTGCTGCCCATCTCGCTCCGCTGCTGCTCCTCTCGCTCCGCTGCTCCTCTCGCCCCGCTGCTGTCCATCTCGCTCCGCTGCTGCTCCTCTCGCTCCACTGCTCCTCTTGCCCCGCTGCTGCTCCTCTCATCCAGCTGCTGCTCCTCTCACCCCGCTGCTGCTCCTCCCACCCCACTGCTGCTCCTCTCGCCCCGCTGCTGCTCCTCTCGTCCAGCTGCTGCTCCTCTCACCCCGCTGCTGCTCCTCCCACCCCGCTGCTACTTCTCTTGCACCTGCTTGCACTGCTTTTCTCACCCCCCTGATGCTCCTGTCACCCTGTTGGTGCTCATCTCACTTTCTGGTGTTCCCCTAGCCCCTGCTTAATACGATAAGACATAGAAGCAGAAGTAGGCCATTTGGCCCATCGAGTGTGCTCCGCCATTCAATGATGGCTGATGTGTTTCTAATCCCCATTCTCCTGCCTTCTCCCCATAACGCCTTATCCCCCAGCTTGTCCTACACCTCATTCTTCTATACTCACATCAAAAGCGTTGAACCTCCCGAAGAGTGACATTTTAAAATCAGTGCTAACCTTGCTCCTCTGTAATGAGATGCAGCCGTGGTTTGGATGTCCAGCAGTGCCATTTTGTAGTCCTGTTTTGTCCTCCTCGCCAATATAGTAGTCACGAGAAGTCCTGCAAAGGCTAGCCCAGGAAGTTTTATTTCTGGTGCAAAGTAAGGCCGGACAGTAGAGGACAGCACAACTTGTCCCAACTGGGACTATCCGAAGATGCCAGTGCCTTTCTGGGCCGGCTTTCATTGGGAGAAATTGATGAGTTCTGCCCCTCATGGTGGAGCTCTAATTCCATAAGTCGCACAGAGAGATCAATCAGGTCGTTCCTGTGGGTCTCGTGGCGGTTACAACAAACTTGTTATGAAGAGAGGCGCAACTTGATGGAGTGCAGTTAAGGTAAAATTACCATAGTCCCAAGTGACTATAGGCTGCTTTCCCCTTTGAGGGGAGAGATGACTGGTTGTGATTTAACCTGAGGATCAACACACCCAGGCAAGGGGCAAGGTTGACAAGTTTGGCATTCATAAATAATCAGAAGCCAATCAAAAGGAGATGAACAAGTGCCAGAAACACTGCATACTACTATCATTCCTTCAAATGTGACAAGCCAAGATGTGGAAGAATTGCAGAGGCTCAGGAAGGAAGCGCAAGTAAAGATTTTATTGCTGGAAGGGAGGAAAGTTTTACTTTGAGAAGAAAGGCGCTGTTATATTATGTGCCTGCATGGCGTTGTAATGAAAAGCTGCTGGCAGAGCAAGGGTTAATGTTGAACTGGAGAATAATATGATGTTTGGAGTCACATGGTAATAGACTCATAAAACACTCTAGAAACAACCCGCATGGGATAGCTTAATGCATGGAATTATCTGGGGTCTCTAAATAGTTAAAGATTAACAATATATGTTTCATGTTTAAATATACAAGCTTCTCATAAATGAGACACCACAAACAAACCCATAATGCAACATGGTGCTCAGTAGTGACACTGTTAATAATAATTGTTTATTGACACAAGTAGGTTTCAATAAAGTTACTGTGAAAAGCCCCTAGTCGCCGAAATTCCGGCACCTGTTCGGAGAGGCCGGTACGGGAATTGAACCCGCGCTGCTTACCTTGTTCTGCATTACAAGCCAGCTGTTCAGCTCACTGTGCTAAACCAGCCCCTATTATGCATCAATTTAAGTTTTCGTGATGATGTAGGTTGGATTGTATGGGTTTGGCTGCCCATTTACGCTCCTCCAAATTTTTCATTTCCACAATAGGAAGATACATGGATTACTTGTCCGTGGCTGTTAATTACACAGATGGATATTGTGTTTATCTACATAAACATCACCGTACTCCAATGATAATTCATTATGTAAAGCACTTTCTGACTTTCAGCTTGATTTGACACTCTATAATTGCAATGGTTATACTGGAAAGTTTTTTTGCCGCGACATGTATGCAGTAACATAATAGAGTAATTTGACATATTACGTTTGCTCCATAAACAAACTTGTAAAAATATCTTGCATAAATTTAATATAGGGGCAGTTGCATGAGCTTTGTCATGTTTTCTAATTAACAAATCAAGCTTATTATGCCGGATTGTTACGTCTCATAGATTGTGAAAAATACAATGTTAGTATTCTCAAGACACCCTTGCACCAATGAAATAATTGTGTCCTCATTTGTACAAGGATTAGTTGAGCTGAATAAATATATTGCCATGTTATTGTGGATGGCTGCGTGCATCCATTGATACTTGGGTGCATGGGGTACATTAAGTAATCATCTGCTAAAGATGCAGAGATCTAGTCTATATTCCATTAAAACCATGAATATTTTAACTTTGGAAGTATGATTTAGTTGTTTATTACTTTGACACAAAGTTGAATTAGTCTTGGTGGCACACATATAGGTGATATCTCCACTGCCCTTGTTTATTATAATTGATTATACCAGTGCTGTGATCTGAACATCGAAGAGTGGCTTCAGATGCAGGAGGAGGAATACATTTTGGTGAAAATGTGATCGCATCCAGAAGATGGCGTCACAGAATCATAGAATTTACAGTGCAGAATGAGGCCATTCGGCCCATTGTGTCTGCACTGGCTCTTGGAAAGAGCACCCCACTTAATTCACCCACATTCCACCCTATCCAGTAACCCCACCCAACACTAAGTGCAAATTTGAACACAAAGGGCAATTTAGCATGGCCAATCCACTGAAACTGCACATTTTTGGACTGTGGGAGGAAACCGGAGCACCCGGAGGAAACCCACGCACACACAGGGAGGACATGCAGACTCCGCACAGACAGTGACCCAAGCTGGGAATCGAACCTGGGACCCTGGAGCTGTGAAGCAATTGTGCTAACCACTATGCTACCGTGCTGTTGACTTGACAACTTGCAGGTTTAACTCAGGGATGTACGGCTGAGTGCGTGTAACTCCCATCCAGAATTAGCAGTTTGAGTATTTATGTCAGTGTATATCAATGACCTTTTGCCTGACATCTAAATGTATCCTGAAACTTGCCACTGAAAAGAAGGCAGGAAGGCTAATCAGTTATCCATGGATGGAACCTCTTAAAAGTCAGACGTACAACAGCAGTAAATGCAAATTGTTCGCATCGTGACATCCACTCGGAAAGGGTTTGTTGTGCACTTTGGAGGAATTCTTGAGATTTTCCTGATGTGTAAAACACCCAAACATCTGCAATCGTCAAACCTGATTTTTAAATTGTTGGGAAGGTGGTTTGTGTATGTATAGAAAATTATAAGTCCCAACAGAATCCCCTCATAGAAGACAGGCATGCTGGCTGCTGAACCTGATAGATGCACATTCCCAGTGGCTGTGAAAGTAATCGCCACCATCAACTTATTTGCCTCCCAAAATCTTCCTCTGCCTGAGCCATATCCCGGATCTCCCAGCCAGTTGGACATAAATGCTCAAGGTAGCTTACTGATGACTTTCTTTGCCAGGGCCAACAAATTAATGTTAAGCTCCTCTGTGACAATGCCAGTCAGGCTTTGCTTTTCTCCCTGGCTGCCCACCGGTGTACAGACTGCCATTGACTGTATGCAGCTTGGTAATCCACAGCGTAGTCAAGCCTCAGTGACTGCAATGATTGAAGTTCCACAGCCTTAGCCATTAGCAGAAGGAAACATCCTCGCAGTGCGCTATGTCAACAATCTATTTGTGCGTAAGGCCGACCCCTCCATTCCCTTTGTAGTCATGCATAACGTGTTTGGAAGACCCTCCAGGACACCACAGCTTTTCTGTTGCTCCTCAATGAGTCTCCTGTTCATTGAAGGTCTCCATCAAACAGCATGTGTCCGGTTAAGTAGAGATTTAGGAGGGCTGCCCCTGAAATAAAGACTCTCCACAGCTTTCCTCAACACCTTGAACGTTCCTGCTGATTTGTGAAGTATGAGGCGCCAAGTGAAAACCCAACCTTCTGCCTGACTGCTCCCTCCAAAGTACGAATATCTCCACTGGTGCATGATTCCTGCAGTGGTGCACCCTCTGAAGGAAGCAGTCCCTTGAGGACATGTCATCCAGGTGGTCCACTGGCTGCGACTGCACACAAGGTCCCGGCAGATTAAAATGTTATGAACTTGTACTAACAAGGATATGAATGATGCAACTTAGTATTATGAAGGTCACACACTGCTAAAAAGAAGTCAAATGACTTGGGAGTGTTGTGTGACATGCGGGTCGCTGATATTTATTTTTGTCACCAGGTGGCTGGGAGATTTCTATCTCTCCATCTTCACTGGTTAGGGATACCTAAATGGTACTAATCTAAAGCACTTCCGTCTCTGCAGCTTTCAATTGTGCAATCTATAGAGGACCACCCCTTATGTGTGGCACTCTCTTTTTTTGAAACAGGGGAAGAACAAACCAACGAGTGAGTATTATATTGTATTATTTGCAAGGAGCTAGGAACTAATTGTCCAGTGATCATGCACCCTGGGGTGCCAGATTCACTATTGCCCTGCAGTCATGTGCCGAGTATTGACATCTCAGTCTATTAGTTCACCAGTTGCATGGAGAGCAGAAGGACTTGATGAAGCGCCAACATTTTGAGTGTAAAGTGTGATTATTTCTAACTTATGGGGGCCGGACGACAAAACAGTGAGCGCAGTGGCATTTGCTGATCCAGTTGAAGGCAGTGCATTTACTGGGGGTGGCTATCAGGGAGAAGCGTCAACTTTCATAAGGACCAGGGTGAGTGGCAGTGGTGGATGGACAGATGAGTATGTAGGGAAGTGCATAAAAAGAGAAGGGCGGACACACTTGCGCGGCAAGTTGGGGGGGAGGTGCCTAGATGTGATGAAGCAAGCATGAGGCAGAGTGAAGGGACGGGATAATGTACACAGCAGAATGTTGGTGAGTGTGCAACTTTCCTTTATGACCTGGTTAGGTCATTAAAGTTGTTCCTGTACTAAATCCAGGAGTGTGGCCCCAGGTTCCTGTTGGTCTCCTGCTGAGTCAACTCCATCCATGCCTTTTTATAGAACAGCAGTTGGGTTTTTTCTCCCATTACTGGGTAAGAGCATTTCCCTCTGATTCTATATTGTGCTCAGCCACGCAACAAGGGATGCAATGTTTATGAGGGTGTCCTTTGAGGCCTTTTTCAGAGGGCATTTACGAGTCAACCACATCGCTGTGGGTCTGAAGTCACATGTAGGCCAGACCAGGTAAGGATGGCAGATTTGCTTCCCTAAAGGACATTAGTGAACCAGATTTTTTTTTACGGACAATCGACAATGGTTTCAAGGTCATCATTAGATATTTAATTTCAGAGTTTTATTGAATTCCCATTTCAACATCTTCTGTGGTAGGCTTCGTATCCAGGTACCCAGAGCATTACCCTGGGTCTCTGGATTACTAGTCTAGTGACAATACCACTAAGTTCTGTGATTCAACCCTCTCTTAGTTCAAATTGCTAACGTCTCCAAATCCTATCCTTGGATTGACCTATTAAATGCTGGAGTTGACATAGTATCTGTCTTATGTCTGAAAAATCAGCAAAGAAGACTTGCTCAAGCTCTAGAGAGAAGACTTGAACAACCTTCCGGCTCTGGTGGGAAGACGTCTCAATGAAACAGAGCCAGATTTTCATTTGTGCTGTTAATTCAAGTTGGATTTTCTGCTTATGACAGCTTTTATTAAGTTAATAAACTTTGGATTGATTACATTATAATTCAAAACATTCACTAATGATAGCATGCAACTGTGTTCCAAATAATTAATTATTAGTTAACTGGGATATATCTGTATTTTATGTCTGTTCTGTATGCAAAATGAAGCACGGTATTTGAACATTACTGGAAATCTCATCCATTTTTAAACCAACAGAGCAGGGAGACCTAATAGAAGTGTAATTGTTTCCACTCTTAGCCATGCACCTGGCATCTTTCTATAAGGCATTAATGCAAGTAGGAAGTAACAAAACATTCCAATGGACTGACTAAGCATATAATGCGGTTACCATGAACTCTCTTGCAGGAAGCAGCTCAGGTACGGTGTGTGCAGACAATCTGGTCTTTGAGCCAACAGGTCTGACCTTTGTGGTTCAAAGCCTCAAAGGATCTTATTCAGAAAAAAATGCAGGGGGCTAACTCATTTCCCCAGCGTTTGATGTTCACTGAACACCTGGGTGTGGCTTGACATATTCAAGGACATTCCCAGTCTTAGCTATACCACAAGGAAGGGAGTCTGCCAGCCGTCATTAGCAAAAATGTACCAGCAGGTCACTGATGAAAGAGGAGCTTTTGCCCAGTAGTGTATACATTTTAATATAGTTGTATCCATGATGAATATTTACAGAAAAATAATATGTCCATTTGCATAGTGTGCAATTCATAATTGCAGCCATCAACACTTCCCTATTGAGCTATTTTCTCTATAGGAAGTCTTACAACACCAGGTTAAAGTCCCAACAGGTTTGTTTCGATGTCACAAGCTTTCGGAGCGCTGCTCCTTCGTCAGGTGAATGAAGAGGTATGTTCCAGAAACATATATATAGACAGATTCAAAGATGCCAGATAATGCTTGGAATGTGAGCATTAGCAGGTGATTAAATCTTTACAGATCCAGAGATGGGGGAACCCCAGGTTAAAGAGGTGTGAATTGTGTCAAGCCAGGACAGTTGGTAGGATTTCGCAGGCCAGATAGTGGGGGATGAATGTAATGCGACATGAATCCCAGGTCCCGGTTGAGGCCGCACTCATGTGTGCGGAACTTGGCTATAAGCTTCTGGTCGACGATTCTGCATTGTTGCACGTCCTGAAGGCCGACTTGGAGAACACTTAACCGGAGATCAGAGGCTGAATGTCCTTGAATGCTGAAGTGTTCCCCGACCGGAAGCGAACATTCCTGCCTGCTGATTGTCGCACGATGTCCATTCATTCGTTGTCGCAGCGTCTGCATGGCCTCGCCAATGTACCACGCTTCGGGACATCCTTTCCTGCAGCGTATGAGGTAGACAACGTTGGCCGAGTCGCACGAGCATGTACCCCGTACCTGGTGGGTGGTGTTCTCACGTGTAATGGTGGTATCCATGTCGATTATCTGGCACGTCTTGCAGAGATTGCCATGGCAGGGTTGTGTGGTGTCGTGGTCACTGTTCTGAAGGCTGGGTAGTTTGCTGCAAACAATGGTTTGTTTGAGGTTGCGCGGTTGTTTGAAGGCAAGTAGTGGGGGTGTGGGGATGACCTTGGCAAGATGTTCATCTTCATCGATGACGTGTTGAAGGCTGTGAAGAAGATGTCGTAGTTTCTCCGCTCCGGGAAAGTACTGGATCACGAAGGGTATTCTGTCAGTTGTGTCCCATGTTTGTCTTCTGAGGAGGTCGGTGCAGTTTTTTGCTGTGGCAGCTGCTGATCGACAGTTCCAATACGCAGGAAAGGATGTCCCGAAGCATGGTACATTGGCGAGACCATGCAGACGCTGCGACAACGAATGAATGGACATCGTGCGACAATCACCAGGCAGGAATGTTCCCTTCCAGTCGGGGAACACTTCAGCATTCAAGGGCATTCAGCCTCTGATCTCCGGGTAAGTGTTCTCCAAGGCGGCCTTCAGGACGCGCATCAACGCAGAATCGCCGAGCAGAAGCTTATAGCCAAGTTCTGCACACATGAGTGCGGCCTCAACCGGGACCTGGGATTCATGTCGCATTACATTCATCCCCCACCATCTGGCCTGCGAAATCCTACCAACTGTCCTGGCTTGACACAATTCACATCTCTTTAACCTGGGGTTCCCCCATCTCTGGATCTGTAAAGATTTAATCACCTGCTAATGCTCACATTCCAAGCATTATCTGGCATCTTTGAATCTGTCTATATATATGTTTCTGGAACATACCTCTTCATTCACCTGAGGAAGCAGCAGCGCTCCGAAAGCTAGTGACATCGAAACAAACCTGTTGGACTTTAACCTGGTGTTGTAAGACTTCTTACTGTGCTCACCCCAGTCCAACGCCAGCATCTCCACATCATATTTTCTCTATGTTAGGCCTATTCAAAATCTGGGGCATCCTTGATTTCTCTCCGAGATTGGTAGCACCGCAGAACCACATGTCTTGTATTTTCACACTATGATGGCTTTCCCATCACTCTCTTCCACATACCAACCTTATGCAGATCACCATCTCCTCCCCCTTCCCCTCAGCTGGTCAGAGTGCATTTGAGGAGAAAGGAAGAGTGTTAATGGCGAAGTGCCATTTTGACTGGGAACCAGGGTGGCCAGGTTTCCTCAGCAGAACATCTGACACTTTATGCAAAAAGAAAAGCAGGTGGGGAGGGGATCCCATCCGGACCGGTCTCCTTCCGAGGGTTCACTTTCAGGAAGGCCGATCTGACTTCGGAAGCTGTGAAGGTGGGTATGGGTGTGTTTTGTGCTGCTGGGGCACTTGACAATGGATTGATGGTTTCCTGCTCGAACCGAGCATAGAATGCATTGAGTTCATTGGGGAGGAGTACGCTGGTGCCAGAGATACTGCTTGGCTTCGCTTTGGAGCCCGAGAGTCTGTAAACGTTAGTCTGTGACTCTAGCTTGATCTAATATTCTCTCTTGGCATCCTGGATGGCTTTGCGGAGGCCGTACCTGGATTTCTTCATAGAATCTCACACAGACAGTGAGAGAATCGAACCTGGGACCCTGGAGCGGTGAAGCAACTGTGCTAACCACTGTGATACCGTGCTACCTGTTTCTTGTAGGTCAGGATCACCTGACTTGAACGCCTCAGACCTGTCCTTCAGTAGGGAGTCAGTCTCCCGATTAAGCCATTGTTTCCGGTTGGGGAACGAACGTACTGTTTTCTTTGGCACGCAGACGCCCACACATTTACTTGTGAAGTCTGTGACGGTGGTGGCATACTCATTTAGGTTGGTCGCTGAGTTCCTAAATATGGACAAGTCCACTGTCTCCAAGCAATCACGTAGGAGCTCTTCTGTTTCCTCGGACCAGCACTGCACGACCTTCTGAGCCAGATTCTCCCACTTAAGTTCCTGCTTGTATGCCGGGAGAAGGAACACGGTCTTATGGTCTGATTTTCCAAAGTGCATTCGGGGGATGGACGGTAGGCACCCTTGATTTTTGTGTAGCAGTGGTCAAGAGTGTTGTCACTGCTGGTGGGACAGGAGATATGCTGGTGGAATTTTGGCAGTACACTCTTGAGGTTGGCCTTGTTGACGTTCCCGGTCACGATGAACAAGGCCTCTGGGTGTTCTGTTTCGTTGTTGTTTATAACTGTGTACAGTTTGTCCAGCACCTTCTGCACTTATGCCTGGGGTGGAATGTAGACAGCAGTGATATTGGCTGAAGTGAACTCATGTGGAAGGTAGTATGGGCGGCACTTCACGGTCAGGTATTCCAGGTCCAGGAAGCAATAAGTCGCCAGGGTCGCCACATCCAAGCACCAGGAGGAATTGATGAGGAGGCAAACCCCTCCACCCTTCGCTTTGCCTGATGATACGGTGCAGTCCGCCTGGTGGCACAGTCCGGTGAGGCAGGAGTGAGCCATGTCTCTGTGAAACAAAGCACACAGCAGTCTCTTACTTCCCTCTGAGAGGTAAGTCTGGTGTTAAATTCATCCAGCTTGCTTTCGATTGCTTGGACATTTGTCAGGAGTATGCTGGGGAGAGGAGTTTTGAAACCGTGTTGCTTCAGTCTCACCTGCAGACCGCCGTGTTTCTTTTGCTTCCTCGGTCAGCGGTGTCATGATATGCGGACACATACATAATGATATACAGACAAGCAGCTAATGGACACAGAGAACAGGAAATGACCAATAAGCAGGCAGGACACTCAGGGGTGGGATCTGACTATGAAAGACACAAGGCACTCATACTCCGCCTCTTTCCACTGATGAACATCTAGAGAGTCAGTCAAGGGTGTTGTTACAATCTCACACCCCCATCACGTGGCTAAGAGCTAGTCTGGTTCAGACAGACAGAGTAACCACACTTCAGTTAGCAGAGAGCCAAACTCACAGAGAACTGTGCTATCTGTGCTATTAGTTCAATAAACCTGATTGAATTAACTTCAAGGTCTGGAGTATCTTTTTGATCTATGCTGCATCCAGTTGCAGCCAGTGTTATACCAGTGTACCTATCACAACGTGATATTAGGAGACGACTAATTTAAGGTGGTTTACCTCAGTCCATTCCGGGATGACCAGCAAATGTAACCCGGCACCATCGAGAAGATTCAGGCTCCTCACCAGCTCAGGACCTTCGGCAATCTCAGTGCCAACTGGCGGGCATTCAAGCAAAAGTTTCTGCTGTACATCGAAGCTTCAGACCTCGAGGGTGCGTCTGATGCAAGAAAGATCGCGCTTCTCCTCTCGACAGCGGGTGATCACTCCATCAAACTCGACAACTCATTTAACTTCACCGAAGGCCAGGACAAGACAAAGTTCAGACCATCCTGGGCAAGTTCGATAGTCACTGTGAAGTGGACAGCAATGAAATCTTCGAGTGCTACATATTCAAACAACATCTTCAAGTTAAAGATGAATCTTTCAGTGTCTTCTTAACTAGCCTCCGCCTGCTAGCGCTGTCCTGCAACTTTGGTGATATTGTTGACTCCATGATAGAAACCAAATCATGTTTGGAGTTCACTCTGATCCTCTGAGAGAGCAACTCTTAAAAATCAAGCATATTTTCAGTCGCGATTAAAACATGTGCAGCGCAAGAGCATGCAAAAAATCGGTATTCCCAATACAAATCGGCTGACAATGAGAAACTTGCCTCCCACGAGGCAGAGAGTGTGCAAGCCATCTCCCGGATGCAGCAACTCAGCATTGAAGACAGTAGCCATCTCGCGTGCATTTCCCTGAGCCCCACGCATGCGCGATGCGAAAGGGATAACGAAGCGGCCGACACCAACACTGCGCAGGTGCAGACGTCTGCCGAGCGCATTGTGCAAGTGCGATGACGTACACCGCGTCACGACGCCGACGTCATGACGTGCCCGAACTGCGGCAATACCCACTTAAAGGGACACTGTCCTGAAAGAGGCAGGCGATGTTAAAACTGCGGGAAGCCTGGACACTATGCAGCCTTGTGCAGGTCTGCACCACCTGTCAGGCCAGCGCTCCCAATTCTGACAACGGCGCGTCCAGAATGTGCAATGACGATTACAGGATTCTGATCCTGGCAGTACAACGGATCCAGAGGACCAGTGCCTGGAGTCCGCCTACTGAGTGGGCATCATTACTACATGTGAACCTGCCACACCAAACTCATCTCGCATTCAGTCCATCCTTGCTGTGGATTCGAAGGATGAATGGCATCCGGTGATGCAGGTCAACCGCTGCTCCATCCAGTTCAAGCTGGACACAGGTGCTTCTGCCAACCTCCTCTCACAGGCAGACTTCAAACGCATCAAGAAGCCCCCCAAGGTACTTCCAGCAGCCTGCCAGCACCTGGACTATAATGGTAATGCCATCACGGCACTGGAGTCCTGCCATCTAATGGTCTCCAACCGGAGCACCCATGCATGGCCAAAGTTTGAAATTGTCAAGCCAGACAGGGCATCCCTACTGGGCACGCATGCCTGCAAAGAGCTAAATCTGGTGCAGCGGGTTTATTCAACTACATCCTCCAACGTGGATCTTCAAGCTGGCATTGACGACATCCTCTCTCGGTATCCAGATGTGTTTGACGGGATGGGCACTTTGCCCTATTGGTACAAGATCCAACTGTGACCTGATGCCAAGCCAGTGGTCCATGCACCACGCCGGGTCCCGGCTCCGCTGAAGGAGCGCCTGAAGGAACAGCTCAAGGAGCTGCAGCAGCAAGAGATCATTTGCAGGGTAACCGAACCGACTGACTGGGTCAGCTCGATGGTGGTCGTTAAAAAACCCTCTGGAGACCTGCGCATCTGCATTGATCCCAAGGATCTCAACCAGAATATAATGCGTGATCACTACCCCATCCAGAAGCGGGAGGAACTCACCAGTGAGATGGCACATGCAAGGTTTTTCACAAAGTTAGATGCGTCACATGGATTCTGGCAAATCCAGCTGGATGAGTCCAGCAGAAGGCTCTGCACCTTCAATACACCGTTTGGCAGATACTGCTATAACCGTATGCCGTTCGGCATCGTCTCGGCATCGGAGATATTTCATCGCATCATGGAGCAGATGATGGACGGCATCGAAGGGGTTCGTGTGTACGTGGACGACGTCATCATATGGTCCATGACCCCTGAGGAGCATGTTTCTCGTCTCCAGCAGGTATTCCGCCGCATCCATGCCAATGGCCTGAAGCTGAACAGGGCCAAATGTTGCTTTGACATGTCGACACTCAAGTTCCTTGGTGACCAGATCTCTCAGCAGGGCGTGTGCAGACAAGGTCAAGGCCATCGCAGCCATGAAGGTCCCGGAAGACAGGAAGGCGGTATTACGCTTCCTGGGCATGGTCAAATTTCTGGGCAAGTTCACCCCAAACATGGCTTCACACACCATCGCCCTACGAAACCTAGTGAAGAAGTCCACTGCCTTCGAGTGGAAGGTGGCCCATCAGGCAGAGTGGCTGGAGCTGAAAGCCAAGCTCACCACTGCACCCCTATTGGCATTTTTCGACCCAGGCAGGGAAACGAAAATCTCGACAGATGCGAGCCAGGATGGCATCGGTGCGGTCCTGCTGCAATGCGATGACACCTCATCCTGGGCACCTGTTGCCTACGCATCAAGGGCAATGACGCCCACCGAACAAAGGTATGCTCAAATCGAGAAGGAATGCCTGGGCCTTCTCACTGGCATTCTCAAGTTTCACGACTATGTCTACGGCCTGCCGATATTCACAGTCGAGACGGATCACAGGCCCCTGGACCACATATCCACAAGGACCTTAATGACATGACGCCTCCGTTGCAGCGCATCCTCTTCAGACTCAGAAGGTACGACTTTGACCTTGTCTACATGCCTGGCAAGGAGCTCATCATTGCAGATACTCTTTCCCGCCCTATCACTGTGCCTAGTGAACCACTGAACGTCATCCGGCAAACTGAATCACAGGTTGAGTCACAGGTGCAGCTGTGTGCTGGCTCCCTCCCGGCGTCTGATGAGAAGGGGATTTTTATCCATGAGGAGACAGCCAAAGACCCCCTCATGCAGCGTGTTATGCAGCACCTCGCCAATGGCTGGCAAAAAGGGCAGTGCCCTCAATTTTTCAATGTAAAGGACGACATGATGGTGGCAACCTCCTCAAACTGGACCGGATTGTAATTCCACACAGTCTCCAGAGCTTGGTGCTCCGTCAAATCCATGAGGGCCACCTGGGTGTGGAAAAGTGCAGACGCAGAGCCAGGCAGGCTGTCTACTGGCCCGGGATCTGCCAGGACAAAGCGAACATGGTCTTTAACTGTGTTACCTGTTAACGCTTCCAGCCAGCGCAGAGTAAGGAGACACTTCAGCAGCATGAAATCAAAACCTCTCCATGATCCAAGGTTGGCATCAACCGCTTTCATGCAAATTGTCGTGATTACATGTTAATCATTGATTATTTTTCCAATTACCCTGAAGTCGTGAAGCTCTCAGACCTCATATCTCGGACCGTCAGCAAGGCCTGTAAGGAGGCGTTCTCCAGGCATGGTATCTCACTCACTGTCATGAGTGACAATGGCCTGTGCTTCAGCAGCCATGAATGGTCTCTGTTTGCTCAGTCGTATCAGTTCAAACACTTCACTTCCAGCCCACACTATCCGTAGTCAAACGGAAAAGTTGAGAAAGGGGTGCACATAGTGAAGCAGCTCATCTGCAAGGCCGCGGATTCTGCTTGCGTACAGGGCGGCCCCACTGTCCACTGGCATGTCGCCGGCTCAACTCCTGATGAACAGGGACCTGCAAACGACACTTCCAGCCATACACGTGCCAAACCTGGATCACCTCCCGGTGCTGCAGAAGGTGGAGCAACTCCGAGACCGGCAAAAACAGGGCTATGATGCTCATGCCACCGATATGACCATGTTATCCACGTCCGACACTGTTCGGGTCAAGATCCCTGATGGAGGCTGGTCAGCTCCAGCTGTCGTTGTTCGACAGGCTGCCCCCCGCTCATATGCTGTGCGTCTGGCTGATGGTTCTGTTGTGCGACGAAACAGGCGGGCACTGCGCAAAGTTTCCTGCCCGCAACCACATTCTTCTCCATTTCCTTCTGTTGTTTTGCCACCTCCAGATACCTCGACTCACGAGGCCACCAGTCAGGCTTCAATCCCGCCCATCAAGGCGCTGTCGCCCCCACCCCACCTCTCCGGCGGTCGACCAGGATCAGACGTAAGTCACAGAGACTGGACTTATGAACATTTGTTCTGTTTGCTATGTTCTGTGTTCTTGCATTAGACAGCTGTTTTCACATGTACATATGTTCACATCCACTGCATGTATATATGTTAATATTGGCCTTTTCTTGTATATACGTTCACATATGTCATCCAAACATTAAAAAAACAGAGAGATGTCATGATATGCGGACACACACATAATGATACACAGACAAGCAGCTAATGGACACAGAGAACAGGAAATGACCAATCAGCAGGCAGGACACTCAGGTGTGGGATCTGACAATATAAGACACGAGGCACTCACACTCCACCTCTTTCCACTGATGAACATCTAGAGAGTCAGTCAAGGGTGTTGTTACAATCTCACACCTCCACCACGTGGCTAAGAGCTAGTCTGGTTCAGTCAGACAGAGTAACCACACTTAAGTTAGCAGAGAGTCGAACTCACAGAGAACTGTGCTAACTGTGCTATTAGTTCAATAAACCTGATTGAACTAACTTGAAGGTCTGGAGCATCTATTTGATCTATGCTGCATCCAGTTGCAGCCAGTGTTATGCCAGTGTACCTTACATGACAGGCGGCTACGGTTGGATGGTCCTGGGGTTTGATAAGAGAAATGTGGAATGTGGTTGTGTCTGGTGGAGTTGCGGTATTGGGGTTGCCGGGAGGGCATATTTGCGATACGGTCAGATCCCGGTGTTCTGCGAGGACTATCCTCCAAGACCCATCTGATAACACCTCCTGATCTGATCCACCACAGCCAACTGCTATTGCCCTACCAGCTCACCCACCTGCCATTCTATTCACTTACCCATTTACCTCACCCACATAGCCATCATATCACCCTGCCCATTAGCGAATGTTTAGTTACAACAATTAAGAGCACAGCTAATGTTAAATGCTTGGGTATTCCAAATCCCAGAAGGGAAGTTTGAAACATCTGCTCTCAACTGTATTTTTTGCAATTTAGAATAATGTGAGGAAAGATATGAAAACCACAGAAAGATGCCCCAGATGTCTTAGTGCTGGTTTTAAACAAAATAAATGTTCATTAAAAAATAAAGTACACAACCAGAAAGTCAACTGGAAATACACTTAACTAACTCAATTGTTCTACACAGTATGCCTAAATTTACCCAGTTCCAAATTATTTCCCTTCAGAGCTAATCCTCCCTGGACAATAACTATAGATTTTTAAATAAAAATAAAAATCAAATGTCATTATTGGTTACAAAACCAGGCACTTCCATCTATCTCAGGGTTGCTTCTGATGTGGGAGGACAACTGGTTCTTTAAACATGCTTTTCTACAGACACACAGTTCACTCAGCTTTTCCTGCTGCAGGCTGAGTTCTCAACACAGCTAACTTACAGAGGTTAAAATTGCTCCTGATATACCTTTTTCCTTATTGATCTTACCTTATCGGAACCAACCTCTCCAGATGTCCCACTTGATTATCTTCATTTCGTGAGGCCATCTTTTAGAATGTGATTGTAAAATTCACACTTCACTTCTTTCACTGGCAAACAAATTTGCACCTCACCTCCTCTTACACAAATCCCTTGACATTCTATTCTCCATTGTTAACAGCTTGCCTGAGGTAAACATCTGTTCGCAGGGTTGCTTGACATCAATACCTCAAAAGCACTCATCCCATGAACCTAGCCAAACTGTCTCTGCCACGAGACAGCTTCCATCTTTAAATAGTGTACTGAGCCGAATACATTCCAACTGACTGGATTTCCTGGAGTTTTTCATATTATCATGATATTCAGGGTGGCATGGTGCAGTGGTTAACACCACTGCCTCATGGCATCAAGGCCTCAGGTTCGATCCCGGCCCTGGGTCACTGTCGGTGTGGAATTTTCACATTCTCCCCGTGTCTGCGTGGGTCTTGATGTGTTATGTACTCTGGGATAACACAGGCTGCAATTCGATGCAGCTTTGACCAAAAGATACTCTGGACTTTGAAGGAAGTTCAATGTGATTTATTGAACCATTAGCACAGTTCTCTATGAGTTCGACTCTCTTGCTAATCTTGCTATAGTAACTCAGTCTAACTAACCAGTCTGCTCTAAGCCACATGGTGGGTGTGATGCTTCTGATATGCCCCTGTCCTACTCTCTAAGTGTCGCTTGTGAAAAGAGGCAGAGCATGTGTGCCCGGTCCTTTTATATGGGTTGTGTAATGCCCCCTTATGATAATGCCACCTCTGGGTGTCTTGACTGCTCATTGGTTGTGTCCTATTCTAAGTATTCATTAGCTACATGTTTGCATATCATGACATCTCCGGTGCTCCCTCTATTTTACTTAATTGTAGTATATTTACTGTCATGAGAATGTCACTTTAAGAAATGTTTGGCTGCTCATGTTACTGCAGTGATGTCAGAGAGTGGGTGGAGCTGAGCTCTGGTTCTGCTTTTTAGTTTCACTTTGTGAAAAGCTTGGGTGTGTCTGTCTTTTTGGTTTCATTTTTCAGTGTGTTGCAGCTGAAGTCAGAAAAAGCAGCTGTACTGTTGAGCTCTCTGCCATGAAGAACAATCTCTTAATCATTTGGTAAATTCAGAATTATAAATGTTTTCAGTATTGAATGTAAACCCTGATGTGCTCCTGTTTGAAGGTCTGTTAAGTCTTTTGGGTGTAAAAGGACAGCATACAGGTTACTTAGTGTTGTATTCTTTGGAGGTTATCTTTGAATTAATGGTTGCTAAGATATTCACTGTTTGTTTTAAAAAGGTTAACTTGAGTTCATAGAATAAACATTGTTTTACTGTTTTAAAAAATACTGGTCCATTTCTGCTGTACCATACCTGTAGAGTGAGCCGTGTGCTCCCCATACCACAATCTATTAAAAGTTGTAGGTCAGGTGAACTCCATGATACACTTTGGGATTCTCTAAACCCTGACCCATGACATTACATTAACCCCTTCTGTATATACGGTGATGCATACCACCACAGGTCTCACCCCCGCAACCCAAAAATGTGCAGGGTAGGTGGATTGACAACGCTAAATAGCTCCTAAATTTAAAAAAAATGATTTCCTGACAACCACCCATTCACTAGCATTCCGATTGGACATTTAGGCTTATCTTGCAGCAGCTAGTGTCCCAAAAGCACCATCCATGTTGATTCTCTTCACTGGTCGCTCCAAGGATTCCTGCGCCAAGGGAGTTCTTCTGCATTGTGGATCGGACGTCTGGCATTTTTACATATCTCCAGGTAAGAGGGCAGCTTTCAATCTGATCGGCACCGGTCGCAGTGGTCCTGAGGCTGATAGATAGATTTGGACCATTGAATTAATATTCCACCAAATACCAAAAAGGCCTTGATAATAAATTGACTCTTAAAAAAAACCCAGTCCTCAATCAAAATATGCGAAGGGTGCAGAGTATTTTTACAGTGCAAGAATTCAGGAGGTGTAATTTAAATAATGCAGCATCCCATCAGATTAATAATAGAGACTGTCAGCAACAAAAATACCTGCTGGGTGCACAATGGAGAGTTTTGATTGTGTCCGGCGATCTGCTCTATCATTAATTTTCAACTCTGAAGTTTTAGCAAAAGGAAGAAAACTGTGTCAGAGTCTGAAAGAGGAAATCCCAAATGTCAACATTTGCCAATGTTTTTATTATTTGCACAATCCGTTTCATGGTTAGATGCTTCAAATTAAATTTTCTGATGAGAAGCAATGCCTCCAGGCACCGAACTGCGAGTGACGAACATTTTGTGCCGCCCTCGTGACCCTGGCCAATAATTGTAACGGCTACATGAAGTTGACTCTTTGCAGAGTGCCCGCCAAGTCATTCAGTATGGAAGGAGGTTGTCATGATGTCATCAACCTAAGTATCTTTAAGAAATACGGTGTAAAGGTTAGCTTCCTTTGCGAAAAGTTGCCTAGTCGCATAGCTCATCAACTTCATAGATTCTTCCAGCACAAGCAAGCCATTTAGCTCATTACGCCTCTGCCAGTTCTTTAACTAATCTCTCCAATTAGTCCTACTCCCCTATTCTGTTTCCCATAGCCCTGCAAATGTTTCCTTTTCAGGCACCTATCGCATATTCTTTTGGAATTTACTCTTTAATCTGCTTCTACCATCCTTTCCACCAGTGCATTTCAAATCGTCATTTATCGCTGCATAAATAAACTATTTTCCTCTTCTCCTCTTTGTTTCTATGGCAATTGTCTTAAATCTGTGCCCTCTGATAACTGCCCAACTGTCATTGGGAACAGTTGAGGAATTACTCTATCAAAATTCTTCATTATGTTGAACACCTCTGTTAACACCACTAAGGAGAACAATCCCAGCTTCTCTCGTCTCCTCATTTCACTGAAGTCTATCATCCCTCATATCAATTTAGTAGATCTCCAGCACATAAACTGAACTTAGTTTTTAGCAAGTTAAACACCTTCAAAACTCTCATAAATTTACCAATAATATAATGAAGAACAAAAATGAATGAACATTTTTTGAATATTAAACTTTGAATATTCATCCTCAATGCGCTTAAAAATTCCGCTGACAATAAACTTAACACAGGTTCACAGTGTGGTACATTTGCGCATACTGGAAGACACATTAATACTCAGGCAGCAAGAACATGTACACACATTGCGCCTGTTTCAGCCAATTGAAATAACTGACAGCCATTCCCTGGTTCATTTCTCAGGGCAATTCCTTGACTAATCAGAGTCAAGCTGTCTGGTTTAAATTTAAAACAACACCAACATGGTAGCACAGTGGTTAGCACTGTTGCTTCATACAGCCAAGGACCCGGGTTTGATTCCTGGTTTGGGTCACTGTCTATGTGGAGTCTGACCATTCTCCCCGTGTCTGTGTGTGTTTCCTCCGGTGCTCCAGTTTCCTCCCAAAAGTCCGGAAAGACATGCTTGTCGGGTGAATTTGACATTCTGAATTCTCCCTCTGTGTACCCGAACAGGTGCCATATAGTCGTGACTCAGGGATTTTCACAGTAACCTCATTGCAGTGTTAATGTAAGCCTACTTGTGACACTAATGAAGATTATTGAAAGCACCATCAAACCGTGAATTCTGCATGGCAATGCCTCTACCAATCAGAGTTCATTTGCCAACCAATCAGCACTCCCTTCTCATACAGTATACATTTATTGCTTCCATGGATTTGGATTCTTGCGAAATGTCCTGATGAGTGCAAGACTAAAAGCTTTGACAAAAAAGTTTTTCTTTTTTCAGCAACATTAAACCATTACAAATGCCTCTATCTATCTCTTTTCAACAGTTCCTGGTTTCCTGTTCATTCTATCGAGGTCTGGGTTAGGTTTAAATGAGGCAGAGCTCTTCTGAAAAAAATTGGACGTTAAGGGAATTCTGGCTTGTCGACACAAGACTACCATCAATCGATCACTCCTTGTGGTTTGTGGTTCAGGGAGCCCCAGAAGTGCACCGAGCTGTGCAGCCAATACTCAATGAGCTGAAGTAATATTACCGAACAATCACAACACTATGCTTGATACAATACTTTAACACAGAACGATGTCTCAACCTGACTCACGGAAGCATTATTAAAGAAAATGTTAACACAGAGCCACAGAAGAAGATGTAGGGACAGGTGAAGAAAATCTTGCTTGAAGAGATAGGTTTTAAGGAACCTCTCACAGGAGGAAAGGGAGGTGGAGAGATTTACAGAGAGGATTCCAGAGCTTTGAGCCTTGAGAATTGAAGGCAAGGCTGCCAAGGGTTGAGTCTGGGATGTGTGGAGAGCCACATTGGAAAAGGGCAGAGATTTCAAATCATTGAAAGGCTGGAGGACACAATCGTGGTAGAATTCAAAGTGCTAATAAAAGGCAGAGATTTTGGCATAATAGACTCGTCACTGGACTAGTAATCCAAAGGCCCAGATTCTTGCTCTTGGCACATGAGTTCAAATCCCACAATGATAGAATTTAAATTCAAATTAATGAAAGGTTGGAATTGAAAGCTAGTCTCAGTAATGGTGGCCATGAAACTATTATTGATTGCTATTAAAAACCCATTTTGTTTATTTGTGCTTCAGTAAAGCAATATGGGGCTGGATTCTTCGATTTAGGGGTTATGTCTGGAGGATGTGTTTGGTTTCACGGCGAAAAAGTTGGAATCGGCCCCGCATCGATCCTCCGACCAGTGAGGGGCTAGCAGCCGTGCTACGTAAATTGCACAACCTTCCCGATGTAAACGCCTGGAGAATTGCCGGGTCCATGGCCACGCTTGCGCACGGCGACGACCTGCAGCAGTCGCACCGTACAACATGGCACCGGCCGCCGCGAACCTTACCTGCCAGATAGTGCCCCCCTGGACACCCCCTCACCACCCCCGGGCCACCCCCCCACCAGTCCCACCAGCCTTTGCTGAAGCCCCGCCGGCCAGCAGCACGGCTCCCGCTCAACTGTGGTGGCGCTGGACACAGTCCGCCAGCGCCACACCGGGTTCACGAAAACTGAGAGCACACGTGCCCCGCGCGGACGGGAACTCAGCCCATCAGAGGCTGAGCATCGGGGGAGGGCCTTCAGGTAACGTCCTGAGGCCGTCCCAACGGCATGCGGCGTACTATTCGATGACGCCGTTGTGGAGGGTGCGGAGCATCCGAAAACAGGCACCCTCCCCGATTCAGTCGTAAACAGAGCTTCTCTGCCAGATCGCCGATTATGATATCCGCGTCGGGCAACGGAGAATCCCGCCCATGCCATCCTTACCCGGTCTGGCCGATATGTGACTCCAGACCCACAGCAATGTGGTTGATTCGTAACTGCCCTCTGGAATGGCCTCAGCAAGCCACTCCAGTTCAAGGGCAATTAGGGATGGGCAACAAATGCTGGCACTGCCAATGGTGCCTGCATCCCAAGACAGAATGAAGAAAATTAATGAGGCTGAGATTTTGAATAGTGTGGAGTTGCCAGACTCTGGGAACCATCGCACATCAGCGCGCACAGGACTGATAAATTGGGCAGCACGGTGTCGCAGTGGGTTAGCCCTGCTGCCTCACGGCACCAAGGTCCCAGGTGTGATCCCGGCTCTGGGTCACTGTCTGTGTGGTGTTTGCACATTCTCCCTGCGTTTACGTGGGTTTCGCCCCCACAACCCAAAGATGAGCAGGTTAGGTGGATTGGCCACGCTAAATTGCCCCTTAATTGGAAAAAATTAATTGGGTACTCTAAATTTATTTTTTAAAAAGGACTGCTAAATTGGTAAAAGTTAGGATGATGACAGCAGAGTTTTCGGCTGAGTTTATGTCAACTGGGCTGTTTAGCACAGGGCTAAATCGCTGGCTTTGAAAGCAGACCAAGGCAGGCCAGCAGCACAATTCAATTCCCGTAACAGCCTCCCCGAACTGGCGACTAGGGCTTTTCACAGTAACTTCATTGAAGCTTACTTGTGACAATAAGCAATTTTCATTTCATTTCATTTTTCATGAAGCTAAAAAAAAAACACTTGACATGAATAAGCATTACATTGTTGGACCAAGCCTGCAATAAGGGGTGCAAGTTCTTTGTGAGGTAGAGGTACAACATTGGTGGCATAAACCAAGGTTTACTGGGCATGATCTACAGTGAAAAGCAAATGGCCGAAAGGGGCAGCAACAAATTTGCATTGTGTGCAACACATGCTGCAGGTTTATGGATATGGTGTGACAAGGCTAGGGAGGGCAGTCTGGATGACCACAAGTAAGGATAATGTTATAACCTGACCGAAGGCCACCAGGTCTGTAATCCCAGAGCCCCTGTGGCTTCACCTGAGTACGATCTCCCGATATGATGGGGCGGAGCAAGCCCCTTACTCCAGAGGCCACTGGGACACAAATACCCCAGGCCAAGTATTGGCCGGGTGCGGGAGATCCTTCAGGGAGTAAGAGTTACAGACAACGGCACAGCTTTTACGAGTATGGGCTGGGTTCGGGAGACCCTTCAGGGAGTAAGCGGTGTAGAATAATAGGTTAAGGGGGCGGCACGTGGCTCAATGGTTAGCATTGCTGCCTATGGCGCTGAGGACCCGGGTTCAAATCCCTGGGTCACTGTCCGTGTGGAGTTTGCACATTCTCCCCGTGTCTGCGTGGGTTTCACCCCCACAACCCAAAGATGTGCAGGTTAGGGGGATTGTCCTTTAATTGGAAAAAAAAAATTAAGTACTCTAAATTTATATTAAAAAAAAGAATAATAGGTTAAATAAATCTGAGATTTTGTTGCAGTCATCGCTTCCGTGCGGTTGCCCGCCTGGAACTTCGCAGACATGCTGCCATTTTGCACAGAAAGCCATTTATAACAATCAAATCATTTAAAGGTGTCACTTCTCCTAAGGAATGTGAGTTAGGTGTGAAGGCTTAAGCTCAAAGTGAATTGAAGTAGGCGTTCCTCTGCCAGGAAATCTCACTCTCTGATATCAATTTGATTCCTCAAGGACTTGAAGTATTAAACTGATTCCTCAATGAACTCAGCTGTCAAGTTGATTCCAGCTTAATCTGGATGCTGAAATCAGCTTTGGGGAACTACACATAGACATGTATCCAGCACTGTATACAAGTTTGCAATGCATCCCTGCAATTTGGGAATTTCAAGATGAAGGGAAATGAAGAATATTATTGAGAATCGATGAGCAAGCCAATAAAGGAAAATCCAGATAAGAAACACTGAAGTCATTATTCACAAGTACAGCTGCCAATTTCAGTCCACTCAGTAAGCCCTTGAACAGTCTGTGGCCAAGGCACTTCATGTGAGGTTAAATTACACATGAAAGCAAAGACTGTCAGTTGTGTCTTTAAAGATAGATATCCATTAGCTCGGTAGGTATTCTTCTCTATGCAGAAGAAGGCAGCACTAAGGGCAATGCTGGTCGTACTATACAGTAGATGAACACACATATCGTTGCACTGAGGGGATCATAACGGGAAGCTCGGGCTGGCGAATAATTGTGGTCTTCCAGCTCTAATCATCCCAAGGACAGCTTTTTAAAAAAAGTGCAGGAGGGCATTCGGTCAAAAGCTGCACATAGCGTTGTGAACATGCGGATTGTCAGATAGGAATATACTTATTCCGCTGGAACTGTGACATTCACTGAGCAAACATCTTTCAGCAGGGAGCGAGCACTCTTTATTGTCTGTCCACCAACAACAAGGAGAAGGAATACTGTTGAGTGTAGAATTGATTCCTACTTGTCCTCCAGTTATTATCTCTTCTTTTGCTCCTCTCTTTACACCCTCCCTGATACACACTTACTGTTATGTAGATTCAAACGGAGGAGATGCATCGTTCCACCACTTCTGATCTCCCTATTGGACCTCTACCTTTTCACGGCTACCAGTTAAATAACAAATTCTGGAATTTACCCAGTATTTAATAATCAGTGTTAACAGACCATAATGTAGTTGGCACTGGATGTGTTAGTTAACGTGTATTGGATTGATAGTCATGGGAGGAAGATTAAGACTGTCAAAGTAAGCCAAAAGATGCGGGACTGCTCCATTAATATTTGCTCAAAAAATTAAATTCACCCAAATATTATTTGTCATTGTTGGAAGAATTACTGAAGTAATAAAACCGAAATAGGAATCCTCATTTACGACTGCAGATAAGCCAAATCGTGTTAGTTCATGAATGTCCAAGGATCGTGTTTTGCCAATTCTACTTTGCAGTCGCCGATTTGGGTGAACGCTACACACATCCTGGAGTGGATGTTGAACATAAGAAATGTCATGTTGGGTGTTCCGATATACAAACGAACCAACACGGTTGTAGATGGTACAACTCTGTTTTATTATTCTGTACAATAATAACTAATAACTTCTGGATGTGGTTCGTACTTCACCAGCTAACCTGTGGACCCAGCCCTAGCACTTTCTTAGTGAGGCACTCAGCACATGGTGTATGTCTGAGTGGCACGCTGTGAGCTCTGTGCTCTGAGCTATCTCCTGGTAGAATGAGTGGGAACTGTGGTGTTCCCTGTTTTAGAGTGCGTGTGCTCTCACTGGTGATTGGCTGTGATGTTGTGTGTGTGTTGGTTGGTCCATCTACCTGTCCATCAGTGTGTGTGTGTGATTGCACCATGATATGTTAATCTGGATATCATGACAAGAAATAAGGGCAGAAGTAAGTCATTCAGATCCTTTAGCCTGTTCTGCCATTCAATAAGATTATGGATGATCTGATTGTGGCCTTAACTTCATTTTGCTGACAGCCCCCATATAATGATGCAGAGGAGGCTGTTGGTAAACCAGCATTTACAAGGGTCTGCATAACGCAGCATCTCACTCCTAGTGCAATCCTAGCTGTGAGGACTTATCTCCCCAGGTCCTAATCTGGGCCTGCTTTTAACCTTTGCTCAAAACAAGACCCAGGTGGTTGACCTCCGCCCTCTCCCAAGAGTTCTCGTACTCCACGAGTACAGGGAGATCAATAATGGTTTCCCCGTGGTCCTCATGGGGGTTATAAAACCCAATAACCATTGACTCTCATGTCAATCAAAAAACTGCCTAACAGCCACAAATATATTCAATGATCCAACCTCCTCTGCTCTCTGGGGAAGAGAATTCCACATTATAATGGCCCAGAGAGAAGAAATTCCTCCTCAGTTCCAGCTTAAACAAGAATCCCTTCTTTTGGAACTGTTCTCCCTCATTCTAGATGACTTCATGAGGGGAAGTCATTCTCTCAACATCTACCCTGTCAAACTCACTTAGAATCTCCCATTTTGCAACAAACAATCTCCTCTCATTCTTTTACACTCTGTTGAATATAGGTTCGATCTGCACATTCTTTAATCTTAGTGATTTAGTTGTACTTCGCTGCTCGATATGGTGATCTGCTCAAGATTGGGCAGACCAAACGGAGGCTGGGTGAATGCTTTGCAGTACACCTCCGTTCAGTCTGCAAGCATGACTCTGACCTCTCAGTTGCGTGAAGTTTCAATTCACCACCTTGCTCTCATGCTCACATTTCTGCCCTTGTCCTTGCCCACTCGGAGTGTCCCAGTGAAGCCCAACAAAAGTTTGAGAAACAGAACCTAATTTTCCGATTAGGCACTTTACAGCCTTCTGGGCTCAATATTGAGCTCAACAGCTTCAGAACATGAATGCAGTCCTCCATTTTGTTTTCCCCCTAGTGTTGTTTTGGTATGCTCTTGACGTAGCATAAGCTGCTTCCTTGATGTGCACTCTGACAAAGGAAGGTTCAGATGTGGAGAAAGCTTTAACACATTTATTAAACAATTAACAATTCTCCTACTTAGATTCGACTCTCCTGTTAATCCTGCTATAGCTACTCAGGCTAACTAACCAGTCTGCTACAATCCGCATGGTGGGTGTGATGTGTTTCAATCAACCCTGTCTGTACTCACTAAGTGTCTCCACTGGAAAGAGGCTGAGCATGTGTGCTGTGTCCTTATATATGGGTTGGTGTAATGCCCCCCCGTGGTAGTGTCACCTCTGTGTGTGTCTTGACTGCCCATTGGTCGTGTCCTATATTACTGGCTTATTGGTTGAATGTCTGTGTGTCCGATTTCAGCAGAAACGGGGATTCTACGGCCGATCGGCGAACGCGATTTTGGCAACTGGAGAATCCCGTTCTTCATGTCAACTTTAAAATTTGACAATTTTTTAAAACTCCAATGACAATTTACCACTTAAAGGATGGAGATTCTGTATTTTGAAGTGTTCACTTCCTGAGCTAGACAGATTGATTACTCATCATCCATAATTACCATATTGCTGAAGGATACTTACGCTATTAATTACTGGACTTAACTTACTGTGGCATCTTCGCAGTGCAATTAATCTGAAAATGCAGAATCATGGAAATCATGAGGAGGTCCTAGGTGAATGCTGCTTTTCGAAAGCAAATGGTGCAGTGGAATGAATATCCAAGCAAATTGTGGCAATTTTCCATTCAAAGATTATCTCTTTCTCACCATAAATTGTTGGCTTATTGCGAGATGGATAACATCATGCACTTTTCAAGTCATGAAATAGAAGTCGTAGTCATAGATTTCTCACAGTGAAAAAGGAGGCCATTCGGCCCATTGAGTCTGCACAACCCTTTGAACGAGCTCTCTACCTTAGCCCACTCCCTTGAAACCCCGTAGCCCCACCTAACCTTTGGACACAAAGGGGCAATTTTAGCATGGCTAATCTGCCTAACCTGCACATCTTTTGACTGTGGGGGGAAACCGGAGCACCTGCAGGAAACCCAAGCAGACATGGGGAGAAAGTGAAAAACACAGACAGTCACCCAAGGCGGGAATTGAACACGGGTCTCTGGCGCTGTCAGGCAGCAGTGCTAACGACTGTGCCACCATGCCGCCCATGCAACGAGGTGCTGCTATTTTTTTCAGTAAAGTTCAGTCCATAATGTTTCTATCCTACATTGTTTTCAGAAGCAGAGCAAATATTTTTTCTTTCCCCTCAGACAGTGAATGTTTCAGAATCACTGATATACTACTGCACACCATTTCATGAGGTTCGTAATTTAAAGAACAATACTTTCTTCATCCATTCTACAGTGCTTTCTTATTATGATTGCTGAGACAAAGGGACATTTTTCTTGCTGTAGGGCCATTCTCCTGAACAGACATTGACCATATCAGTTGGCAACTGGCTATCAATGCATTTCCGGTGGCTTCGTTTGGAACTCATGCAAGAGAAATGATGGGGTCACCTTAGTAGATGTAGACTGTCAAAAGAAAAACATTTGCGGTTCGCTGTTTGCAACGGAGCACTCTTATTTACTCCTGAGAATTGGGTTTCGGATCGAGTCACAGATAAAGATTTGCAGGGGAATTAACATAAAAGCCTCAACATGATTCCCGCAGGGACCTGAGGTCAAAACACAAGCCACGTGCCATATTGAAGATGAAGTGGCACTGACTGGGCGATTGAACTTAGTGATGTAAAAAATTTACACAACACGCTAACGCGACAGGGTGGGGGAGCAGACGGCTGGGATGGGGGGGTCTTCCTAAGTCGGGCTTAATCATAGAATCATAGAATTGACAGTGCAGAAGGAAGCCATTCGGCCCATCAAGTCCGCACTGGCCCTTACAAAGAGCACCCTACTCAAGGACACGCATGTACCTTATCCCCGTAACCCAGTAACCCCCACTTTAGACATGAAGACACATGATTGGAAAAACATTCAGGAGCTTCTGGCTCTGCATTTGATTGATCGAGCCTTTGATTTGGGAGTATTCAACACTTTTATTCTGTACAGCATGTTGGTCATCACCGATATTTCTTCACTCTCGTTGACTTCTGATTCACAAAATGGGCATGAAATCCTAGCTTTTATTCCTGTGGGCACATTTTGCCAGCTCTTAGTATGATTAGAAAGCCTATGATGATAATGTTACCACAAGCAGCTCACAGGAGAAATCTGCCTGTCAGCCTCTGCTGAGTAAATTGATTTCAGCCAGAGTTGTGTGTTCCCTGAGCTGGGAAGAAAATAAAAATTCATTGAATTGCTACCCAGTAACCAGGGCTGGAAAGTGCAGGAACTTGAATGCTGGTTGAGGATAGAGTGAGACCTGACTGTGATGCTTCCTGTCATGATATTCATACACACATACATAATGATGGACAGATCAACGGACCAATTAGCACACACAACACGACAGCCAATCACAGACGAGAGCATACATAGTACAAAACAAGGAACACGACACTTCCTGGGCAGTCCAGCAGGAGACGGCTCAGGGCAAGGACCTTCATGCCAGACACTCACACAGTCACCATGTGCTGAGTACCAAGTTTGTTGTATAAATAGTTTAACAGAATAAAACTGCGTTGTACCAATCGCTAACCGTGTTGGTTCGTCTGTGTCTCATAGTACCCAACACTTCATGGTACCAGAAGTGAATTAAAACCTACCCACAAATCTGCCATCCTGCGCCATGGACACCGTCAACACACCGCAGCCGTTGCAAGTCGCTGGGAACCTTGGCGTAAATTGGACGCTGTTCAAGCAGCGCTTCAAACTCTTTTTGGAAGCCAACGAAAAACAGAGCGCCTCGGACAAAAGAAAGATTGCCATCCTCCTCACCACCGCAGGTCAGCACGCCATCCATGTCTACAACTCCCTGGTGTTCGCGGAAGGTGAGGACAAATCAAAATACGACACGGTCCTCCTCAAGCTTGACCAACACTTCAACGTTGAGGTCAACGACAGCTTTGAGAGTTATGTCTTCCAGCAGCGCCTGCAAGGTAAGGATGAGCTCTTTCAGTCAGTCCTGATGCTTCTCCGCATACTCGCGCAGTCCTGCAGTTACGACACCACCTCAGAGTCCATGATCCGGGACCAGATCGTTTTTGGGGTTGCCTCGGGCAGCCTACGCCAGCAGCTTTTAAAAATAAAAGGCCTTAGCATCTGCAGTTGAATCCTGTGTCCTGCACGAGAATGCGACTAGCCGCTATGCCCAATTTCAGGCGACCGAATCGGCGCGGAGGGGGTCCTACGCGACCGGATCGGCAAGCTAGGTGCCCCACGAGGCCGAATGGGTCCAGGCAATCGAGTTTCTCCCGGCCCGCGGCCCGGACGAGGGCGGCCGGTTCGCGCGCTTTTGAGGCCTCCCGCGCTTGTGCGCGCCAAAACCTACGGCAACACTGAGGGACGTGATGTGCAGGCACGCTCGGCGCAAGACCGAACTGCGCATGCGCAGTGCCGCAACGAACGCCATGACGTCACGACATGCGGCAACTGTGGAGCTGCACATTTAAAAGGGCAATGTCCCGCAAAAACCCGACAATGCCTACGCTGTGGCAAGGTGGGCCACTATGCTGCTTACTGTCGAGCAGCTCAACCTGTCGATCTTCCACATTGCCGACAACCTCGCAGGAACGTGCGGACCATTCAGCCCCCACATTACGACATCCAGGCCAATGACACAGATGACCGAGACACCTTCCGGGTTGCGGTCATTGATGGGAACCGAGTCAACACAATCAATCCGGGTGATGAATGGTGTGTCACCCTGACGGTCAACCGATCGCCGATCACTTTCCGCCTGGACACTGGCGCCTCCGCCAACCTCGTAGCATGGTCAGCCTTCTACGCCATGAAGGTCAGACCATCAATCCGGCCGTCCCGGTGCAGGATGGTCGACTACAACGGGAACGTTATCCCGGCTATGGGATCCTGCCAGCTCCAGGTGACACACAACACACACACGGCCACACTCTCCTTCGAGATAGTCGGCTCATCGAAGGACTCCCTGCTAGGCGCACAGGCATGCAAGGCTCTCCACCTTGTGCAACGAGTCCACTCTCTCTCTCCAGATGGCACATCTGACTTCCCGGATGCAGAGTTCAATGCACAGCTCCAATCGCTCCTCGCCCACAACCAGGAGGCATTCAAGGGCATGGGAACACTGCCATACACCTACCGAATTCACCTCAAACCAGACGCCATCCCGGTCATTCACGCACCTCGCAGAGTTCCTGCGCCACTCAAAGACCGCCTCAAGCAGCAGCTGCAGGATCTCCAGGACCAAGGGGTCCTATCCAGGGTCACGGAGCCTACGCCGTGGGTCAGCTCCATGGTGTGTGTCAAGAAGCCCTCCGGCGAGCTCCGCATATGTATTGACCCAAAAGACCTCAATACCAATATCATGAGGGAACATTATCCCATACCCAATCGGGAGGAGATCACGACTGAAATGGCCCAGGCGGAAATATTTACGAAACTGGATGCCTATAAGGGGTTTTGGCAGATCCAACTTGATCCGTCCAGCCGAAAGCTATGTACCTTCAATACCCCTTTCGGCAGGTTCTGCTACAACCGGATGCCATTTGGCATCATCTCGGCATCCGAGGTCTTTCAAAGGATCATGGAGCAGATGATCGAAGGCATCGAAGGGGTGCGCGTATATGTGGACGACGTCATCATCTGGTCCACCACACCACAGGAGCACATATATCGTCTCCAATGCTTTTTTGCCCGCATACAGGAAAACGGCCTGCGCCTCAACCGAGCCAAGTGTTCCTTTGGCCAAACCGAGCTGAAGTTCCTGGGGAACCATATTTCCCGGTCAGGGGTCCGTCCGGATGCAGACAAGGTGAGCGCCATCACAGCCATGCCACAGCCGGCAGACAAGAAAGCAGTGCTACGCTTCCTTGGCATGGCCAACTTCCTGGGGAAGTTCATTCCCAACCTTGCCTCCCACACGACAGCTCTGCGCCACCTCGTCAAAAAGTCCACAGAGTTCCAGTGGCAACACACACACCAGCTGGAATGGGAGGAGCTCAAACTCAAACTCACCACTGCACCGGTATTGACGTTCTTTGACACGTCTCGTGCCACCAAAATCTCGACTGCTGCCAGCCAATTTGGCATTGGAGCAGTGCTCCTGCAGCGGGATGACATGGCGCCATGGGCCCCAGTTGCCTATGCATCGCGAGCAATGACCCCCACAGAGCAGCGCTACGCGCAGATCGAAAAGGAGTGCCTGGTCTTGCTAACCGGTTTAGACAAGTTCTATGATTATGTATCTGGTCTTCCCCGGTTCATTGTCGAAACTGACCACCGCCCCCTGGTCAGCATCATAAACAAGGACCTGAACGAGATGACCCCTCGCCTCCAGCACATCCTACTTAAACTCAGGAGGTACGACTTCCAACTGGTCTACACCCCAGGGAAGGAACTCATCGTTGCGGATGCCCTATCCAGAGCAGTGAGCACGCCGCCAGATTCGGAGGGGTTCGTATGTCAGGTCGAGGAGCAGGTGGCCTTCACATCGGCAATCTGCCAGCTGAAGACTCCAGTCTGGCCCGTATTCGCCGAGAGACTGCGGCCGACCCCCTTCTACAACGTGTGATGCGCCACATGACGGGAGGGTGGCTCAAAGGGCAGTGCCCACAGTTCTACAATGTCCGAGATGACTTGGCCGTCATTGATGGTGTCCTTCTGAAGCTGGACCGGATTGTGATTCCACACAGCGTGCACAAGCTGGTTCTCGACCAACTACACGAAGGCCACGGGGGGTCGAGAAGTGCAGACGGAGGGCCCGAGAGGCGGTATACTGGCCGGGCATCAGTTACGATATTGCCAACATGGCGCTCAACTGTCCCACCTGCCAAAGGTTTCAGCCGGCGCAACCTCCTGAAACGCTTCTGCCCCATGAGCTGGTGACGTCCCCCTGGGCGAAGGTGGGTGTGGACCTATTTCACGTGCTCGGCAGGGACTATGTCATCATCGTTGACTACTTCTCCAGCTACCCAGAAGTCATACGCCTGCACGATTTGACGTCATCCGCTGTCATCAGGGCTTGCAAAGACACCTTTGCTCGCCACGGCATTCCGATGACTGTCATGTCGGACAATGGGCCCTGTTTAGCCAGCCAGGAATGGTCATCGTTTGCTGCCTCGTATGGCTTCACACACGTGACATCCAGCCCTCTGCACCCCCAGTCAAATGGAAAGGCGGAGAAGGGCATTCACATTGTCAAGCGGCTCCTCTGCAAGGCTGCTGCTGCCGGGTCGGACTTCTGCCTCGCCCTGCTGGCCTATCGCTCGGCCCCACTAGCCACTGGTCTCTCACCAGCCCAGCTGCTGATGGGTCGCGCCCTCAGGACCACTGTGCCTTCCATCCTGGCACCCACAATAGACCATGCTCCGGTACTGCACAGGATGCAACTGCAGCGCGGTCGCCAGAAAAGTTCATATGACACATGGGCAACTGATCTTCCCGCCCTGGCCCCTGGAGACGAAGTCCGCATCCACCTACCAGAAGGTGGCTGGTCAGCACCTGCCGAAGTTCTCCGACGCGTGGCTCCCCAATCGTTCCTGGTTCGCATGCGTGATGGATCCGTGCGTAGGCGCAATCACCGGGCTCTTCGCCTACTTCCACGCTCGCAACGAGACCTTACACTGACACCGTGTCCTCCTGTGGTTCCTGATCGCGACTTCGTGGAGCCGCCTGCTACCTTGCCCCTTCCGTCACCGCCCGTGGCCAGGCCCGCACCTCAGCCGGTGGTTCCAGACCCACCCTTGAGGCGGTCAACCCGAATTCGGTGCCCACCTACTAGACTGGACTTATGAGACTGTTTACACGTTGAACTCATGCAACCACTGTTTTAACGTGTTTATGTTCTTATCGTTACAGGAATTTGTTTTATCGTTCCACATTTCCACGTTCTTTCTTATGGTACAACCTCGTTATTATGTCACACCTGACATCGCCCCTTGTATATAGTTAAGCCCCATGTACATGCAGCAAATATTACACACACACACATTTAGCTGCAATCAGTACACATCTCTATTTATAACCACGTAGGCACATAATCCTGTAAAAAAGGGGGGATGTCATGATATTCATACACTCATACATAATGATGGACAGATCAATGGACCAATTAGCACACACAACACAACAGCCAATCATAGACGAGAGCATACACAGTACAAAACAAGGAACACGACTCTTCCTGGGCAGTCCAGCAGGAGACGGCTCAGGGCAAGGACCTCCAAGCCAGACACTCAGACAATCACCATGTGCTGAGTACCAGAGTCTGTTATATAAATAGTTAAAAGAAATAAAACTGCGTTGTACCAATCACAACCGTGTTGGTTCGTCTGTGTCTCAGAGTACCCAACACTTCACTTCCCATGTGTAAATAGCCTCTTAAAATGTACAAGAGGGTGGAGTGACGTGTGTATTGGGTGAGTGGGTGAGAATGACTTGCAAAGGAGTCGAGGGTCCGACTATTCTTATCTCTTGGTGAACGGGAAATCTTACAGGAGGGCCAAATTTGAAGTACCTGGAGTAGTCCCTCAAAGGGTACAAGTTGAACGTTCAGCAAATGGGGTGGTGTTGGATTGGTGGTATTGTCACTGGACCAGTAATCCAGACACCCAGGGCAAAGTTCTGGAGTCACAGGTTCGAATCTCAACATGGCCAATCATGAAATTTAAATTTAATAAAAATATGGGGCGGGATTCTCCATCTTGCCACGCCCATTTTCTGGTGTGACGCACCCCCACCGGCAGCGGGATTCTCCGTCCCGGCAGCCAGGCAATGGGTATCCCGTTGTGGCCACCTGCATGTCGTCAGGAAATCCATGGGCGTGAGTGCGCTACCAGTGAAGTAGAGGATCCCGCCGATGGAGAAACCTACACAAGCACAGGGAGAATGGGCAAACTCCGCACGGACAGTGACCCAGAGATGGGGTCAAACCTGGGATCTCGGCGCCGTGAGGCAGCAGTGCTAACCACTGCACCACTGTGCTGCCCCATCTGATTCACTGATTCCCTTACCTGGTTTGGCTTACATGTGACTTCAGGCTTGCGGCAATGTGGATGGCTCTGAAATGGCTTCAGAGTTTACGGGCAATTAATCTTGGGCAATAAATGCTGCCACATCAAGTGAATGAATAGGGAAAATAAAAGGGAGCACTGGTTTGGAGCAGCAGGCACCATTTCAGCAGCAAGGACATTACCTTTGAGACTCAAAACACACAATTTCATTCAAAACGTAATGCCAAAACTACTTCCAAAACTCATTGTAACCGAGGATCCATTTGATGGGCGTTCAAAATGGCCAACGCCTGACCATTCATCAGGAGGAAGAGTGAGAACGTATAGAGTTGCAAGAAACAAAGGCACAAATGGTGCTGGACCATAAACATGTGCCAGTTTATCATAATCACTGTACATTCATGAGTCTCCTGTCCATTGTCATCACCAGCTCTGGCAACCAAAAAAACTTGGTTGCAAGTCAGCATTTCTAATTGCTTTGTTATTTTGGCCATGATACTTTTCGGTCCAAACGGAACAGAAGAAAAACAGTCTCACTCAGGAAGAGTGAGTAAGTAGCTTTGCATCCACCAGGCTTGGCGGCTATTAAATCAGGTGACCTTTCCTCCATTTGAACTAGCATTTGCGGCATCTTGTCTGGCACAACCTCTTACACCTGGGCGAACAATGCTCGAGAAGCATCATTCTTTCTTAGACGTGCGGGGAGTGGGGGCTCATAAGCTGAAAATGAGCAGCTCCTTTACAGGAGAGGCTATTCCTTTTGATCTTTTTGGTCTGCAATGCCTGCGTTCGGATTTCAGTATCACCAACCACTCTTGCTCACTTGTGCTCTGTGTTTCATTCACCCCTCCGCACCACATCGGAAGCAAAGTTATGCCTAACTTTTTTGGGAGCAAAGTTTGAGTGGCCGTGGAATACTGTGCCCAGTTCTAGTCTCCAATTCACAGGCAAAGGAGCTAGAATTGCTGGAGAGGATGCTCACAGGATTTACAAGGATGATACCAGGATGGAGAGGCTTTACCTGTCAGGAGAAACTGAGCAGGCGAGGGGGGTAGCTCTTTTCTCTCGAAAATAAATGGGTGACCAAACGGAGGACTTTAAAATTACAAAAGGCTTTGATCGGATAGATATAGAGAAAATGTTTCCACTTGTGGGAAATCCGAAACAAATGGCCCTTAATATAAGAGAGTTACAAATAAACCAAATAAGGAATTCAGGAAAAAAAACCTGGGGTGGAAATTTCCCACCCTGCCAGCCACCAGGATCATGCAGTCCCGCCGAAAGTCAACAGACGTTTGGGATGCGACGGGTCCCACCACGGCAAGGCTGGAAAATCCGGCCCATTTTTCAGAGGATGCTTGGAATGTGGAACTCATTACCGCAGGAGTGGTTGAACTGAAAAGCAGAGGTGCATTTAAGAGGGAGTCTGATGAATATGTGAGGGAGAAAGAGCAGGATGTATTTACATGATGAGATGAAGTAAAGTGAGGAGGCTCGTGCGCCATTGGCAGAGACGAATTGGGCCGATGGGCCTGTTTCTGTGCTGTCATTTTGATGTAATTCTTTGTGAAACACGTTATAGAGTGATGGGCAGGAAGTAGGATTCTCAGGGGGCTTGACAGGGTAGCCCTGAGAGGTTGTTTTCCCTTGTGGGAAAGTCTAGGACCAGAGGACATAATCTCAGAGTAAGGAGGGTCCATTTAAGACAGAGAGGAGGAGGAATTTCTTCTCTCTGAGGGTAGCGAATCTGTGGAATTCTTCACCGCAGAGGGCTGTAGAGGCTCTGCCATTAATTAATTACACTGTCGAGCAGCACAGTGCCACAGTGGGTTGGCACTGCGGCCTCACGGCGCCGAGGTCCCAGGTTCGATCCCAGCTTTGGGTCACTGTCCGTGTGGAGTTTGTACATTCTCCCCATGTTTGCGGGGATTTCGCCCCCACAACCCAAAAAGATGTGCAAGCTTAGTGGTTTGGTCACGCTAAATTGCCCCTTAATTGACAAAAAATGAATTTGGTACTCTAAATTTTAAAAAATAAATTAAAAAAATAAATTACAATGTGGCACCGGCACCGTAGCACCGGAGTGGAATTCATTACCACAGGTTGATGCTAAAACATTGAATATATTCAAGAGGCGGCTAGATATAGCACTTGGGGAGAATGGGATCAAAGGCTATGGGGAGAAAGCAGGATTAGTCTATTGAGTTGAATGATCAGCTATGATTGTGATAAATGGCAGAGCAGGCTCGAAAGTCTTTCTCCTGCTCCTATCTTCTATGTATTCTCTGTACCTCTGAGACCCAAGGGCTATAGGGATAAGGTAGGAAAGTGAAGTTGAGGATTATCATATCAGTCATGACTCGCAGCAGACTCGATGGGCCGAATGGCCTACTTCTGCTCCTATGTCTTATGGTCTTATGGGCAATTGGTTACTCAAGTCCTTTCCCTGACCAGTGCAAATCATATTGCAAACATTGGGCAGGGTTTTTTATTTTGGGTCGGGACCCAGATGTTGGGTTGAAGTGCATGTCTCGGCCCTGCAGAGCATGAGGAGTCGTTATCCGACATTGACTTTGCCTGGATTGGCCAGTTAGCGGCCGCAGGGTATGCTCACCATCCAAGTAAGAATGGCAGATAGGCTCTTGAAGCTGGAGGGTCACAAGGAATCCCTCTTTGCACTACCTTTGCACTTAAAAGAGAGAAAGCAAACCCCTCCACGGGGTGTCTTGAAGCAGCAGCTGCCACGGGTACGGCAGCGGGAAGCCTGGGAGTCATCCTGGAGACTGAATCTCCCACCCCAGTGTGCGGCCTGGAGGCTTATTCCTACCTGGATGGAATCCTACATCGTTGTGAGCCTACACGCTGACTGGAAAAGCCCGGTCCTCCTCTGATCAATGGCCTTAATTGGCCTTTTAAATACTTTGTGTAAGCTATTCGCCGTTTGTTCGTGCAAAGCCCCTTCTGCCTCCAATCCATCCTTTCTAGAAATGGGCTGTGAGCGGGATGGTTCTGACTGGTGGCCAGAAATAATGTGTCCGTGCCCCCCCCCGCCCCCCACAACCTCCCCACCCCCTCAGTGTCTTTATATTGGGACATACATCTTGCCCATAGAATCAGCAACTGTTTGTGCGGAGGATTTTTATGTAACAGTATTGTGAATGCTCATTGTGTTAGCTGCCTCACTTAGGGGACAACCTACTTTGCGTAATAAGGTTTGTGCGATCTTTTCATATCTCATTTTATTACCAGAACTTCATATTTCCTGGCAATATTTATAATTGAGCCTGTCAGAGTTCCTTCCTAATCCTTTGAGAGAGAGATTATTTGTTCAATAATTCAACACAGACGGAGGATTCCTGTAGCAGAGCAATAAACTGTTGACAAGATGTTGTTTGTTACTTTGGTCAGAATAGGAATATTTCAGATCATTCAGTTGTTCTCTTTGCCATAATTGTCTCTTAAAATTAATTCATGAAAGGAGAATGGAAATTATTTCTCTGGACGTTATTTGATCGAGATTAGACTTGTTGAAGGACACTGATCTAATTTTTGAGGATGTGGTAGAGATTGATCTCGTCTCTTCCCTTACCTGCTTTGTGAAGTATATTGAAATGATGCCAGGGTTGGGTTGTGATTTTTGGTTGTGATTTCTCACCCAGCCACTTGATCAAGTCCTGCTGATTGTCAGTGAGATGCATCTAATGGGGGCGAGGCTCCTCAACAGATTCACCACAGGGAAGCAGGGAAATGGTGCAGGAAAGCACCACTGACAATAATCTTGGGCTGCGGGTCTTCGTGGAAGCAAGTCTGTGACAGCCACGGTATGGAAATGCGGAGAAGAGCCAGGAGAAATTTTAAGAATGCTAAGATCCATTGTGTAAATCTTCAATGCTATATTTGACCTAGACTGCGTAACAGGGGGAAGTTCACTTGCAACAATTGCAATGTTCTTGTTCGATATCCTGATTTATATTACAGAATACTTGTAGCTAAAGCTAGAAATGATTTATTAATATTAACTGTGGGTCAACTATGTACAAAACAACAGATGGACAACTGTATGATCGTGCACAAGCAACCTCTCTCTCCCAGTTCTCCAGTCAGTCTAAGGTCACCTAACTCTAACATTCACTTTTCTACTAATAAGACTCCTAGTTGTCAGTCGGTGAATTACAACACAATCATGATATCACCACAGCTATCTCATGCTTTACGATTCTCAATCTTGGGGCAATGTAAGTTCAACTTTACCCTCCTAGATTTTGCTAAATTTGACTTAATTGACCAAGAAACCAGAGGAAACATAATTAGAATGTTTTTCACACAGTGGATGGAATTTATCAGTCTCTCCCCCCCGCTGTGATTTCATTGGCCAATAGCAGGACCTTCTGGACCCGCCTACATATTTGGCATTTTGCGTGGCTTGCCTGACCTACCGCTGGAGCTGGAAGACCTTGCCGGTGAGATGGGTCGGAAACTCCCGTCCAATGTGTTAGGACCTGGATTATGTGGAAGCAAATTCAGTAGCAATGAAAGGGAGTTAGAGATATACATGAAAACGCAAACTTACTGGGCTAAGGGGAAAGAGCAGGAGTGGGAATATTTGGTTAGCTCTTTGAAAGAGCTGACACAGACACAGTGGGATGAATGGCAACTTTCTGCACTTCAATTTCATCTGATAAAGGGAAAGCTCAGTCCTGAGCTGAAAGGTGTAGAAGTATCACCTTGTGGCACAGTAGTTAGCACTGCTGCCTCACAGTGCCATGGTCCCGGGTTCATTCTAGCCTTGGGTGACTATCTGTGTGGAGTTTGTGCATTCTCCCCCCGTGTTTGCGTGGGCTTCCTCCTGATGCTCCGGTTTCCTCTCACAGCCCAAAGATGTGCAGGTTAGGTGGATCGGCCATGCTAAATTGCCCCTTAGTGCCCAAAGGTGTGCAGTTTAGGGGTTACGGGGATGAGGCAGGGGAGAGGCCTAGGTAGGGTGCTCTTTCAAAGGGTCGGTACAGGCTCAATGGGCCGAATGGCCTCCTTCAGCACTGTCGGGATTATATGGTTTAGTATTGACTTTTACCTCAAGTGATGCAGAATTTTAAGTTTGTCGGGTAGAAACGAAGTGACAGAGCCTGAATCAACCTGTTTATTTGCAGGAGATATTGCTTAATCTTGGATGCGCTCTAGCAATTCATAATTTAGAAATTAACGCTGCTCAGCTCTACAGGATAGAAATAATTTCGGCCTTGAGGGAATTGAATTTACCTTTGGTGATTAGAACTAATTGCTCAAGTCATCTGTCATCAACATTTCTTCTGGGTTCCGGAGAGATTTAGTAAATTTTTTGCACTTACTGATATCATAGTACTTAAAAAGAAATGACTTGTCTCCTTATCATTACTAATTAAATTTGGATCTATAGAGTATATTTCCTTGACAGTCAGGGCTGAAAATTGTAATTACTTTTTTAACAGAAGTAAAAATGCAAGAAATCAAAGTAGGAGGGTGGCTTTTTAATGCATTAACTTATATGTTCCTCTGCTATTTCCAGATCTTCAAGACATGTACCATTCCTGACTGATTGACCAGACAGCTAACCAGCTCAGAGTGGCTCTGCAGATATTGGGGGCAAAATTAACCAGTCCTGAAAAGGGATAGAGGCATCTTGATGCTCAGTTCACCCACATCTGCTGATTGAAGTGCAGGCAGTGCAGCTTTTTTCTGCTGCCTGCTCATTCGAATGATTGACTTAGTACAGTTTATTGACTGCACTGTTTGTTGACTGCATTCATCAACAGGACCCCAACATCATAACTTCCCAGAACCCTTAAAGCAAGGATGTCTTGTTTAAAGTGAGCCGAAAACACTAAAGGTTGGGGAGCAAAGGTTCTCATGGCTTTATTTCAAAGAAGAGCAGGGGATTTTTCCTGGCCAATATTTATCCCTCAATTCAGATTATCTGGTCATTATCACATTCCTGTTTGTGGGAATTTGCTACATGCAAACTGGTTGTCATAGTTCCTACATTCCAGCAGTTATGTCATACTTATTGATTGTAAATCAGTTTTGGATAATCGCTAGCTGTGAATGCTGCTATATAAATGCAAGTCTTTCCTTTAATACATTGGAGGCAGGATTTACATAGAATTTACAGTGCAGAAGGAGGCCTTTCGGTCCATCGGGTCCACACAGGCCCTTGGAAAGAACAGCCCACTTACGACCCCTCCACCCTATCCCCATAACCCAGTAACCCCACCTAACCTTTTGGGACACGAAGGGAAATTTAGCATGACCAATCCACCTAACCTGCACATCTTTGGCTGTGGGAGGAAACTGAAGCACCCGGAGGAAACCCACGCACACACGGGGATAAAGTGCAGACTCCGCACAGACAGTGATCCAGGCTGAGAATCGAACCTGGGACCCTGGAGCTGTGAAGCGACAGTTCTAACCACTGTGTTATTGTGCCGCCCATGTTTTAACTCACCCGACACCAGTGGGCAGCAACCAGGACAGGGCACAATGATAAACTGGGTGCCATCTTCCAGGAGGGTGAGGCCTTTGGGGAAGCTTACAGAGAGGCACTGATGGGTATGCCTGGTGTATTGGGATGGTTGTCAGGAAACCCACAGTCACTGTCAACAAGCATGGAAGAGTCCAGCCCCAACTTGGCACAGGGTTTTGTGCAAAACGTGAAGCTCATCCTTTGGACAAAGGAGGTGATCGCCATCTATATTTGCATACTTGTGGGCACGACCATATGCAGTGTCTAACGGCCAATTTTACTGCTTTCATTACAGCAGCAGCCAACATCTGAGTTCCATAGTGGAAGCTCAGACGAGTGCCATCATTGCTGCAGAATACAGTGTGCAACAGGGCTTGTCGGGCAGTGGTGGGCAACCTGCAGCCCCTGGGCCACATGTGGCCCCTTTGGGTTCTGAGTGCTGCCCACAAGACATTTTGTTGACCGTTGTTGATGCGCAGGGTTGCCACATTCTCCTGGTTTCTGTCCACATTGTCTTTTTCCGATCAGTATGACTGAAGTGATCTGCACGTAAAGAAAGGACAAGTGAAGTGAGGTGCACGCTGCTCGCAAACAACATTGTCTGTGAGAGCCGTGCACTCCCTTTGTGTCCGGAGAGTACACATTTATTTTGTTTTTAGCATTGGAAGTTGATCAGAGTTCTTTGAATATATAAGCGATTAAGCATTTTCTATAAGTCGTTATTAAATATTCGGTGTGTTTTAAATGCATTTAATCTTATTCATGGGGTCATAGTGAACAAGCCTGATTTCAATCCTGCAGCTCACTGAGATGAAGGAAGGCCACTCCTGCAGCCCACTCACTGGCCTAGGTTACTATTCACTGAGAAATCTAACATTCAGTTATTCGGCACATTACTCGGGTTGCTGACGAACTGCCCCAGTGGAGTGACGTGGCAAACAACAGCACAGACCTACTGTCTGCTCTCAGGTTGACAACATTTGTCTTTGTCCCCCTGCCGCTCTACCGGGGCCCTTGCTGTTATCTGCAAATGCTGCCACCCCCGCCAGGATGGTGAGGCCCATCCACAGCCATCCCTTCTCAGCTGAGAGCTGCTCTAAGTATTCCTATAAGGCCATCTGCAGTCTGCAGTCTTTCACCAGTCATTAGTATGGCAATTCATGGGAACACTGGGACTGGCAAAGGCAAAGATTAAGGGGATGAACAAGGTTGTTTCTTTCACATTTGTATGCAATATGCATGGTTTCTTTTATAAATTGGGTTTGGAATATTTATTTTGTTGTGGGTTTGATTTTTGTTTGGAGCTAAGTGGTTGCTGTGGTGGTCAGCGACAGGGGGAAGGTAATGTGTGAGACTGTAGGTGAATGGGGACTTAATTTTGCAGTTACTGGTATTGTAATCACATTAGATCTTCACAGGGAGCTCAGGCAATAAGAGGCTGCCAGGTCGCTGTAGTATTATCAGGTATTACGGTACCTGAGAGGCTGAAGTGCCATTGGTTAAACCTAGGGGTTTTACCATTGGCTGTAGAGTATGGTAGCTCCACCCTGGTAGGTGTGGGAAAGAACCCAGGCCGTCCCAGCAGCCCTTATTCTGTACCTGAACTGCTGGGGAATACTTCTAGCTTATTAAAGCCTTCAGTTGTACTACAACCTCGTTTTAGTAGTTATTGATCGTGCATCAATTTAATAAGCTTTAAGTAGAAAGGATGGACCTCCGAATCAAGCCAGAGTCTCGGCAACTCAGTCCCCATGCGACGAACTCAGCGGCGATCTTCAAGCACTGGCTAGCGTGTTTTAAAGGCTACCTGGAGACGGCTGAAGGCACACCCTCGGGGGAACAGAAACTGCACGTCCTGCACTCAAGGGCAAGCCCAGAGATCTACACCCTCATCGAGTAGGCGGAAGATTTTGATGCAGCAATCAAACTTTTAAAAGGACACTATATTCGCCCAGTAAACCAGATCTACGCTCGTCACCTGCTTGCAACAAGACAACAAACCCCCGTTTGTTGTCTACCGTGCGCTACTGGTGCTGGGCAGGAGCTGTGGCTGCCCGCAAGTTTCGGCAATTGATCACACAGAACTCCTAGTCCGGGACGCCTTTGTAGCAGGTATAAGTTCTTCACTAATCCGCCAGCGCCTTTTAGAAAAAGACACCCTGGGACTTAGGGAGGCACGGGCTCTTGCAGGGTCCATGGACGTGGCCTCCAGGAACGCACGGGCCTACGTGCCCTACCGCGCGGTGGCCCCCTGAGCAGCGTGGAATCCTGCAGCAGCCGACCCAAAGACCTTCCCCGTTTCCCCACAGGCCTGCGCTGTAAGGCGGCCTGCCAACCCCGATGGGCCCCGCTGTTTCTTTTGTGGGCAGGAAAAGCACCCCCGCCAGCGCTGCCCTGCCCGCACATCCATCTGCAAGGGATGCGGCAAAAAGGGCCATTTCATGGTGGTCTGCCAGGCATGAGCGGTGGCCGTGGTCTCCAGCGGCGACTCCGGACTGCCACAGCGAACTTCTCCACGGGCCCCGTGCGGCCAGCGGTCGCCACCACCCCCATATCCAAGGGCCACGTGCGGACGGACCCCAGGCGCCGCCATCTTGTCCCTCGGACACCACGCTGGAAGGATGGGCGCTGCCATTTTGTGCACACCCGGCCACCATGTGCGACCAATGGGAGACGCCATCTTGGATGGGGCCCCAGGACGCCAGCTCGGCCGACCATGCACTGCCTGAACAAAATCCACAACTACTGCGTCTGGCCTCGGTGACTTTGGACCAAACTCGACCTCGAACACTCTCAACAGCAACGATGACTGTCTTCAGCAACGGCCACGAGACGTCCTGCTTGATCGACTCTGGGAGCACGGAGAGCTTTATACACCCCGATACAGTCAGGCGCTGTTCCCTCCTTATCCACCCTGTTAATCAAAGAATCTCACTGGCCTCCGGTTCCCACTCAGTGGAGATAAAGGGGTTCTGTCGAGCAAACCTCACAATCCAGGGAAGAGAATTCAAAAATTTCCGCCTCTATGTACTTCCCCACCTCTGCGCGGCTATACTCCTGGGTTTAGACTTTCAGTGTAACCTGCAAAGTCTGACCTTCCAATTCGCTGGCCCTATACCCCCCCCTTACTGTCTGCAGCCTCACGACCCTTAAGGTCGCCCCTCCTTCCCTGTTTGCGAACCTCACCCCGGATTGCAAACCGGCGCCACCAGGAGCAGACGGTACAGTGCCCAGGACCGGATCTTTATTAGGCCAGAGGTCCAAAGACTGCTGAGGGAAGGGGTCATTGAAGCCAGAAACAGCCCCTGGAGAGCTCAAGTAGTGGTGGTAAAGACCGGGGAGAAGCATAGGATGGTCATCGACTACAGTCAGACCATCAACAGGTTTATGCAGCTGGACGCGTACCCTCTCCCCCGCATATCCGACCTGGTAAACAGGATCGCGCATTATAAGGTCTTCTCCACGGTGGATCTCAAGTCCTCCTACCACCAGCTCCCCATCCGCACTAGTGACCGCAAGTACACTGCTTTTGAGGCAGACGGGCGGCTCTATCACTTCTTAAGGGTTCCCTTCAGTGTCACTAACGGGGTCTCGGTCTTCCAGCGCAAGATGGACCGAATGGTTGACCAGTACGGTTTACGGGCAACATTCCCGTATCTCGATAATGTCACCATCTGCGGCCACGACCAGCAGGACCACGACACCAACCTCCGAAAATTTCTCCAGACCCCTAAAATCCTTAACCTAACTTACAATAAGGATAAATGCGTGTTTAGCACCGACCGCCGAGCCATCCTCGGCTACGTAGTGCGAAATGGAGTTATAGGCCCCGACCCTGAACGCATGTGTCCCCTTATGGAGTTCCCCCTCCCTCACTGCCCCTAGGCCCTGAAGCGCTGCCTAGGGTTTTTCAGTTACTACGTCCAGTGGGTCCCCAACTATGCAGACAAAGCCCATCCCCTGATCCAATCCACAACTTTCCCCCTGTCGATAGAGGCCCGCCAGGCCTTCAGCCGCATCAAAACAGACATTGCAAAGGCCATGATGCATGCCATCGACGAGTCCCTCCCCTTCCAGGTCGAGAGCGATGCGTCCGAAATAGCTCTGGCGGCCACCCTCAACCAAGCAGGCAGACCCGTGGCCTTCTTCTCCCATACCCTCCATGCTTCCAAAATTCGCCACTCCTCAGTCGAGAAGGAGGCCCAGGCCATAGTAGAGGCTGTGCGACATTGGAGGCATTACCTGGCTGGCAGGAGATTCACTCTCCTCACTGACCAATGGTCGGTGGCTTTCATGTTCGATAATGCACAGCGGGGCAAGATAAAAAACGACATGATCTTGAGGTGGAGGATCGGACTCTCCACCTACAACTACGAGATCTTGTATCGTCCCGGGAAGCTAAACGATCCTCCTGACGCCCTGTCCCGCGGCACATGTGCCACCGCACAAGTGGACCACCTCTGAGCCCTCCACGAGGACCTCTGCCACCCAGGGGCGCCTCGCTTTTTCATTTCGTTAAGACCCGCAATTTGCCCTACTCGATCGAGGAGGTCAGGACGACCACAAGGGACTGCCAAATCTGCGCGGAGTGCAAACCGCACTTCTACCGGCCAGAGAGGGCGCACGTGATTAAGGCTTCCCGTCCCTTTGAACACCTCAGCATGGACTTCAAAATCCCCCTCCCCTCCACCGACTGCAACACGTATTTCCTGAATGTGATTGGCGAGTATTCCCGGTTTCCATTCGCCATCCCCTGCCCCGACATGACCGCAACCATCGTCATCAAGGCCCTCCATAGTATCTTTACACTGTTCGCTTTCCCCGCTTACATATACAGTGTTTGGGGGTCCTCCTTTATGAGCGACAAACTGCGTCAATTCCTGCTCAGCAAGGGCATCGCCTCGAGCAGGACGACCAGTTACAACCCCCGGGGAAACAGACAGGTAGAGAGGGAGAACGGAACGGTCTGGAAGACCATTCTACTGGCCCTATGGTCCAGGAACCTCCCAGTCTCCCGCTGGCAAGAAGTCCTCCCGGAGGCCTTCCACTCCATCCGGTCACTGCTTTGTACGACCACCAATCAGACACCTCACGAACGTCTCCTTGTCTTTCCCAGGAAGTCCTCCTCCGGGACCTCGCTCCCGACTTCGCTGGCAACACCCGGACCCATCCTGCTCCAAAAACACGTGTGGGCGGACAATTCGGACCCGTTGGTCGAGAGAGTACACCTGCTACATACTAATCCCCAATACGCCTACGTGGCGTTCCCTGACGGCCGACAAGATACGGTCTTCCTATGGGACCTGGCGCCCGCCGGAACCCCACGTACATCCCAGCTACCAGTCTCACCCCCCCTCCACTGCAGCACCTTACAGGAGGATCAGTCCTCCCGCCGCCACTGCCTAGGCCCCCCCACCCACCGACGCCCCCTACAGACGCCCCCTTCCTGGGTCAGCCGTTTTTCCCACCAGCACCGTCTAGGGGTGACGAAGCTGCCATGGAGGCCGAAGCCACGCTCCTGGAGTCGCAGATGCCCGCGCCCCCACCGGAGTCACCACCGAGGCTCAGACGATCACAGAGGATGACCAGGGCACCCGACCGACTGATTGCAACATTTTAACTGATCTGTAAATTTTAGACACTGAATGTACATGTCTGACATACTTGTAAATAATCACTAAACACTGTAAGGAGGTATCACGGTACCTCCATAACTGATTAAACCATGTTACATTTTGTAGTTGCTGACCACCACCCCCCGCCGGACTCTTTTTTAACAGGGGGTGAATGTGGTATTATCAGGTATTACGGTACCTGAGAGGCTGAAGTGCCATTGGTTAAACCTAGGCGTTTTACCATTGGCTGTAGTGTATGGTAGCTCTGCCCTGATAGGCGGGGTATAAGAACCTGGGCCGTTCCAGCAGCCCTCATTCTGTACCTGAGCTGCTGGGGAATACTTCTAGCTTATTAAAGCCTTCAGTTGTACTACAACCTCGTTTTAGTAGTTATTGATCGTGCATCAGTCACCTCATCCCTTTCTCTTTCTTTCAATGCTCCTGCTCCTCAACTGCTCACCGTATTGCACGTGACAAAGGCTGGAAAGGCTCATGCCGGTGAGATTGATTGATTGATTTATTGTCACATACCAAAAAGTACAGTAAAAAATATTTTTCTCCGGCCAAGGGAACGTACACAGTACATACACAGTAGACAAAAAGAATAATCAACAAAGTACATCGACAAATAATGATTGGTTACAGTGTGGAACAAGGGCCAAACAAAGCAAATACATGAGCAAGAGCAGCATAGGGCGTCGTGAATAGTGTTCTTACTGGGAACAGATCAGTCCAACGGAATGGAGTCTTGTAGCTGTGGGGAAGAAGTAGTTCCGATGTCTGGATGTGCGGGTCTTCAGACTTCTATATCTTCTGCCTGATGAAAGGGTCTGGAAGAGAGCAAAGCCTGGGCATGAGGGATCTCTGACAATGCTGTCTGCCTTCCTGAGGCAGCGGGAGGTGTAGACAGAATCAATGGGAGGGTGCCTACATGCACTCACCCGACATAGATCTTGACATCTACTGTGCCGAGTGCTACTGAGCAGTCCAGACACCAGGAGCACTGTTCCAGAATATCATTGATCCCATGTATTACATTGTGTGCGGCAGAATGGTTTTCTATGAACATCTATCGCATACATGTATGTCACTTACACACAGGAGTCAACGGCCATATCACAAGTGGTTAGCCCTTGTCACCTATTAACTACACTCTAGTCTTCCATGGTGGTTCAAATGCCGGCACTGTAGGCTTCTGCAGAATGAAGGCAGCCAGCCTGACTGCTGCCAGGATATCAGGCACTGGCCTGAATAACTTTCTGTCTGTGGCCGCACACCTGGATGCTGAGGAAGTGGAATCTGTTTGGGTCCGGCATGGAAAAGCTGATATGTGACGTCTACAAAGCAATGTGCCTGCTATTAATCTCACCCCGTCCTGTACTAAAGCCTAAAATTCCTAAAAGAAAGTCACATCTTTCCCTCCGCCTACCAGATTCTAGTACGAAAAAGTGAAATGTGATATGTTACCTTGGAATGGCGAGCCTCAATAGGTAACAGAGGATGGCAATCTGCCACAAAGTCCACAGTTAGCCACCAGTGGATTTGATCTTGGGTGACCATTACCCCAAATTTGTTTTCCCTTCCTCGTGAGAAATGCCTGACTTTTTTTGTTGCATGCCCACATTCGACTGTGCGTTGAGGACTCACCATATGTACAACGATAGGAATGAATCAGTTCCTTGCAACCCATTTGCTTTCTACTGCACAAAATGTAATGTGTATTCCTTGAAATCGTAACTTTAGTTTTAACTTTCTGGATCCTGTTCGACCATTATTCCTTTGCACACTCATCGACATTAGTTCCTGTTCTGGCAGTGCCTTAAGTTTAATGTTCTTATCCTGCCAAATCAAGAATGAAGGGCACCGAGGTCAGCAGTAATGCAGTGTGGCTTAATTTATAATATGGTGTTAGCAGCATTTTGAATATGTAAGAAAGGAATTGCTTGCTTTCTGGAGAGGAAAATAGAACTGGAATCCATTTTTCCCCCGAGTCCATCTCTGGAAATATATTCAATGCCATGTTTCATCGATAATTGTGTCTGTAATGGCACTTATATCTCCATAATGTCGTGATGCTCATCACAGATCATTAGGCAATGCTTTGTGTGGACAGTTGTGGTTAAGATCTTTCACAATTATACTTTGCAGACTAATAGGCCCTCAGAAACAGAGCTTAGCATCTGCTCAATCAATAAACGGAATTAATTTAATAGTTTAAAATACAGGAGTTTTGTTTCGAGAGAAACTTCATCTTGCCTTCTGTCAGCTCGTCAGTGTTATATTCTTGCAGTGTCATTGACACGATATTTTGGGACTATGATTCCACATTGCACAGGGGTTCAATTGTTCCATTGCTGATTTTAATGTTAATTTCTCAACCTGCTCTGATGGCTGGATGGGTAAATCACAAGATAAAAACAGATGAGGGACACCTAATGGTTCCTCTATCCCAGAGGAAACCTGCCGAGTGCAACATTTGAATCTTGGAGGAAACTAAAGATATTTGCAGGCATACATGCTCTCAGAAGACGATTCCACATTTTGGTTACCCTTTTTGCAGGAAGATGTTCACCTTACATTACTTTCAGGTTGTCCTTAGTTTGAGCTTGGTTCAGTGGTAGTCCTTTCACCTCTTAAGTCGAAGGTCACGGGTTCAACACATAGATTGAGGCGACAGTTCTGAGAGAGTGTTGCATTGCTCCGAGGTTCAATGGGCTTGTTGAACCCAAGGCCCCATCTGTCAGTTTAGGTAGATGTAATCTCATAACACACTCTCAAAGAAGAACAAAGAACTCTGCTGATGCCCTGGAACTCTGTTGGTGCCCTGGCTAACATTCAGTCTTTAGTCAATGTTACCAAAGCAGATTAACTAATTTTTCAACTGATTCCTGTTCATGAGATCTTACTATGCACAAATCAACTGTCATCTTCAGCTTCATCACACCAGTTGTTAGATATCAAAAGTAACTCCATGGTTGTTTGTTGTTTTGGTTGTGGATATGAATGGTGCTATATTACTGCTGGTTCTTCTTGTTTCTTTGTCATGTTTTCACCGAAGGGCTGAATTCTGTGGCTTCCTTCAAGTAGTATTCTAGATTTATCTCAAGTGTGGCCGGCATGGTAGCATAGTGGTTAGCACTGTTGCTTCACAACTCCAGGGTCCCGGGTTAAATTCCCGGCTTGGGTCGCTGTCTGCGCAGAGCCTGCACGTTCTCCCCGTGCCTGCGTGGATTTCCTCCGGGTGCTCCGGTTTCCTCCCACAGTCCAAAGATGTGCAGGTTAGGAGGATTGGCCGTGCTAAATTGCCCTTAGTGTCCAAAAAAAAGGTTAGGTGGGGTTACTGGGTTATGGAGATCGGGTGGAGGTTTGGACTTGGGTAGGGTGCTCTTTCCAAGGGCCGGTGAAGACTCAATGGGCCAAATGGCCTCCTTCTGCACCGTGAATGCTATGATCTATGACCTTTAAGCACTACAATCATTTTTAATCACTTTAAAAACTCAGGAGGCCCGAGAAGGTGAATTGAAACAGCGGTTCATTTTCAGCCAAAAGAAAAGGCCACAACGCAGTGCACAGCACAGAGATCCCAACCGGAACTACCTATCATGCCGGTCTCAAATGGGCCGGCATTTAAGAATTGATTGTCTGAGCCCTTGCTGATAGGCCTCAGCCCATTAGCAGGGAAGTCCGTATTCCACGAGCCTGAAGGAGCGATCAATCGGGTCGTCCCCATGGGTCTCGTGAGGGATATTACAATCACCTTTATAAAAATCAACTCTTGTCATCGCCTTCAAGATTAAGATTCTCATTTCCTCCTGTGGTTCTTTCTATGTTAATTGTCTGCGCTCGAGGATGCGGTCTGACCATGACTGCACAGCATCAACATGACATGTTGTTATTTACACTGTACTTGCAATACTGTTCTACATTATTTACTCCATTGCTGCTCCACATTAGTTTGATGTGATGAGTGCCATCAACTTAAATCAATTTTGAAATGGGTCCACGCATATTTAATAACATATATATAGTGCACCCATTCCACCCATTTTCCTGCTCACGTCCAGTTCTTAATGTTGACTTCTATTACGTTTCAGCTGAAACTGCTTTAACCATTTTACCTCCTTTTGCAGGTCTACAGCCGTTTTCTCACAGCTGATTGCCTCCGCTGGGTTTCTGATTCATGTGATTGCTGTTGATCGAAAACAGTTGGGGCCCAGCTCACAATATTTTGTTCTCAGCCGTCGTCCTGGCATCTTCACTGTGCTCAAATGAAGACTATTTGAACTTTTCCCGCTGAGACTCAATTCTTTTCTCAAGTCTTGAAAGTGTGAAACTCCACTTCTTTCTGACATCTGCTGGTATGAAAACCTCCAGCATGGTGTTCTCTTACTGTCGGAAAAAGTTTGTGTGACTTTTCCTCCTCTTTCACAGTTTGGTGATGCTCTGTATCATGGACTTGGTTCATCACGTTTGCCTCCCATTAAATATAACCTGTCATTAGACTTGACAAAGTTGCTAGTACTTGTAGTGGACCGGTTTAGCTCAGTTGACTGGACAGCTAGTTCGTGAAGCACAGTGAGGCCAACAGGAATGGGTTCAATTCCCATACCGGCTGAGGTTATTCATGGTTATTCCCAACCTTGCCTCTTGCCTGAGATGTGGTGATCCTCAAGTTAAATCACCACCAGTCAGCTCTCTCCCTGTAAAGGGGAAAGCAGCCTATGGTCATCTGGAACTATGGCGACTTTACTTAGTACATGCAGTAGGCATGTTGGCATAGTGGTATTGTTGCTCAACTAGTAACCCAGAGACCCAGAGTTATTCTTTGGGGACCCGGGTTCATATCATGGCAGATGGTTCAATTAAAAAATCTGGAATTAAAAATCGAATGATGACCATGAAGCCATTGTCGATTGTTGTAAAAACCTATCTGATTCACGAATGTACTTTAGTAAAGGAAATCTGTTATCCTTACCTGGTCTGGCCTACAAATGACAGCAATGTGGTTGACTCTTAAATACCCTCAGGGATGGGTAATAAATGCTGGCCCACACCCCATGAATGAATTTTAAAAAATTAGTATAAAGGGTTAACACCTATGATGCTAATAGCTAGAGTGCATCACCTGTGATGTCACAGAATCACACAGTGCAGAAGAGGCCTTTCGGCCCATCGCATCTGCACCAACATATGAGAAAAACCTGACCTACTCACCTAATCCCATTTACCAGCACGTGGCTCATAGCTTTGTCAGAATATGTCACATCACATGCAACTGGACGAAGGTTCCAATAGACTCCTGCTACAGTCTCTTTCTGTGAATAGTCATTAAATGTTCACTCGTTTGCAACAACATGGTTTCCACCTCTCTTCTATCATTGGCACCAAGACCCCAGTCATATAATAATACAGTCCCCTTCAATTTGAGGTAGAAAGGTATCATTCAGAGCACAGCATATAATTGTGGCTGATGCTTTAGTACTGTAGGTGTGGCGTACTGCCTGAGGAAGAAACATTAAATTCAGGCCTCATCAATTTCTCATATGGAGGTTAAACAAAACTAGAGCATTATCTGAAAAAATTGCAGTCGGTTATTTTCGTCACTAGGATCACATTTCTTCCTCAGCCAATGCCAACAAAAAGCAATTGGGGGGGAAAAATGATTTTACGCAGTGCCGGTTTGAGTGGCGCTCTCAACCACAAGTGAATTCCCCAGGGACAGGCACCTCGAGCTGATCCATGCGGGATTCTTCATTGACCTCATTGAGGAAACCCACTAGGACTGTGTGCAAGTCAGACCCGAGAGTGCTACCTCTCTCCAGTGAATCAATTTAGTTTGTACAGCACTGCTAGAAGCAGCGTGATGTGAATGAACCTTTCCCCATTATCAATTCATTTGTTTGTTGGTTGTGAGATTTGTTATTTCCACTTTCTCTGCTATTGTTGCAATTAATATATTTTCCAAGTTAAGGGGTAATTTAGCGTGGCCAATCCACCTAACCTGCGCAATTTTGGGTTGTGGGGGTGAGATCCACACAGAAATGGGGAGAATGTGCAAACTCCACACGGACAGTGACCTGCGGCTGTAAACAAATCCGGGTCCTCGGCATTGTGAGGCAGCAGTGCTAACACTGCACCACCGTGCCGCCCTGTCTTTGCAATTAATAATAACGACTGCATGACAAGAGTAATTGCTTGATCGCAAATCATTCAGGGGCATCCTAAAGACTTGCTAGCGTCCTACATAAATGCAAGCTCATTCCTTCTCGAGTGTTCAACTGGAAGACGTACTGGACTCAAATCCAATTTATCCCACATAATATTGCTTGTTTTTTGATGGTGGGAAGATGAAAAATAAACATCAGAAAACATATCCTGATTAATGAGGTATCTGTTTAAATTACAGTTTACAGTATGTTCCCATCTCCACAGAAGCATTTAATTAAGTGAGAGCCTTTATTAGGCTCAATCTTATTCCCAGCAGTAGCTAATTTCTGAAACATCTTGCATATGTGTCAACAGAGCTTTGAGTGCTGTGCAACAGGTTTAACGGTGCAATCATCATCCAGCAAGGAGTGTGATTTCGTAGAAGTTCTGCACAAACAATAGGTTGAAAGCTTTCATAGTTAAATGGCGGCACAATTACAGTAAGTAACTGAGGGGTAGCAATGTGATCATTTTCACAGATGGCAATGATTGAAGTCAGCATTTTGACTGACGCTGAATAAAGTTAGAAGGTGTTGGGCTCGATAATGTGATCCATGTCTCTGGTGTTTGTTTGATATAGTCGTTCTGTTATAACCCGGTTGCTGAGTCAAAATCACTTCCACTGACTAAGAGATAAGGAAAGTGGCATGCTTCAAATCCAAACAGCGTTAAAATACACAACATGGTATTTTAAATACCAATTTAATAATATCCATTGAGCATGTGCTTCTGTCATTTTGATGCCACTCACAAAGATAGACAAGTGAGCAGATCCTAAGAAAGGAGCTGTAACTATGTCCTGATGGTACGTTATCTTGTATATAGTCAGTTATGTAAATAAAAGTAAAGACCTTTGCTTCCAGCAAAGATGCCAATGTCTTCTTACACAAGCCTACAATAGCAGATGGTGGCAGCAGTGGATACACCCACCAAAGAATGCTAAAAATGGCAGGAAACAATCTGAAGAGGAGCAATGATGGAGAGCAGGGGGTGAAGACTAACTCAGCAATGAAACCAGTGAGGAAAAACATGAGGACAGCCCAGTAGCCCAGTGGCTAACAAGGAAGCAGCATGGGAAACAAAAACGATGACCCAGGGTGAGCAATAGCTCTTTCAGTATATCAAACAGAGAATCGCAGCCAGCCTGAGCAATGGAAAAACTGGAGAAGGCAATACATCCAGTATCACAACACTCCAGATTTTGTGACTAAAAAGTTGCAAAAACCAGGTTTGCACTTCATTGTATGCCATCAGCAACATTGTGGATGACGCACTGACCAGGGGGGGGGGGGGGGGGGGGGGGGGGTGGAGACAGTACCATACAAGGATTGCCTCAGAGCCTTTGAATCACACTTTAGTCTCTGTCAAAACATTGCAACAGAGAGGGCAAAAATTCAATCAGCGCCATTAAAAACAAGATGAAGGAATCAATTCATTCAGAAACCACCTCTGCCAGTGGGCTGACATTGTGAATACAGTAAGACATCTTACAACACCAGGTTAGAGTCCAACAGGTTTATTTGGAATCACAAGCTCCTTCCATGGTAGATGCAGGAGCAATGCACCAAAAGCTCCTGATTCCAAACAAACCTGTTGGACTTCAACCTGGTGTTGTAAGACTTCTTACTGTGTCCACCCAAGTCCAACACCGGCATCCCCACATCATTGTGAATATGGGACATTAAAAGATGACTTGATCAAGATAGAATAGTTGTAGGCATTTGAGGAGAAAACTTGTCAGAATTTCAACAAACTTGGGAAGATTTGACATCAATTTGACAATGATTTGACAATGGGCAGCACGGTAGCATAGTGGTTAGCACAATTGCTTCACAGCTCCAGCGTCCCAGGTTCGATTCCTGGCTTGGGTCACTTGCTGTGCGGAGTCTGCACATTCTCCCCGTGTGTGTGTGGGGGTTTCCTCCGGGTGCTCCGGTTCCCTCCCACAGTCCAAAGATGTGCAGGTTAGGTAAATTGGCCATGCTAAATTGCCCTTAGTGTCCAAAATTGCCCTTAGTATTGGGTGGGGTTACTGGGTTATGGGGACAGGGTGGAGGTGTGGGCTTGGGTAGGGTGCTCTTTCCAAGAGCTAGTGCAGACTCATACAGTCATAGAGGTTTACAGCATGGAAACAGGCCTTTCAGCCCAACTTGTCCAAGCCGCCCAGTTTTTAACCACTAGGCTAGTTGTTCACAGCTCCGGGGACCCGGGTTCGATTCCCGGCTTTGGTCACTGTCTGTGGGGAGTCCGCACGTTCTCCCCGTGCCTGCTCCGGTTTCCCTCCACAAGTCCTGAAAAACATGCTTGTTAGGTGAATTGGACATTCAGAATTCTCCCTTAGTGTACCCAAACAGGCGCCGGTGTGTGGCAACTATGACTCGATGGGCCGAATGGCCTCCTTCTGCATTGTAAAAAAAAATTTAAATTGTAAATCAAGTGAAGCTATGTAACTGGCTAGACAAGCTGAAGAGCAAAGGCAAAACCGAGTGTTTGTAAGAGGTGAAAGAGAAATCCCACAGGATTTCAGCCCACTGAAACTATTTCGTTTGTTGGGTGCAAAGGTGAAAATACATTGTGGTAGCAAACAAGGAAGTGTGCTAAAATGTGCCAACCACCATTTTCAAGAGTTCCTTCTGTGGCGCGAATAACAATCTATCTGAACCGCACAGTAACATGGGTGTGGCACGATTGGTTATTTTAAAACAACACGTAATTCAGAGAAATCTGTGTTTGCAAAACAGAAAGATAGATCCTTTAAAGGAAGCTCTATGCAACAAACAAAAGCAAGAAATCAATTTCTCGGAGAAATATAAGAAAATGCCAGCCACTGCTGGAGCAGAAGTTAATGGACATCATACAGAATTGAAATTTGTTGGAATCTCAGTTTTACTTGACAGAGTTCAATAGCTACAAAAAAAATTACCCTGCAATCTTCATCAATCCAAATCCAAGGTTCCGGAGGAATCAAGATAAGTGTTAAAGGTCTGCTTGATGCAACCCTAAAGTACAAAGATAGCAACATTTCTGAGACACTGTATAATATTCAGAATCAAGAAAGCTCTTTGTGAGTAGGAAAGCCTGGATAGGGCTGAATATAACGCTTAAAGTTGGTGAAGTCTACAAACAAGAACAAGGGTGTGGATTCTCCAATAATGAGGCTATGTCCCCATGCCAGCGTAAAAACGCTGGCATTTCACTGTTATGAACGTCCTGCAGGGGACTTTCTGCAGGGAGCTTTCAGGGCTCTGGAGTGCTTCTCGCAGCTCCGGCTGCGGATACGGGGCCCCGCACTTCCAGTCGGGAGTCCGTGCATGTGCACGGCGGAGGACTGCAGTGGCCGGCCATGGTGGACTCACAACGTGGAGCTGCACCAAAAATGTAGGCCCCCGAGATTGCGCGCGTTCACGGGTCCTTGACGCCCAATCGTTCCCTTGGCCGTCCATGAGCCCCCCCTCCCCCACAGTGAATGATCCCCCACCACCCTGGCCATGGGTGGCGATGGAAGGGGCGTGATCTGCGGCAGCTCCACGAAGTCATCCTCGGAAGCCTGTTGAGGATCCGGCGTGTGTGTACAGTGTGGCTGCGAGCGTGGAAGTCGGCGAAGGGCACGCCGATTGCGGCGACGCACTGAACCATCCGGCATGCGTATCAGGAACGAGCGGGGAGCCACACGTCGGAGAACTTCGGCCGGTGCTGACCAGCCACCATGCGGTAGATGGACGCGTACTTTGTCTCCGGAGGACGGGGGGGCAGGTCCGTCGCCCGTCTGTCGTACAGACTTTTCTGGCGATCACGCTGCATTTGCATCTTACGAAGAACCGTAACATGGTCCGTTGTTGGTGCCAGGATGGATGGCACCGTCGTCCTGAGGGAGCGACCCATCAGGAGCTGTGCTGGCGAGAGACCCGTGGCTAGCGGGGCCGATCGATAGGCCAGCAAGGCGAGGTTAAAGTCCGATCCGGCAGCAGCCGCCTTGCAGAGGAGCCGCTTGGCAATGTGAACGCCCTTCTCTGCCTTCCCATTCGACTGTGGATGTAGAGGGCTGGACGTCACATGAGTGAAACCATATGCTGCGGCAAAGGACGACCATTCACGGCTGGCGAAACAGGGTCCATTGTCTGACATGACAGTCATTGGAATGCCATGGCGAGCAAATGTTTCCTTGCAGGCCCCAATGACTGCGGACGACGTCAGATCGTGCAGAGGTATGACTTCCGGGTAATTGGAAAAGTAATCTATAATAATGATGTCATCTCTGCCAAGCGCGTGAAATAGGTCAACACCCACCTTCGCCCAGGGGGACGTCACCATCTCGTGTGGTAGAAGCGTCTTCGGAGGTTGCGCCGGCTGAAACCTCTGACAGGTTGTGCAATTGAGCACCATGTTGGCTATGTCTCCATTAATACCCGGCCAATATACCGCCTCTCGGGCCCTCCGTCTGCATTTCTTGACTCCCAATTGGCCTTCGTGTAGTTGATTAAGAATCATCTGGCGCATGCTGTGCCAAATGAAAATCCTGTCTAACTTCATAAGGACCCCGTCAATGTTGGTAAGGTCATCTCGCACATTATAAAACTGCGGGCACTGCCCTTTAAGCCACCCTTCCGCCATGTGGCGCATCACTCGCTGTAGAAGGGGGTCAGTCGCTGTCTCTGCGCGTATGCGGGCCAGACTTGGGTCGTCAGCCGGCAGATTTGCTGCTGTCAGAGTAACGTGTGCCTCAATTTGACATACGAACCCCTCCGCATCTGGTGGTGTACTCACTGCTCGGGAGAGCGTGTCCGCCACGATGAGATCCTTCCCCGGAGTGTAGATCAGTTCAAAATCATACCTCCTGAGTTTAAGTAAGATGCGCTGGAGGCGAGGGGTCATGTCGTTCAGGTCCTTGTTTATTATGTTGACCAAGGGGCGGTGGTCAGTTTCGACCATGAATCGTGGAAGACCATACACATAATCGTGGAACTTGTCCAATCCAGTTAACAAGCCCAGGCATTCTTTTTCTATTTGCGCGTAGCGCTGTTCCGTAGGGGTCATGGCTCATGAGGCATATGCAACCGGGGCCCATGACGACGTGCTATCTTTCTGCAAGAGTACCGCTCCAATACCAGATTGGCTGGCAGCCGTTGAGATTTTTGTGGGACGAGCCGTGTCGAAGAACGCCAACACTGGTGCCATGACCAGTTTGTGCTTGAGCTCCTCCCATTCCAGCTGGTGCGATTGTTGCATTGGAATTCTGTTGATTTCTTCACGAGATGGCGCATAGCCGTTGTATGAGAAGCAAGGTTGGGAATGAACTTCCCAAGGAAGTTGACCATGCCCAAGAATCTTAGGACAGCCTTCTTGTCAGCCGGCCGTGGCATGGCTGTGATGGCGCTAATTTTGTCTGCATCGGGACGGACCCCTGATTGTGAGATGTGATCCCCGAGGAACTTCAGCTCAGTCTGGCCAAAGGCACACTTGGCGCGGTTGAGACGCAGGCCATTTTGTCGTATGCGGGCGAAGACGCGTCGTAGACGATGCATGTGCTCCTGCGGAGTGGTGAACCAAATGATGATATCGTCCACATATACACGTACCCCTTCGATGCCTTCCATCATCTGCTCCATGATTCGGTGGAAAACCTCAGATGCCGAGATGATGCCAAATGGCATCCGGTTGTAGCAGAATCTGCCGAAAGGGGTGTTAAACGTGCATAGCCTTCGGCTGGCCGGGTCCAATTGGATCTGCCAAAATCCTTTGGATTCATTCAGTTTGGTAAATATTTTGGCTTGGGCCATCTCGCTGGTGATTTCCTCTCGTTTGGGGATGGGATAGTGTTCCCGCATAATGTTGTTATTTAGACCTTTAGGATCTATGCATATGCGGAGCTCGCCAGAGGGCTTTTTTACACAGACCATGGAGCTGACCCATGGCGTGGGCTCCGTGACCCTGGATAGGACCCCTTGGTCCTTAAGAGCCTGCAGCTGCAACTTGAGGCGGTCTTTGAGTGGCGCAGGAACCCTGCGAGTTGCGTGAACGACCGGGATGGTGTCCGGTTTGAGGCGAATCTTGTAAGTGTATGGCAATGTCCCCATGCCTTCAAATACCTCCTAGTTGTGAGCAAGGAGGGAATGGAGACTTGCGTGGAACTCAGCATCCGAGAAGTCGGATATCTCATCTGGAGAGAGAGAGACATGATGCGCTGTACCAGGTGAAGGACCTTACACGCCTGTGCGCCCAGTAACAAATCTTTTGATGAGCCAACAACTTCGAAGGGGAGTGTGGCCGTGTGCGTTTTGTGAGTTACCTGTAGCTGGCAAGAACCCATGGACGGGATGACGTTCCCGTTATAATCAACCGTCTTGAGCCGGGATGGCGTGATGGGTGGTTTGACCTTCATGGCCTGGAATTCAGAATATGCAATCAGGTTGGCGGATGCGCCGGTGTCCAGACGGAAGGTGACGTGCGATCGGTTGACCGTTAGGGTGGCACTCCACTCATCGGCCGGATTGATGGCATTGACCCTGTTTACATCGATGACGGAAACCCGGAAGGCATCCTGGTCATCTGCATCATTTAGCTGGAAGTCTTGATGCGTGGGCTGGACGGTCCTGATGTGTCTGCGAGGTTGTCGGAGATGTGTAGGATCCATGGGTTGAACCGCACGACAGTAGGCAGCATAGTGGCCCATCTTGCCACATCGGAGGCACTGTCGGTTTTTAGCAGGACATTGCCCTTTTAAGTGTACAGCTCCACAGTTGCCGCACGTCATGACGTCACGGCGCTCGCTGCGCCACTGCGCATGCGCAGTGCGATCTTGCATTGGACGCGCCTGCGCGGTGCGTCCCTCGATGTTGCCGTTGGTTTTGGCGCGCACAAGCGCGGGAGACCGTGAAAAGCGCGGGAAGCGGCCGCTCTCGTCGGGGCCGTGGGTCGGGAGATAATCGATGGCCTGGATGCGTTCGGCGTCGTGGGCGGCCTGGCTTGCCAATTCGACGGCTGGGGACCCCCTCCGTGCCACGCCTGAAATCGGGCAAAACGGCAGGTTGCATTCTCGTGGAGGACACAGGCTTCCACTGCAGATGCTAAGGTGAGGCTTTTGATTTTAAGAAGCTGCTGGCATAGGCCACTGGAGGCAACGCCAAAAACAAGCTGGTCCCTGATCATGGACTCTGAGGTGTTGCCGTAACCGCAGGACAGCGCTAGAATTCGGAGGTGCGTCAAAAAGGGTTGAAAAAGCTCCTCCTTACCTTGCAGGCGTTGCTGAAAGAGATATCTTTCAAAACTTTCATTCACTTCAACATTAAAGTGCTGGTCTAGCTTGAGGATGACTGTGTCATACTTGGATTGGTTTTCACCTTCTTCGAACACCAGTGAGTTGAAGACATCGATGGCGTGCTGACCTGCGTAGGAGAGGAGCATTGCAATCTTTGTTTCGTCCGAGGCACTCTGTTTCTCGTTGGCTCGGATGTACAGGTCAAATCGCTGCTTGAAGAGCTTCCAATTGGTACCAAGGTTCCCTGCGACTTGCAACGGCTGCGGTTTATTGGTGAGGTCCATGTCCAGAATGGCAGGTTAGTCTGCAGGTATCGATCCACTCCTGTACCATGTGGTGTTGGGCGTTCTGACACACAGATGAGCCAACACAGTTGTGTTTGGTACAACGCTGTTTTATTCAAACTTACTATCTACAGTTTTGTCTTGATACTCTGCACGTGGGGACTCCCTGTCTGTGATGTTATTACAGGTCTTGTCGTTGTCCTTGTCCCCAGATCTACTGCCCACCAGGTGTCGTGTTTGTCCTTTTATACTGTCCCTGTCTTTGTCTATGATTGGTTGTGGTGTTGTGTGTTCTGATTTGTCTGTTGGTGTGTCTATCATGATGTGTGTGTTTGAATATCATGACACTCAGAAGCTGTTGTAACCTCCCTGAAGAGAATGTTTTTCAGACACAGCATTCTGGACCTTTTCATCTTTGATACTGGGCTACAATTCATCAATGCCCGTTTCCAATGCTTTGCAGCATCATATTGATTGGCCCAAGTCACAAGATTGCCAAAATACCCTCGGTCCAATGGAGAGGCTGACAGAGGGGTATGTACTATAAAGGATCTACAAAGAAAAAAATGAAGACTTTGGCCTAGCCCTGCTCCGTTATTGTTCCACACTGTTGTAAAACAGTTTTGCCCTCTGCGAACTATTAATGGGCCGCGGTTTCAGGACCCATACATTGATACCAAACATCATGGTAGGAGACCATGGTCATGCCAGACAAATAGAAGTAAGTCACAAAGCAGATCAAACCTGCTATTTCAACCAACAACCTTCCTACTCTCGAAAGGTTTAGATAAGAGGCTGACAGCAAGGAGGTACTGGAGTGAAGAAATCACAACGACCGAGACCGAGTCTTGTCCAGGCAGAAACAGATGTTGTCTCAAGAAACAAAAGGAACAGGAGCGTCTAAGACCAGAGAACCATCAGCACACTGAGCTGCATATCCTAATTCTCAGGAGAACATGAAATGAAATGAAAATCGCTTATTGTCACAAGTAGGCTTCAAATGAAGTTACTGTGAAAAGCCCCTAGTCGCAGCATTCCGGCACCTGTTCGGGGAGGCTGTTGCGGGAATTGAACCGTGCTGCTGGCCTGCCTTGGTCTGCTTTCAAAGCCAGCGATTTAGCCCTGTGCTAAACAGCCCCTGCAGGGAAACAAGGAGTGACAACCTGCTGGATTGACCTCAGAGCAAACAGATCGCAATAACTTCAAACGGAACTCCGCACACATTCTGGGAAACTGGTGAAACCACCGAAGAGACTGTCCCTTTAAAAGTAGAGAGTTTGGGGAGAGGTGAAGGAGGATGTGCATATAATAATGTAGGTATAAAGACTTGCCACGCGAGTGTGGGGGGAGATGGAGAGCAAAGGTTAATTCTCACACTGTAATAGTAGCCACTGAGCTTGTACACATGTCACAGTGACGTGACCCACTGACAAAGATGAGTGAGAAGTGCCTCAGAAAAGAACTATCTATATTCTAATGTTCTATAACTTTACAAGTAGTCAGTTCGGTAAACTTGATTGCGGCCAAACCATTTATTCTTTTGGAGGTAGCCCATTGTTCAACTCTGGTTTTTCCCACCGACCTCTTATTCCAGTCCAATCGGCCCAGCTCCGTTCTTGCCCCATTGAAGTTGGCTTTCCCCCGTTAATTATTCTTTGTCTGGGTTGCCTATTGTCCCTTACTATCATCATCTTAAACCTTACAATACAATGGCCACTGTCTCCTAAGGGTTCTCCCACTATCACTCGACCTACTTGGCCCACCTCGTTTGCAAGTACCAGGTTCAACATTGCATACTTTTTTTTGATGGACTGAACATAAACGGTTTGTTTGAAAATGTTCCTGAACACAGTCGAGGGACTTTTGGCCCTCTCTGCTCTTTATGTTACCACAGTCCACATTTAGATAATAAAGTTCCCCATTGTAGCTACTCGATAATCATAGAATCACTATAGTGCAGAATGAGGTCATTCGACCCACCAAGTCTGCATCCACTCACTGAATGACCCTACGCCCATAACCCAGTAACTCCATCTAACCTTTTGGACACGAGGAAAAATTTAGCATGGCCAATCCACCTAACCTGCACATCTTTGGACTGTGGAAGGATATCAGAGCACCCAAAGGAAACCCACGCAGGCACGGGAAGAGCATGCAAACTCCACGCAGATAGAACCCAAGGCTGGAATTGAACCCGGGTTCTTGTTGCTATGAGGCAGCAGTGTTAACCACTGTGTCACCATGCCAGTGATGATGGTTGCATCTGTCTGTAATTTCCCTGAAGATTTGTTCTTTCACATCCTTCTTACTAGTTGGAGGTCTATAGAATACACCGAGAAATGTAATTGTGCCCATTTTGTTCCTGAGCTCAAACCAAATTGATTCTGTCCTTGAACCCTCTGGGACATCCTTTTTCTCCAGCACTGCAATGTTCTCCTTAACTAATACTGACATCCCTCTGCCTTTCCTTCCTTTCCTTTCTATTCTGGACACCTTTCACCCAGGAAAGGTGGACAAGGATAAGAGTGGTCCGAGGATGAATGTGCTAAATTGGGGGAAGGCTAATTATAACAATATTAGGCGAGAACTGAAGAACATCGATTGGGGGCGGATGTTTGAGGGCAAATCAACATCTGACATGTGGGAGGCTTTCAAGTGTCAGTTGAAAGGAATACAGGACAGGCATGTTCCTGTGAGGAAGAAAGATAAATACGGCAATTTTCGGGAACCTTGGATGACGAGTGATATTGTAGGCCTCGTCAAAAAGAAAAAGGAGGCATTTGTCAGGGCTAAAAGGCTGGGAACAGACGAAGCCTGTGTGGCATATAAGGAAAGTAGGAAGGAACTTAAGCAAGTAGTCAGGAGGGGTAGAAGGGGTCATGAAAAGTCATTGGCAAATAGGGTTAAGGAAAATCCCAAGGCTTTTTACACGTACATAAAAAGCAAGAGGGTAGCCAGGGAAAGGGTTGGCCCACTGAAGGATAGGCAAGGGAATCTATGTGCGGAGCCAGAGGAAATGGGCGAGGTACTAAATGAATACTTTGCATCAGTATTCACCAAAGAGAAGGAATTGGTAGATGTTGAGTCTGGAGAAGGGGGTGTAGATAGCCTGGGTCACATTGTGATCCAAAAAGACGAGGTGTTGGGTGTCTTAAAAAATATTAAGGTAGATAAGTCCCCAGGGCCTGATGGGATCTACCCCAGAATACTGAAGGAGGCTGGAGAGGAAATTGCTGTGGCCTTGACAGAAATCTTTGGATCCTCGCTGTCTTCAGGGGATGTCCCGGAGGACTGGAGAATAGCCAATGTTGTTCCTCTGTTTAAGAAGGGTAGCAAGGATAATCCCGGGAACTACAGGCCGGTGAGCCTTACTTCAGTGGTAGGGAAATTACTGGAGAGAATTCTTCGAGACAGGATCTACTCCCATTTGGAAGCAAATGGACGTATTAGTGAGAGGCAGCACGGTTTTGTGAAGGGGAGGTCGTGTCTCACTAACTTGATAGAGTTTTTCGAGGAGGTCACTAAGATGATTGATGCAGGTAGGGCAGTAGATGTTGTCTATATGGACTTCAGTAAGGCCTTTGACAAGGTCCCTCATGGTAGACTAGTACAAAAGGTGAAGTCACACGGGATCAGGGGTGAACTGGCAAGGTGGATACAGAACTGGCTAGGCCATAGAAGGCAGAGAGTAGCAATGGAGGGATGCTTTTCTAATTGGAGGGCTGTGACCAGTGGTGTTCCACAAGGATCAGTGTTGGGACCTTTGCTGTTTGTAGTATATATAAATGATTTGGAGGAAAATGTAACTGGTCTGATTAGTAAGTTTGCAGACGACACAAAGGTTGGTGGAATTGCGGATAGCGATGAGGACTGTCTGAGGATACAGCAGGATTTAGATTGTCTGGAGACTTGGGCGGAGAGATGGCAGATGGAGTTTAATCCGGACAAATGTGAGGTAATGCATTTTGGAAGGTCTAATGCAGTTAGGGAATATACAGTGAATGGTAGAACCCTCAAGAGTATTGAAAGTCAAAGAGATCTAGGAGTACAGGTCCACAGGTCATTGAAAGGGGCAACACAGGTGGAGAAGGTAGTCAAGAAGGCATACGGCATGCTTGCCTTCATTGGCCGGGGCATTGAGTATAAGAATTGGCAAGTCATGTTGCAGCTGTATAGAACCTTAGTTAGGCCACACTTGGAGTATAGTGTTCAATTCTGGTCGCCACACTACCAGAAGGATGTGGAGGCTTTAGAGAGGGTGCAGAAGAGATTTACCAGAATGTTGCCTGGTATGGAGGGCATAAGCTATGAGGAGCGATTGAATAAACTCGGTTTGTTCTCACTGGAACGAAGGAGGTTGAGGGGCGACCTGATAGAGGTATACAAAATTATGAGGGGCATAGACAGAGTGGATAGTCAGAGGCTTTTCCCCAGGGTAGAGGGGTCAATTACTAGGGGGCATAGGTTTAAGGTGAGAGGGGCAAGGTTTAGAGTAGATGTACGAGGCAAGTTTTTTCGCAGAGGGTAGTGGGTGCCTGGAACTCGCTACCGGAGGAGGTAGTGGAAGCAGGGACGATAGGGACATTTAAGGGGCATCTTGACAAATATATGAATAGGATGGGAATAGAAGGATGTGGACCCAGGAAGTGTAGAAGATTGTAGTTTAGTCGGGCAGTATGGTCGGCACGGGCTTGGAGGGTCGAAGGGCCTGTTCCTGTGCTGTACATTTCTTTGTTCTTTGTTCTTTGAATATTTAACACTTGAACTAGGTCTCTCTTACCACCGCAACATCATATTTCCACAAGACAATCAGTGCCTGTAACTTCCCAGTCTTTTTTTGCTAACCTTTGTGCATTCCTATACATGCACAGTAACCCTGATTTAGACTGCATTGCTTTCTCCCTCACTCCACCTTTTGCTATTAACTTACTATTCCCTATGCAAGTGTTATCTGTCTCTCCCTGTATTTTGTGCACCCAGTTATTCTGTTGGATCCCACACTGCTGCTGAGTTAGTTTAAATCGCCACGAACAGCACTAACAAAATGCTCCACAAGGAGCTCTGTTCAGGTGCAACCCGCCCGGCTGATATAAGTGTCATCTCCGCCAGGGCCAATCCCACTGTCGCAGGAATCTAAAGCCATCCCTCCTGCACCATCTTTCCAGCCAAGCAATCATCTGCCTTATCCTTTTATTCTTGCGTGTGGCACTAGCAGTAACCCAGAGATTACTACATTAAGAGGTCCCACTTGCTAATTTTCTGCTGAGCTCCCTAAATTCTGATTGCATCCCCTTTCCTATCTAAGTCACTTATATCCAATGTGGACTATGTCATCTGACTGTTCACCCTCCCCCAAAAGAATGTCCTGCAGCTGCTCTGTGACATCCTTGGACCTGGCAACATACCATCCTGGAAGCAACATACCATCCTGGAGGCAACGTTCCAGCTTGGAGACACATCTACGGCCACAGAGCCACCTGTCTGTTCTCCGAACAAATGAATCACCGATTATTATTGCTCTTCCTTTCTCCTTCCTCACCTGTTGCACAGCAGAGTTGCTCTTGGTTCTGAAAACTTTCCCTCACAAGCTTCCAAAATGTAAAACCAATTCAAGAGTGGGACCCTCGGAGACATCTGCATTACTTCTGCTCCCGTAGCCTTACCACAAAGTACCACGTCCAGAATTTCTGACAGTCGTGAATTATTTGCCCTGTGGTGACTGGAGTGTTATCGACTTCTTCGAAATAGAAAATATTACCACTCGAACTGTTCATTGACAACTCATCAGGTCAAGGTAATTTAGAGGGTCCATCAGCATTGCCAAAGAGATTTGATTGATGATATTTTATCGTGCTGCCAACAGCCATGCCCATCTCTGCATCCGGCTCACTGCTAGAAATGGAATACCGGTGTGTGGCCCAAATCGTTGACAGTGGTCGATGGTCTGTTAGTGAAGTACATTTCCGTCCATTTAGGTATTGGTAAAAATGTTTGATTCTGAAAATGATTCCTTCTCTCACTGTGTCTCATGCTTTTCTGCTTTTTTCAAGAATCTTGATGCAAAAGCTATTGGCTTCTCTTCACCATTTGGCATGATGTGAGAAACCACTGCTCCCATCTCTTAAGGTGATGCGTCGCAAGCCAGTTGCAAGGGTAACTTTGGATCAAAGTGTGCCAGGACTTCTGACATTAGTAGTGCCCTTTAGTATGTACAAAGTTCTTCTCACACTGATCCACCCATTCCCATTTCCTGTTTGACACAATAAGTTGTGTAAAGGCTTGAGAATACTTGCTAGATTAGGGCAAGCCTTCCAAAATAGTTTAATGAGCCCAAAAACGATCAAAGTTGGTTGACAGTTTTGAGGTGCAGGTGCCTCAGTTATGGCTTTTATTTTTGAAGGTGATTTGCACAGTCCCTTTGCATCTATGATGTCCCCCAGGTATTCAGTAGAAGGTTTGAAGAATTCACATTTATCCTCCCGTGTTCTAAATCCATGATCTTCTGGAGTGTAGCTTCTAAATTTCCAGGAACTAAGATATCGTCTAAGTAGCACCTTCTAGTGTGCTTAGAATTTGACCCGTGGCACATTGGAACGTTGGAACGTTTTATATCTGAATAGCCCTTTGTGTGTCAAGCTTGCCAAATATTGTTGGGAATACTGAAATTCTGGCCTCCAGCCAACCCAGAGAATAAATTATTAATTAAAGGCTCAGGGGAATGCTCTGCATGCAGTGCTGGGTTGATAGTGACTTTAAAATCGCTGCATATGCATAGCAAGCCAAATGTCTTCATCACGGGTGCTATCGGGGTGACTCCATCACTTACATTAACATTTGATGATCCCCATCTTGATTAACCTCTCTAACCCTGCCTCAACCTTAGGCCTGGTAGCGTGACCGAGCCTTTAAGCATCTTGCTTGGCTTTCGTCCTTAATTTTTGGCTTGACTGAGATCTCTTTCCTACTTCCCAGCTCCCCATTAAAGTAAATGGCATATTTCTTTATAATCTTCAGTAGACTTGTTTCGTACTCCGACATGAGATTCACCTCAGTTCAGTTTAGCTTGATTCTCTCCAGCCAGATCCTCACCATTAGGGGAGGATGGCTAACCTTTAACGACGTGCAGGGACAAGTCTACGGTCAGTCCGTTTAGCTACACATTTAAACTGATACAGCCCCTCAATGAAAGCACTTTGTCAGTGTAGGTTTTTAGTATTATCTTTGAGGGTTTTAAGATGATATGTCATAGTTTACCTTGGTGATCGCTTCTCGGCCATTTGGCTAAGATGAGCGTGAGGTAAGGTGTAATGCCTAGAAGTGATATCTCTTGTGGGGACCATGAATTGGATTCAGTTTGAATTGGTTTTTGGAGCAGGCAAGGAGTTGGATTAGGGGTTTGCCCCTGTCCACACTCTGAGCTCTGGCTTTGTAACTCTGATAAAGTAATTTTAAAAAAAAATAGTTTCCCTTCGTAAGCTGTTTCTGGTACCAATTAAATTGATGTTCCAATGTCCACTTCCACTTTCACCGGTTGGCCACACAGTAAATGGCCTGTTGTGCCTGCAGTAGCTAGTTCGTTCAACAACAGTTCAACATCTTTCTGTGAATCCGAATCTTTTTCACACACTTTCGGTGTCACATGGATCCTATTTCTTCTATTGCTTTTCCATTTGATACACTTGATTCCTGCTTTTTATATTTTTGATAGGAACTTGTTTCTTCTTTCCCCAACACGGACATTAAATATGCCCCTTTTTACCATGATTCATGCATTTTGTACCTTTGCACCTGCCATCTGCTGCTCCGTGACCAGTTTTTGTGCATCCGTGGTAATTTTGAACCTGTGTCTCTGTCTCAGCAGACATTTTATGGATTCTAGTGTTCAAACGTAATTGTTGGGCTTCCTTAGCTGTTAACCCCATAGAAATCATGACTTCAAAAGGCTTATTTAGGGTCAAATTGCTTTCTGTTAACAGCCTATTTTGGAAAGTTTTGCTTCTTAACCCACACGCTAGTCTGTCTCTAATGGTGTTGTTCAAGGCATCTCCAAATTAACAGTATTCAGCTAATTTCTTTCAAGCCGTTCCGGACTAGGTGATTGATTCACCTTCTTGTTAGTTACATTTATGGAACCTGAACCTCGCGGTGTTGACCAAAGGTTTGGGTGAGAAGTGGTCATTCAATATCGCCACAATCTTATCTTACGTTTTCTAGCCTGGGTTTTCTGGCTGCACCTGACTTAGAACATAGAATATAGAACATACAGTGCTGAAGGAGGCCATTTACCCATCGAGTCTGCACCCACCCACTTAAGCCCTCACATCCACCCTATCCCTGTAACCCAATAACCCCTCCTAACCTTTTTTTGGTCACTAAAGGCAATTTATGATGGCCAATCCACCTAACCTTCACGTATTTGAACTGCGGGAGGAAACCGGAGCATCCGGAGGAAACCCATGCATATACGGGGAGAACGTGCAGAATCTGCACCGACAGTGACCCAGTGGGGAATCGAACCTGGGACGCTGGAGCTGTGAAGCCACAGTGCTAGCCTCGTGCTGCCCCTGGAGGTTGAATGTATTCCCTCCCCGCTGTACTCTGGAAAGGTGGGACTTCGATACTGCAATGTTATTCACTCAGACAAAATAATCCAATTGTTCAGTATATGAGCTCCACTGCTCGGTATTCTCATCATACTGTTCCGCCATTTGTACTATGGAAAGAGCTTGCGTAAGCACAATGTGACCCATCTTTTTAGCATTACCTTGCTTCTTTTTTCAAACTAGCCACGCATGAGATCAGCCTGTTTCCTTCCAGGTTTTCGAGCACTGCTAGCTCTAAACTATTATTGCATGGTATTTGCTACCCACAGTGCTCCCTGTAATGTTCCAGATCTTTCCAGCAGAGCATATGGCAACCTTCTTTTCACTGTTGTTTCCTCTGAAAATTACATTTAAATGTTGTTTTCTTTGATGCCTGTGACTAATATTTGGCACGCCTCCATCGTCAGCAAAGTTTTTTAGCTTCTTAATCCTTGTACATATATATTTTTATTAGCTTTTTCAAAATGTTCTGCATAATTTACATTAAATTAAACTAACATTTAACACACCCTCCCTCAACCTGAAAACAATTAATCAACTAACTAGTAGACTGTGTTGTAAAGTTTTGTATTTTGGGCAGGAGACTTTATGGCACCCAAGAAGCTGGAAGAGTTCATTTTGATTGATTGGCTGGTGGCCAAAGGATTGGCAGGGACAATTTTCTGCCTAGCAACCGACAGCAATTGGTTCCTGTCAGGTAGGGTTTTTCAGAGAGAACCCAGGATAAGCCAATGGACTATCAAGGTGGAAGAAGCTCTCGCTCTCTCTCTCTCTCTCTTTCTCTCTGATGCCTACTGCCTGAAGGCTGAAGCTTATGGACCCTGAAAGAAGAAGTTTGTCTTTCTCTCTCTTGAATGCTAGCTGCCTGTTCTCTCTGTGAGTCTACAGTGAAAACCATTGCAAGGTGAAAGAAAAGATAGCGCCTACCTGAAAGCCTAGATTGAAGAAAAAACTAAATGGAAGGCATCCATCTGAAACAAAGACTCTTAACCTTTTACTTTCATCCTTATTTTACACCCTGCTTTCCCCGCTGTGTTTGTTTGTCTGTGTGTGTGTGTAGAGGATGGGGTGAATTAAAAAGGGGGGGAGGGGTTAAAGATTAAATACTAGCTAACCAGTTGTATTTGTTGCATATTTAATTATAGTTACTGTTAACAGTAAAAAAAAATTGTGCTTAAATTTACAAACCTGCTGACTGTAGTTAATGGGCAGCCAAAGACCTCGGATATTTTAAAATAAAAGTTGCTTTCAACCGTATTGGGATTGCAGGTCAAGTGATGCTGGAGTTGACTGCACACTGGCCCAGGATGTTGCAACAGAAGCAAAACCTGCCCAAATTGAAATGAAATGAAATGAAAATCGTTTATTGTCACAAGTAGGCTTCAAATGAAGTTACTGTGAAAAGCCCCGCGTCGCTACATTCCGGCGCCTGTTCGGGGAGGCTGGTACGGGAATTGAACCGTGCTGCTAGCCTGCCTTGGTCTGCTTTAAAAGCCAGCTCTTTAGCCCTGTGCTAAACCAGCCCCTCCCCCGAGAGGGGCTGGTTTAGCACAAAATTTAAAGGACCATGAATTGAGTTTTTTATTTTTAATGTAAAAAGCACCCTTTGAGCCAAACCAAGTTGCCAAGTTGCCCAAGTAAATATCTTATCCGACTGTTGTTTAGGCTGTTTTATTGTCCTCCCAGATATGGTTGAAACCACCGTACCTTCTATGTTTGGGCTGTGCTAGCAGGTTCATCAACATTAGAATGAACACTGTCAATGCATGGCTTTGCATTGGAAGGGAACTAATTAGATCCAGCAGAGGGCAGTAGAGCGGAGCTGCTGGTTGGCTGTTGCAGGGAAAATTTGCTTCAGTGCATTGCGGTCACTGCATCAAAAAAGTGTACCTGAGCAAAACAGCCTAGGTGTTCAACTCAAGGCAAGCATCCAGCAGAGGGCAGTAGAGCAGAGCTGCTGATTGGCTGTTGCGGGGGAAATTTGCATCAGTGCATTGCGGTCACCGTATCTTGAAGGTGGTTTATGGAGGAGCTGTTGTCAAGTGACATTTAAACCCGAAACACTTCTTCAGTGTTTCCCTCCCAACCTCCTCCTCTAACCAAAAAAAAGACAATCACTGTAAGGATCCCAGCCGAGTAAAGATCAAGAGGGAGACTTGAGGGCAGGTAGAAGTAGAAAGAAGTTGAACCATGGCATCACAGCCTGCAGTGAAAGAGCGCGAGGAGAGCGGCGGGGACTCAGTGAAAGAGCGTGAGGAGAGTGGCAGAGACTCAGTGAAAGAGCGGCGGAGAGTCAGTGAAACAGCGCGAGGAGAGCGGCGGGGTCACAGGGTAAAAGAGCGCGAGGAGAGCGGCGGGGACACAGTGAAAGAGCGCGAGAAGAGCGGTGGGAACACAGGATAAAAGAATGTGAGGAGAGCAGCGGAGACACAGCTGCCGGAGAAGCGGCCTTCAGATTTTCGGCGGGAGCAGTGGCCAGGGGTCTGTCGGGAAGGTAAGTTTTCCTCTTTAACTCATCATGTGTTAGTAAGTATTGTGATTGGTAAGTAAAATCTTTATTCCTTTCACTTATTCATTATTTGATATTATATTTGTAATCAGTTAAGATAAAGTGTAAAAATGGCAGGAGATCCCAGACCCGTGTTATGCTCCTCGTACTCAATGTGGGTGTTCAGGGACGTGGCCGATGCCCCTGACTCCTTCATGTGCGGGAAGTGTGTCCAGCTGCAGCTCCTGTTAGACCGCATGACGGCTCTGGAGCTGCGGATGGACTCACTTTGGAGCATCCGCGATGCTGAGGAGGCCGTGGATAGCACATTCAGTGAGTTGGTCACACCACATATTAGGATTGGTGAGGGAGACAGGGAATGGGTGACCAAAAGGCAAAGAAAGAGCAGGAAGGCAGTGCAGGTGTCCCCTGCGGTCATCTCCCTCCAAAACAGGTTTTGGATACTGTTGGGGGAGATGACTCACCAGGAGAAGGCAGTAGTAGCCAGGCTCATGGCACTGTGGCTGACTTTGCTGCACAGAAGGGCAGGAAAAAGACTGGCAGGGCTATAGTCATAGGGGATTCAATCGTAAGGGGAGTAGACAGGCGTTTCTGTGGTCAAAAATGAGACTCCTGAATGGTAGGTTTCCTCCCGGGTGCACGGGTCAGGGATATCTCAGATCAACTGAAGGACATACTGAAGGGGGAGGGTGAATAGCCAGTTGTCGTGGTGCATATAGGCACCAACGATATAGGTAGAAAACGGGATGAGGTCGTACAATCAGAATTTAGGGAGTTAGGAGATAAGTTAAAAAGTAGGACCTCAAAGGTAGTAATCTCAGGATTGCTACAGGTGCCACGAGACAGTCAGAGTAGAAATTCAAGAATAGTCAGAATGTATACATGGCTTGAGAGATGGTGCAGGAGGGAGGGGTTCAGATTTTTGGGACATTGGAACCAGTTCTGGGGGCGGTGGGACCATTACAAATCGGATGGTCTACACCTGGGCAGGACTGGAACCAATGTCCATGGGGGTGCTTTTGCTAACACTGTTGGGGAGGTTTTAAACTAATGTGGCAGGGGGATGGGAACCAGATTAGGAAGTTAGAGGTCAGTAAAGAGGCAGCAACTAAAGCCAGTTAGGTACCAGATAATAAACTCAATGTGACTAAGGGGAAGAGTAGGCAGGGAAGAGATGATGAACGCAAAGGGACAGGTGGTCTGAGGTGCATTTGTTTCAATGCGAGAAGTGCAGCAGGTAAGGCAGATGAACTTAGGGCTTAGATTAGTACCTGGGAATATGATATTATTGGTATTACTGAGACTTGGTTGAGGAAAGGGCAAGACTGGCAACTAAATATCCCAGGGTATAGATGCTTCAAGGTGGATAGAGAGGGAGGTAAAAGGGGTGGAGGAGTTGGATTACTGGTCAGAAATGATATCACAGTTGTGATTAAGGAGGGCACAATGGAGGATTCGAGCACTGAGGCAATATGGGTGGAGCTAAGAAATAGGAAGGGTGCACTAACATTGTTGGGACTTTACCACAGACCTCCCAAAAGCGAGCGTGAAGTAGAGGTACAAATATGTAGACAGATTATCGAAAAATATAGGAGCAATAGGGTGGTCGTGATGGGAGATTTTAACTTCCCCAACATTGAATGGGACTCATGTAGTGTTGGAGGCGTAGATGGAGCAGAATTTGTAAGGAACATCCAGGAGAGGTTTTTAGAGCAGTATGTAAATAGTCCAACTCGGGAAGGGGCCATACTGGATCTAGTATTGGGGAATGATCCCGTCCAGGTGGTTGAAGTTTCAGTCGGTGATTACTTTGTGAATAGCGATCACAATTCCGTAAGTTTTAGAATATTCATGGACAAAGACGAGAGTGGTCCTAAAGGAAGAGTGCTAAATTGGGGAAAGGCCAAGTATAACAAAATTCGGCAGGAGCTAGGGAATGTGGATTGGGAGTAGCTGTTTAAGGGTAAATCCACATTTGAAATGTGGGAGTCTTGAAAGGAAAGGTTGACTAGAGTGCAGGATAGCCATGTCCCTGTGAAAATGAGGGATAGAAATGGCAAGATTAGGGAACCATGGATGACGGATGGAATTGTGAGACTAGCTAAGATGAAAAAGGAAGCATACATAAGATCTAGGTGACTTAAAACTGACAAAGCTTTGGAAGAATATCAGAAAAGTAGGACAAATCTCAAACGCGCAATAAAGAGGGCTAAAAGGGGTCATGAAATATCTTTGGCTAACAGGGTTAAGGAAAATCCCAAAGCCTTTTATTCATATATAAGGAGCAAGAGGGTAACTAGAGAAAGAATTGGCCCATTCAAAGACAAAAGAGGGAATTTATGTGTGGATTCAGAGGAAATGGGTGAGATTCTTAATGAGAACTTTGCATCGGTATTCACCAAGGAGAGGGACATGACGGATGTTGAGGCTAGGGAAGGATGTTTAAATACTCTAGGTCAAGTCGGCATAAGGAAGGGGGAAGGTTTGGGTATTCTAAAAGGCATTAAGGTGGACAAGTCCCCAGGTCCAGATGGGATCTATCCCAGGTTACTGAGGGAAGCGAGGGACAAAATAGCAGGGGCCTTAACAGATATCTTTGCAGCATCCTTGAGCACGGGTGAGGTCCCGGTCCCGGAGGACTGGAGAATTGCTAATGTTGTCCCTTTGTTTAAGAAGGGTAGCAGGGATAATCCAGGGAATTATAGGCCTGTGAGCTTGACGTCAGTGGTAGGCAAACTGTTGGAGAAGATACTGAGGGATAGGATCTATTCACATTTGGAAGAAAATAGACTTATCAGTGATAGGCAGCATGGTTTTGTGCAGGGAAGGTCATGTCTTACAAACCTAATAGAATTCTTTGAGGAAGTGACAAAGTTAATTGATGAGGGAAGGGCTGTCGATGTCATATACATGGACTTCAGTAAGGCGTTTGATAAAGTTTCCCATGGCAGGTTGATGGAAAAAGTGAAGTCGTATGGGGTTCCGGGTGTACTAGCTAGATGGATAAAGAACTGGTTGGGCAACAGGAGACAGAGAGTAGTGGTGGAAGGGAGTGTCTCAAAATGGAGAAAGGTGACTAGTGGTGTTCCACAGGGATCCATGCTCGGACTACTGTTGTTTGTGATATACATAAATGATCTGGACGAAGGAACAGGTGGTCTGATTAGCAAGTTTGCAGATGATACTAAGATTGGTGGAGTTGCAGATAGTGAGGAGGACTGTCAGAGAATACAGCAAAATATAGATAGATTGGAGAGTTGGGCAGAGAAATGGAAGACGGAGTTCAATCCAGGCAAATGCGAGGTGATGCATTTAGGAAGATCTAATACAAGAACGGACTATACGGTCAATGGAAGAGTCCTGGGGAAAATTGATGTACAGAGAGACCTGAGAGTTCAGGTCCATTGTACCCTGAAGGTGGTCAAGAAGGCATATGGCATGCTTGCCTTCATCGGACGGGGTATTGAGTACAAGAGTCGGCAGGTCATGTTACAGTTGTGTAGGACTTTGGTTTGACCACATTTGGAATACTGGGTGCAGTTCTGGTCGCCACATTACCAGAAGGATTGTGGATGCTTTGGAGAGGGTGCAGAGGAGGTTCACCAGGATGTTCCTGGTATGGAGGGTGCTAGCTATGAAGAAAGGTTGAGTAGATTAGGATTGTTTTCGTTGGAAAGACGGAGGTTGAGGGGGGACCTTATTGAGGTCTACAAAATTATGAGAGGTATGGAAAGGGTGGATAGCAACAAGCTTTTTCCAATAGTGGGGGCGTCAATTACAAGGGGTTACAGTTTCAAGGTGAGAGGGGTAAAGTTTAAGGGAGATATGCGTGGAAAGCTTCTTACGCAGTGTGTGGTAGGTGCCGGAACACTTTGCCAGTGGAGGTGGTAGAGGCGGGCACGACAGCATCATTTAAGATGCATCTAGACAGATATATGAACGGGCGGGGAACAGAGGGAAGTAGATCCTTGGAAAATAGAAGACAAGTTTAGATAAAGGATCTGGATTGGTGCAGGCTGGGAGGGCCGAAGGGCCTGTTCCTGTGCTGTAATTTTCTTTGTTCTTTGTTCTAATTGTGAAACACAAGTTTATCATCTGAACATTTTCACTCCATTGTGGCGTATTTAAAACTTACAAATCTTGGGCGAAATTCTCTGGAAACGGCGCGATGTCCGCCGACTGGCGCCCAAAACAGCACAAATCAGTCGGGCATCGCGCCGCCCCAAAGGCGCGGAATGCACCCAACCTTAAGGGGCAAGGCCCGCGCCGGACGAATTTCCGCCCCGCCAGCTGGTGGAAAAGGCCTTTGGTGCCCCGCCAGCTGGCCCGGAAATGACATCTCCGGGCGGCGCATGCGCGGGAGCGTCAGCGGCCGCTGACGGCATTCCCGTGCATGCACAGTGGAGGGAGTCTCTTCCGCCTCCGCCATGGTGGAGACCGTGGTGAAGGCGGAAGGGAAAGAGTGCCCCCATCGCACAGGCCCGCCCGTGGATCGGTGGGCCCTGATCGCGGGCCAGGCCACCGTGGGGGCACCCCCCCAGGACCCCGGAGCCCACCCGCGCCGCCTTGTCCCGCCGGTAAAGTAGCTGGTTTAATCTATGTCGGCGGGACAGGCATTTTAGCGGCGGAACTTCGGCCCATCCGGGCCGGAGAATCGCGGGGGGGGGGGGGTCGCCAACCGTCACGGCACGATTTCCGCCCCCGCCGAATCTCCGGTGGTGGATAAGTCGGCAACCGGCGGGGGTCGGAGAATCTCGCCTCTTGTCTTGAAGGTGTGTACACATGTAAACTTTATTTAATAGGAAGGAATATTTATGATAAGAGACACGTTGGCCACAGTACTGTTGCTAACTTTTGGTTGTTTCTTAATTAGGCTCTATTTAATCACGTTTGCTCAAGAGTCGCCAGGTATCTTTCGACACCGCCACAAGGTTCAGAACCGAATACTGATCAATGACTCGATACACCAGTTAGTAAGTTCAAAAGCAATGCTCATTTATTTACACACAGTCAAATCTACTCATGCATAAACTCTACAAACTAAACTGCCACTATTACTAAGGCCTATACTTAGCTTTGGGCGCCCACTCAGTCAGAGGAACAATGGCCGTTGCTCGGTTCTGAGGCTGCTGGGTTGAGCTGTTTACAGCGTAGCAACTAGGAGCGTCTATCTCGTAGCGTGCGTTGACTTGGGACTTACTTGGTCTGCTGTAACTGGTAGGCAGGTCTCTCTCTTCGCTGAGAGCCAAAGTCAAAGGAGGGCGTTCTCCCTTGGGGGATACCTTTTATACCCAAAAGGGCTTCGCGCTCTTATGGGTGGGCCTTGAGCTTGGCCTCAACTAATTGGGTCTTTCTCAATCATTGGTATCGATTTTCATCCAATAGAGGGGTGGTTCCCTGATCGCTGGGCATCTCCTGGTGACTGTCAGTCAGCTTTGTCTTAGCTTCTTCTGGCGCCGGGGAGTCTGTCCTAACATTGTGTATCTAAATGTTTCCCTTTTGTCCCCGGAGATGGCTCATTAGTATGTAAATCGTTTGGTAGTTTCTGTCCTGTCTGAGCGTTTAAGGTTCCAATCAACAGACAGAGCTTGCACCTGCTTGTTTCTTAGCATTGTCCAATTTTCCCTGCAGTCTTTGCAAGTGTCCATTTTGTAATCGGGACGTGGCCATCCCAGATGGCTACAAGCCCTCCTTGTGATCCTCAACGCGAAGTGTGAAGGATCACATTACCATGGCGTCTTCATCCTCTGATCCCCGGGGCACCCATGCTTAGGCTCTACACTGTCCTATCCTATGCAACACAATTTTACCTAAACCATTTAAAATACATTCATTGTCAAAAAATTCTACGGGTCGCTATGACATTAATACATGCATTACAGAGAAATAAAAAACTGGAACCTCTAACTATTCTCAATAAACTATCCTCATTTAAACAATATAAAAATAATCTATACATCTTAAACTGTACTAAATAGCAGCACACAAATTTCTCTGGCCTGGCAGTCAGACACAGAGGTTTACATCTCTTTATTCCATAGAATACATTAAACAAAATGTATGCTCTTTAATCCGTCCCAATAGGTTCGGGGGTCTGGTGAAATCCGAAAATGGGGGACCTAAATCTGTATTCCGGGGTGCGAGAGCGATATGCTCTGTTTTGCCATTTCCTGACTCTAAACGTTTGCACGCCACTGCAAAGTATCGCCAGCACTAAGAGTGCTTCGACTACAATTGAGAGTGAGTACCAGGTGATAAACGTATCACACCAGGTCGGGGTATTGCTAGCTGTCGCTGGGCTAGTTACCTCGGGGTTCCGTGTATTGCAGGGGTAAGAGTCATTTACGGTTTGTGTGGTAGTGGTCAGGGGGGTAGCGTCCGCGCGCAACTGAAGAGATCCTGCTCAGATCCATGTGAACACGAAGGCTGTCTTCATCTTTGTCGGACTTCTTTGTCTTCCTCTGTGGTTCATGGATTTCTGGAATTCTGTGAACACAAGCATAATTTCTGTTATTATCTTGCTTAAGATCTCGTATGTCTGTCTGTCTGTCCTTTACTGCCAATTTCCCTTTATAATTGGTCACCATCTGTGACTCCCTCATTTTTTAAAAAAAACGAATATTTGGACAAGACATCTAAGAAAATACTGCCGGACTGCGAGCCGTCTCGCAGCCTGTGAGATTTACCATCCCAGTGTTGTTAAACAACTCACAGGGGCTGTTTAGCACAGGGCTAAATCACTGGCTTTGAAAGCAGACCAAGGCAGGCCAGCAGCAAGGTTCAATTCACGTAACAGCCTCCCCGAACAGGCGCTGGAATGTGGCGACTAGGGGCTTTTCACAGTAACTTCATTTGAAGTCTACTTGTGACAATAAGCGATTTTCATTTCATTTCATTTCATTCATTTGAGGATGGAAATAGCATAGGAAGCAACCTAAGGGTTGCCAAAACCGAACAAAAGAATTTTGAAAATAACGAGCCTAAATGGGGTGCATATGGGCCGCAGGGGGTAAGAAATGGGTGGAATCCTCGGGTAGGACAGTGATCAATGCCATATATGCTCTACCCGAGCGTAGCTGACCAGAGCGGGGGTCCTCAGACAGGGCGGAGACCAGTGCCATTTCTCCACTGCCTGAGCAACCGGCAAGAACGAGTAAGAATGTGGTCATTGTGGGGGGCTGCCTCTCGAAGTAGGAGAGCAACTATGAGTCGGGTTCTGTCGACAGACTAGTTCCTCTGAACTATTGTCTGGGACAAACTTGTTCCATTCACTAGTTTCTGGGGACAAACTGGATCCTCTTAACAGCCATTGGCCGTCAAAGGGGATGGTGACGTGAGGCTGTGAAAAACTTTCCGGGTTTACACACAACACTTAATGATAACACTAATGAACAAACGTTCAACAAACCTGGTGCAGGTTCCATCAGAAAGGACACCGTATCTCTCCATCGGTTCCTTTTTTCTCCATCATTTGCTCAATAGCGAAACAGGGTCGCAAAGGGATTCGTTTGGTGGGAGTCAGACTCTAAGTCATCATCTTCTCCCGGCTGCCAAACTCTTGTCTGTAGTAACCGTGCGAAAGCAGCTTGGGGCGAATTGCGGTCCATCTCATCATTCCGGATGAGCCTGAACGAATTGTCTCAGTGCCAGAATCGTGTGTCGAGGTTGGAGCTACTGTGCTTCAATCCGTAATCATCGGGCGGTGGGTCTGGGTCTGGGGCTTTGATACAAGTGATTTCAAATGGGTCGGTAGAATCATGCTCAGATTCACTGGGAGTGGGGCCTGGTGCAGGGGTGTAGTAGTAACGTGGTGTGCTGTGGCTATCGTCATCTTGATCGCTATCACTGTCGCTGTTGCTGCTGGTTGAGGGAAGGGAGAGGCGGACTCATGCCTCTGGGGGCGGAGTTGAAGTTGTGTCTGAGGGCGGGCTGGAGTGGTTGGGGGAGGGTAGGAATACGTCATCTGTCGTCGGGGTGTGATCGTCTGCTGCTGCGAGCAGGATGTGGTGTGTGTGGTTATTCTGTGAGCCATAAGCCTTGAGCTGGTTTATATGAAGCCACGCAGACTTACCATTGGGATAGGTTATTTTGTATACTGAGGGGCTGACTTTGTTCGAAATGGAGTACACTCCGGAAAATTTTGGGGAGAGGAATAAACTGGGGTTGTAAAGGGAAAGCATAACTGTTGCCCTACTGTGAACTCAGTGGTGTGTACTGTTTTGTCGAAACAGGCCTTGCTCTGTTTCTTCCTGGTTCCAAGTCTCACTGCTGCGGCGCGTTGGGCTGCCTTTATGTTCTATACTGGTTGTGTGACCGCGTTTCCATGTGTGAGGGCTGTAACTGCGGGGCTGGCCAAATCCAGCCCGAGTAAATACTCAATGCCTTTCATGGGCGTCCGGTCATGAGGGTGTGGGGGGTGTAACCTGTGGATGTGGATACTGTGTTTCTTAAAAACATTAAAGCAAATGGGAGTATTGAATCCCAGGTGCTATTATTTTGCTGAACCATTTTCCTGAGGGTGGCTTTCAATGTCCTATTCATTCGTTCTACTGTGCCACTTGACTGGGGGTGGTATGCGATATGAAACTTTTGTGTAATTCCGAAAATCGTGAGGACGTTTTTCATTACACGTCCGGTGAAATGGGAGCCTTGGTCGGACTCTATACTGCGTGGGAGGCCCCATCTTGTAAAGATGTGGTGTGTTAATATTTTAGCCGTCGTCTTGGCCGTATTAGTTCTTGACGGAAATGCTTCCACCCATTTTGTGAAGGTGTCCATGACCACCAACACATGCTTGTAACCATTTCTGCAAGGGGGTAGGGGTCCTATATAATCTATCTGGGAGATTTGTCCAGGTTCCAATAACGGGTCGGGTATGGCTAAGTTGAGCCTTTTTAGCATATCTGTCCGGATTATTCTGGGCACAGATCAAACAATTCTCTACGTAGTGTGTGACATCGGTTTTTAAATCAGGCCACCAACAAAGCGGTCTGAGGTGGGCTAGGGTGGGTTCAATACCTTGGTTTCCATGATTGTCATGGAACTGACAAATGATCTGGTTCCTGTCCTGGCTGGGAAATTATGAAGGCCATCCTTTAAAATCACACCGTCGTGTGTGGTGATTGCATTTCTAAACATGTCGTACGGGGCTGAGAAGGTTCCCTTTAAAACTTCTCTGAGTTTCTCGTCCTCTTTCTGGGCCTTCGCTAAATCCTGAATGTTGGTCTGTGAGACCTGAACTGCGTGTACTGGGGTGCTTTCGGGGGGGGGGGGTTCCAGAAATAACCATGCCTGGAGCCTGTCTTTGCTAGGGTGTCTGCTTTAACATTACCGGGGGGGGAGAACGGTGATGACTGCGAACCTTAATTATGCCGTATTTCCTATCTTTCGCTGTCTCTAAGATATGGATGAGTAATGGGGCTGAGGGTAGGGGTTTACCGTCTGCGGGAACAAATCCTCTTGTTTCCCAGAGTGGAAGGAACTCTGTCAAACTATTACAGACATACAAGCTGTCTGAATAGATTTCTGCTGGGGTCGGGAACGAGTTTGGGTGGTCTACAACATACACAATCGCTGCCAGCTCTGCTGCCTGCGAGCCTAAGTGTCCTGGCAACTTCAAGGAAATTTCATCTAGGGCGCGTCCCTGCACATCCTCGACATATATACCGCAACCTGTAATTCTCTCTCCATTTAACACTGTGGATGAGCCATCCACATAAATCCTTAGGGGTGCGCATGTGTCTGTGGACTGGGGTCTCTGGGGTGTTCTACCTGTTTTCCTGGGGGGTGTTTTGGGAATAAATGGGCCTGTGCTCTGTTTTGTGGTGATGATATCACATTCATGAGGGGTGCCTGTATACTGCAGATTATCGGCAAGGAATGTGTGGGTTTTGGTTCTCTTTACTGTGATGTCCCGTCCCTGTAAAAGAAGGGTCCAACGGGCTGCTCGATTTGGCTGACTGTGCCATCTTTAAGTCGGCAGTCTAACAATAGCTGTGCCGGTGTGTGTTCTGTGAGGATGGTGATGGGGTTGAGTCATGTAATGTATGCGAAGTATTGCACTGCCCAAAAAACTGTGAGCAGGTGCCTTTCACAGGCAGAAAATCCTTGCTCTACGGGGTCTAACATGCGTGAGGCGTATGCAACGTAACTGGTCGTGGCGTTCCTGGAGGAGCACGGCCGAAAGGGTTCGGTCGGTGCTTGCTACCTCTATAGCGTACGGGGAAAGTGGATCTGGCACCTGTAGTGCGGGGGCTGTGCTGAGTGCTCTTTTTAAAGCGTCCACGGCATCTGTATGCTGTGAAAGTCATTCCCAAGGTGCCTGCCTCTTGAGAAGTTCGGAAAGGGGCGCTGCTTTAGTGGCAAAACCGTCAATGTGGTTTTGGCAGTAACCAACTAGTTCTAAAAATGACCGGATGGCTGAGACATTGTGGGGAAGGGGCAATTTGACGATCGAGTCAATTCTCTTGTGCTCAATCTCGCGTTTACCATGAGTGATCACTGTTCTCAAGTAAATCACTTTTTCTTTCAGAATCTGGGCCTTCTTGGGGTTGACTTTGCAACCAATTTCTTTTAGGAGTGCTAGGAGTTCGGCGAGAAGCAAAATGTGCTCTCCCTTTGTGTCTGTCCGTAGTAACAAGTCATCTACATACTGGACCAGACAATCGGGGCGGGAAGATTTTGCTAAACCATTTGCCAGCTGTCGGTGGAAAATGAAGGGGGAGTTGTGGAAACCTTGTGGAAGTCACGTCCACGTGTATTGTTGCCCGCATGGTTCGGTTGGAGCAGCAATTGGATGCACTTAGGAGCATGCAGGTGGCGGAAAGCGTCATAGATCGCAGTTATGTAAGTGTGGTCACACCCAAGGTGCAGGCAGAGAAATGGGTGACCACCAGAAAGGGCAGGCAGTCAGTGCAGGAATCCCCTGTGGTTGTCCCCCTCTCGAACAGATATACCCCTTTGGATACTGTCGGGGGGGATAGCCTATCAGGGGAAAACAGCAGCAGCCAGAGCAGTGGCACCACGGCTGGCTCTGATGTTCAGAAGGGAGGGTCAAAGCGCAGAAGAGTAATAGTTATAGGGGACTCTATAGTCAGGGGCACAGATAGGCGCTTCTGTGGACGTGAAAGAGACTCCAGGATGGTATGTTGCCTCCCTGGTGCCAGGGTCCAGGATGTCTCCGAACGGGTAGAGGGAATCCTGAAGGGGGAGGGCAAACAGGCAGAGGTCGTTGTACATATTGGTACTAACGACATAGGCAGGAAGGGGCATGAGGTCCTGCAGCAGGAGTTCAGGGAGCTAGGCAGAAAGTTAAAAGACAGGACCTCGAGGGTTGTAATCTCAGGATTACTCCCTGTGCCACGTGCCAGTGAGGCTAGAAATAGGAAGATAGAGCAGACAAACACGTGGCTAAACAGCTGGTGTAGGAGGGAGGGTTTCTGTTATCTGGACCACTGGGAGCTCTTCCGGGGCAGGTGTGACCTGTATAAGATGGACGGGTTGCATCTAAACCGGAGAGGCATAAATATCCTGGCCGCGAGGTTTGCTAGTGTCACACGGGAGGGTTTAAACTAGTATGGCAGGGGGGTGGGCACGGGAGCAATAGGTCAGAAGGTGAGAGCATTGAGGGAGAACTAGGGAATAGGGACAGTGTGGCTCTGAGGCAGCGCAGACGGGGAGAAGTTGCTGAACACAGCGGGTCTGGTGGCCTGAAGTGCATATGTTTTAATGCAAGGAGCATTACGGGTAAGGCAGATGAACTTAGAGCTTGGATTACTACTTGGAACTATGATGTTGTTGCCATTACAGAGACCTGGTTGAGGGAAGGGCAGGATTGGCAGCTAAACGTTCCAGGATTTAGATGTTTCAGGCGGGATAGAGGGGGATGTAAAAGGGGAGGCGGAGTTGCGCTACTTGTTCAGGAGAGTATCACAGCTATACAGCGAGAGGACACCTCAGAGGGCAGTGAGGCTATATGGGTAGAGATCAGGAATAAGAAGGGTGCAGTCACAATGTTGGGGGTATACTACAGGCCTCCCAACAGCCAGCGGGAGATAGAGGAGCAGATAGGTAGACAGATTTTGGAAAAGAGTAAAAACAACAGGGTTGTGGTGATGGGAGACTTCAACTTCCCCAATATTGACTGGGACTCACTTAGTGCCAGGGGCTTAGACGGGGCAGAGTTTGTAAGGAGCGTCCAGGAGGGCTTCTTAAAACAATATGTAAACAGTCCAACTAGGGAAGGGGCGGTACTGGACCTGGTATTGGGGAATGAGCCCGGCCAGGTGGTAGATGTTTCAGTAGGGGAGCATTTCGGTAACAGTGACCACAATTCAGTAAGTTTTAAAGTACTGGTGGACAAGGATAAGAGTGGTCCGAGGATGAATGTGCTAAATTGGGGGAAGGCTAATTATAACAATATTAGGCGGGAACTGAAGAACATAGATTGGGGGCGGATGTTTGAGGGCAAATCAACATCTGACATGTGGGAGGCTTTCAAGTGTCAGTTGAAAGGAATACAGGACAGGCATGTTCCTGTGAGGAAGAAAGATAAATACGGCAATTTTCGGGAACCTTGGATGACGAGTGATATTGTAGGCCTCGTCAAAAAGAAAAAGGAGGCATTTGTCAGGGCTAAAAGGCTGGGAACAGACGAAGCCTGTGTGGCATATAAGGAAAGTAGGAAGGAACTTAAGCAAGGAGTCAGGAGGGCTAGAAGGGGTCATGAAAAGTCATTGGCAAATAGGGTTAAGGAAAATCCCAAGGCTTTTTACACTTACATAAAAAGCAAGAGGGTAGCCAGGGAAAGGGTTGGCCCACTGAAGGATAGGCAAGGGAATCTATGTGTGGAGCCAGAGGAAATGGGCGAGGTACTAAATGAATACTTTGCATCAGTATTCACCAAAGAGAAGGAATTGGTAGATGTTGAGTCTGGAGAAGGGGGTGTAGATAGCCTGGGTCACATTGTGATCCAAAAAGACGAGGTGTTGGGTGTCTTAAAAAATATTAAGGTAGATAAGTCCCCAGGGCCGGATGGGATCTACCCCAGAATACTGAAGGAGGCTGGAGAGGAAATTGCTGAGGCCTTGACAGAAATCTTTGGATCCTCGCTGTCTTCAGGGGATGTCCCGGAGGACTGGAGAATAGCCAATGTTGTTCCTCTGTTTAAGAAGGGTGGCAGGGATAATCCCGGGAACTACAGGCCGGTGAGCCTTACTTCAGTGGTAGGGAAATTACTGGAGAGAATTCTTCGAGACAGGATCTACTCCCATTTGGAAGCAAAAGGACGTATTAGTGAGAGGCAGCACGGTTTTGTGAAGGGGAGGTCGTGTCTCACTAACTTGATAGAGTTTTTCGAGGAGGTCACTAAGATGATTGATGCAGGTAGGGCAGTAGATGTTGTCTATATGGACTTCAGTAAGGCCTTTGACAAGGTCCCTCATGGTAGACTAGTACAAAAGGTGAAGTCACACGGGATCAGGGGTGAACTGGCAAGGTGGATACAGAACTGGCTAGGCCATAGAAGGCAGAGGGTAGCAATGGAGGGATGCTTTTCTAATTGGAGGGCTGTGACCAGTGGTGTTCCACAGGGATCAGTGCTGGGACCTTTGCTCTTTGTAGTATATATAAATGATTTGGAGGAAAATGTAACTGGTCTGATTAGTAAGTTTGCAGACGACACAAAGGTTGGTGGAATTGCGGATAGCGATGAGGACTGTCTGAGGATACAGCAGGATTTAGATTGTCTGGAGACTTGGGCGGAGAGATGGCAGATGGAGTTTAACCTGGACAAATGTGAGGTAATGCATTTTGGAAGGGCTAATGCAGGTAGGGAATATACAGTGAATGGTAGAACCCTCAAGAGTATTGAAAGTCAAAGAGATCTAGGAGTACAGGTCCACAGATCACTGAAAGGGGCTACACAGGTGGAGAAGGTAGTCAAGAAGGCATACGGCATGCTTGCCTTCATTGGCCGGGGCATTGAGTATAAGAATTGGCAAGTCATGTTGCAGCTGTATAGAACCTTAGTTAGGCCACACTTGGAGTATAGTGTTCAATTCTGGTCGCCACACTACCAGAAGGATGTGGAGGCTTTAGAGAGGGTGCAGAAGAGATTTACCAGAATGTTGCCTGGTATGGAGGGCATAAGCTATGAGGAGCGATTGAATAAACTCGGTTTGTTCTCACTGGAACGAAGGAGGTTGAGGGGCGACCTGATAGAGGTATACAAAATTATGAGGGGCATAGACAGAGTGGATAGTCAGAGGCTTTTCCCCAGGGTAGAGGGGTCAATTACTAGGGGGCATAGGTTTAAGGTGAGAGGGGCAAAGTTTAGAGTAGATGTACGAGGCAAGTTTTTTACGCAGAGGGTAGTGGGTGCCTGGAACTCACTACCGGAGGAGGTAGTGGAGGCAGGGACGATAGGGACATTTAAGGGGCATCTTGACAAATATATGAATAGGATGGGAATAGAAGGATACGGACCCAGGAAGTGTAGAAGATTGTAGTTTAGTCGGGCAGTATGGTCGGCACGGGCTTGGAGGGCCGAAGGGCCTGTTCCTGTGCTGTACATTTCTTTGTTCTTTGTTCTTTGTTCTTTGGAATGTAAAGGCGAATTTGTACTGGCACGCTTTAGCCAATGGAATGGGCCAAAAGCCGTTACTAATGTCCAAAACCGAAATTTTTTTTGACTGGAGTCCCTGTTTGAGCATGGTCTCGGGACTCATGGCTACGGTGGGGGCTGCTGTTGGGGTTACTTTGTTCACTTCCCAGTAATCAATGATCAGTCGCCATGATCCATCCAGTTTCCTGACGGGCCAAATCGGTGCGTTGTTTGTGGAGGCTACTGGTCTGAGTACGCTTTGATCCAACAAACTCTCTATTACTTTAGAGATTTCTCCCTCTGCTTCCTGGGGAAATCCGTACTGCTTCTGGGGTTTAGGGTCCGGACCTGTAATGTTCACAGTTGTGCTTGTGCTGTGCAAATGCTGCTTTATGTTCCTGCAGGACTGCTCTAACCTGTTTGTCTGCACTAATGACTCGAGGGTCGAACCAGAAGTCTCCTACTGAGCTAATCCTATTTACGTATTCTCCTACTGTGAGCGTGGCGGGGGCTCGTGCTGCCTTTGCCATTTTCCATACACACTTGTTCACTGGGTCGAAAGAAAGGTTATGGGAGCTCATGAAGACGATCCCAAGGATATGTTCTGCTGTCTGGGGCAGATCAACTAAAACTACGGGGTGCTTAGTTGTGATGTTCCCTAGCTGTATTGTTATAGGGGCTGTGATGTGTCCCTGTTGTAAATGGCCTGTAAAACCGCTGAGTGTAATGGTGTCTGTTGTGGGCCTCGTGTCTCGCTGGAACATCGTGGCGGAATTGAGTGTGGTGCGGGACCTTCCTGTGTCCCAAAGAAATTCCACGGATTGTCCCCAAACTTTGCCTGCTACTACAGGTCTACTGGACTTGTTCCAAAGGGTGTCGCAGACCCAATTTGGGGAGCCTGAACACCGTCAGTCGGTGCCGTTCATGTCGGCATTCTCTGAATGGGCGCTTACACTAAGGATCGGCTTTGCCCTATTCTTGTTTAGGCTGCCTGTCTGTTGGTTTCTCTGCTGCTTCTGGAGTGCGTTGCACTCTCGTGCAAACTGTCCTAGCTGTCCACAATTATAACATTCCTGAGCTTTGGGCTGGGATTGGCTGCTCCTGCCCTCATTTACCCATGCGGGCTTCTGGTGTGCCTTAACTGGGTTCATTTCTACCTGCTCATCATCGGGTGTTATAAATGCGGTTTTGCCTGCAATTGATTGCTCCCAAGCGCGGGCCAATCTCTTCAAAACCCATTTTTCATTGTGGGCCTCATCTGAGGGTTCATAATTTGCGCAAGCTTTTTGTCCTGCTTCTGTGGCGTGGGAGACTAGAATTCGGGTCCATTTGGCCATATTATCTGGGGACAAATGGGCATGGGCTAACTCTCCAAAAACTGCGGTAAAGTGAATCCACAAACATCCAGCAAACGCTGTGGGGTGCTCTGTCTTCTTTGACCTACACTTATTTAGGCCTTCTACGGAGTCTCCTCTGTTAAAGCCGATCACACCAAGGATCGCTGTGTGCATCTCTTGGAGTGTGCCTCCTCCTACATTCTGTGGGTCGGGAAGGGCTGCTACGACTGAAGGGTCGAGGCTTAAAACTGTGAGCTTCACTCGCTCCTTTTCGTCCAGGCCGTACATGGTTGCCTGTTGTCTGACTTTCGCGAAAAATTGGTGGGGGTCGGATGTGGGAAGGAACGGTGCAATGTTTCCACACGCATCCCGTAATTGGGTTACGATTAATGGGATTGTGTAAAGGAAATCTGCTTCTCCTTCTCCTGCGGCCCTGCGGTGTGTGGTCACAAGATTCATGGGGGTGTGTTCTGCCTGTTCGGTTGCGGGTTTGGGGCGCTTTCCTTTTCTGGGGTTTTTCCTGCGTACATGTCCCATGTACGTAACAATGGGCAGTCTAGTTCAATTCCTGCCAATCGGGGCCATTTTCTTGATCTAATTGGGGTCCGAATGTACTCTGAAATCCATTTTGCACGGACAGCAGAGATTGCAATTCTGCAATTTGCTTCCGGCACTTTGCGTGGTCTACGGAGCTCTGCCTTTGTTACGTTGTGGAAGTATGGAGTGCTCATAGGGCTGCTTTTAAATCATTGCACTGTTTCTGCAACTTCTCAACTTGCTGTTCTGTTTCTTGTCTTACCAAGACCCACGTTGCGTGTCCTGGTAGGCCTTATCGTATCGTGTCTGAAAACTGTTCAAATGCGCGAGACAAGACTGATGTGCCCTCATGGCATCATCCACCTCTCTGTCCCTTGCTGCTAACTGCTCTTTCAGATCTCGATTCTCTTTCTCTGCTTCACTCACGTCTACCTCACTACTTCTGTCTCTCTCATCTATCTCTCTACGGCGTGTCCTAACGACCTCCTCTGTGCCTCGCAATTGTGCCAAACAGGACATGATTGCCATCGGCTTGCGAGCTTTTCCCAAGCTCTTCTTGTGGATCTCTGACAGGTTCTGCCACCAAGTATGTCCTATACTCCCGGGTCCTGTTTCCTCATTATCACAGAATTCACTCCAAAGGGGCCATCCTTTCCCTTTGAGATATTTCCTGATCTCTTCTTCCCAAACGGGACACTGTCCTACTCTACTGCTGGTCGCTGCGACCTCAAATTGCTGGGGGTTCATAAGGCATTCCATTGCCTTCATTGCCATTCTCTCTACTAGGATCTCTAACAAATTTAGAACAGGGGGTGATAAAGGGATGATGTAAACACGGGTACTGCTTACGCTAATTTCCGGCCTACAAAACTCCCGACAGTTTTCGCAACAAAATCTCTCAGGTTTACCTTATATCCCTGTTAGTACGCATGCATTAACACACTTCCGAATTTCAGATGCTTGGTCAGTACTGTTTTGACGCTTGTGGTTTTTCCTTCTGTTCCCAATTGGATTCTCAATTCAACTTTTGGGTTCTCTCGGAGTGGCTAGGCCACTTCTAAATCAAGTCCCATGAGATGTCGCCAGTAAATGTTGCTATCATTTGGTTGGTTCGTAATTTGGGTCTATTCAATCACGTTTTCTCAAGAGTTGCCAGGTATCTTTCGACACCCCACAAGGTTCAGAACTGAAGACTGATCAATGACTCGATACACCAGTTAGTAAGTTCAAAAGCAATGCTCATTTATTTACACACAGTCAAATCTACTCATGCATAAACTCTACAAACTAAACTACCACTATTACTAAAGCCTATACTTAGCTTTGGGCGCCCACTCAGTCAGAGGAACAATGGCCGTTGCTCGGTTCTGAGGCTGCTGGGTTGAGCTGTTTACAGGGTAGCAACTAAGAGCGTCTATCTCGTAGGGTGCGTTGACTTGGAACTTACTTGGTCTGCTGTAGCTGCTAGGCAGGTCTCTCTCTTCGCTGAGAGCCAAAACCAAAGGAGGGCGTTCTCCCTTGGATACCTTTTATACCAAAAGGGCTTCGCACTCTTTTGGGCCTTGAACTTGGCCTCAACTAATTGGGTCTTTCCCAATCATCGGTATCGATTTTCCTCCAATAGAGGGGTGGTTCCCTGATCGCTGGGCGTGTCCTGGTGACTGTCAGTCAGCTTTGTCTTAGTTTCTTCTGGCGCCGGGGAGTCTGTCCTAACATTATGTGTCTAAATGTTTCCCTTTTGTCCCCGGAGATGGCTCATTAGTATATAAATCGTTTGGTAGTTTCTGTCCTGTCTGAACGTTTAAGGTTCTAATCAACAGGCAGAGCTTGCACCTGCTTGTTTCTTAGCATTGTCTAATTTTCCCTGCAGTCTTTGCAAGTGTCCATTTTGTAATCGGGACGTGGCCATCCCAGATGGCTGCATTACACTCAGCAGAACAGAAGCTGTAATGGGTGGGGGCAGAAACCGGGGAAGCTTCATTTCAAGAAATGTTTCAGAAAAATAAATAAATGTGAATAAATCCCCGCATTAAATGTGCAGGAAATTGTGATGGGGCAAATTCTGAAAATGAACTGACTTGGGACTGCTATTATAGAATTTACAATGCAGAAGGAGTCCATTCAGCCCATCGAGTCTACACCAGCCCTTGGAAAGAGCACCCCACTTTACCCCATGCCTCCACCCTTGCCCCATAACCCAGTATCCCCACCCAACCCAACCTTTTTTGGACACAAGGACAGTTTATCATGGCCAATCCACCTAACCTGCACATCTTTGGAATGTGAGAGAAAACCGGAGCACCCGGAGGAAACCCACGCAGACACGGGGAGAGCGTGCAGACTCCATACAGACAGTGACCCAAGCCGGAATGGAACCTGGGACCCTGGAGCTGTGAAGCAACTGTGCCAACCACTGTGCTACCGTGCCGCCCAGGGCTAATACTTGGTTGGCCAATTTCCAGTGAATTACACTGGTAAAAACCAAATGCAAATGTAGTCCTGCAAGAAGTTTTTTCCATCTATTCCCTTAGGATGACCAGGTTGTTGTGAAGGGCATAATTAAGATCAGACCTGAACTCGGGTAAGAACTTCCAGAGTGGAGATGAATGTTAGCGTTTAAATTAGTTGGTTGAACTAACAATCAGTGCTGCTTTTCCTATCCATATATTTAACCATCAATTACTGTTGATCTGGGGTTGAGGGTTTTGAGTATTCCAACCGTCAAATTATCAAATGCTGAAGGAATACATTTATCTGATTAAATGTATTCTGGTTTCAAAGAATATGATAATCACAGCTCACAGAGAGCTTGCAAACTCTGCATACCTGCTCAAAACTTTAATCTGGACCTATCTGGTTAGTCAGTTGCAACGTTGATAAGGCAATTAACTAATAAGGGAATTATTCTCATAGCTTAATGTATCATAACATTCAAAGATTAATTATACCTAGCGAGTTACTGCTCATAATTTATGTACAGGAAATAATAGGAGATGCTTAATGGTGCATTCATTTTTGCACGGCAACATTTTGAAGTGGTTCGGGTTTTGGTTCCCAAGGACCATAGGATTAGCTTTTTGAACATTTTTGACATGTATTTTGCATTTGGGAGAATCAAACGAAACAACTGTGCGGAATTATCTGTATGTTAAATCACATTCTGCAGCTATCTAGCATGCTGTCATGACTTGCTGAAAAGCAGGAGATAAGAGCGTGTTGTTACACCATCTGTTGAGGGCGACCTTGTTTGTCCCTCAAATAGGCAATTCTGCCCCTCAAGGTCCTTGTCACCCCTTTGGTGAACCATGTTGTGTTCATATTCTAATTTAATGTGTGATGGTAGGGTTATTGAAAGGAGCAAATTTTGAAGGTAGGACAAATCAAATACCTCAAAACAAGGGAACGTAATCAAAATGTAAATAAATGTGGCATGTGGATTATCTATTAAATACAGCAATGTGTTTTCCCAGCAGTATAAAAGCCATTTTGTTCAGCAATCGGGTATGTTATTGCATAGAACCAGCTGTATATTATATGGATATATATTATTTGTAATGAAATAGGAACTAATTGTTATGCGAATATACATCCCAGGTGCCACACCTTATTGCTGCACTGCAGTCCTATGTTGAGTAACAATGGGGGTAATTTTATGGAGGCAATAACGGCATTGCCTGCTGGTATTATGTACCAATCAGGCAGTTGAGAGGTCACCATCAGAGCCCTGGGGGTAGGAAGACTTACTCGCTGAGAGCTGCCAGCCAAACAGAGGCTGGCCGCTCTTTTACTCAGCAGCACCATCAGTGATGTGGTGGTTGCTGCCGGCACAAGCCTGCCCAATGCTGAGTGAGTACCACTGATGGCAGGAAGAGATTATTATTCGGCCATGAATTGGGCACGGTCTCAATTGGTAGCGGAGTAGGAGGGTTGTCCACAGGCATGCCCACCACAGATGTAATCACGGTGGAGGTGGGACAGTGGCAGGGTGCCCACCTGCCAAATTCCTGCCCAATTAAATGTCCTCCCCAGGCGAGATCTTTCAGCTCTTCACGTCGGCGGGATCTTCTCGTCCTGCCAACACGCATCCCCGCCTGTGTGCTTCCCTGCGGCATGGGGTGGAATCAGTGGGAAATCCCATTGATAGTGGTGGGATCAGAAGATCCTGCCGTCGGCCACCTTCCATTGCCAAGAAACACGTTATGCGGAGGCCAAAGAATCCTGCACCCCCTCCAATTCCAGACTCACTAGGTATAACATAAAATGCTGCCAAATTAATCCACCAGCTTCATGAAGCCCTGAAAGAAATATACTTGATAAAGCTCCAGCATTTTGAGTCTAAAATGTGATTATTTCAAACTTCTGGGAAACAGAAGAGATAACAATGCATTTTTCCTATCTTGACTCTCATATGCCTCACTACTGAGCTCACTCTTATCAGGTCGCTTTGTGTTTCTGTATGTCTGCAAAGTGAACTGACTGTATTATTGCCATCCCTTTCCTTCAGACAAACCCAATTCACTTTACCCTTGAAGATTACGATCTGCTTTTCATTCTCCGTGAGGCTGGTGGCTACCTGCAATGAAAGAACTAACTAAAAATAGGGGGAAATGCAATTGACTGGGTAGGCGGTCACAGACTGACTCCACTGTGGGAACAGAATGTTCTGGAATGCGCAGAGTGATTATCTTTCAAAATTCCACTTCCAAGTCAGCGTCGAGAGGTTCGGCAGAACATTGAGCTAAATCAGTTGTGTAGTGTATGGGAGCTAAGTGATTGCAGAAAAACGCATTTGCCAAACATTAGAGCATCTGATAATGTAAATTGCATTCTTTATTAAAAATAAAATAACAAATTATACAAATTGCTCAACATTGACTACCTCAGGGATCATTTAGTAAATTGATATCCTAAAATGAAAATGCAACAATAATTGGGCAAATGTCTTGAAGAAATAGGTCATTTTATCATTTCCCTTCTGTGCTATCTATAGTAATCAAATTGTGCAAGTCCAATTCAATTGAATACACTAGAGATGCACTGAATTACCTTAAAGTCTTTCAATATTACTGCTGTGGCCTTTAATTTCATGTTAAGTTAGTTTTCTGCATTAAGTAATGGCATTTGGCAGCCTCCAATTGCCTCACCCCTCGTTCCCTCTCTCCAGAAAGGAATGTGGGGAAGGATGCAGTGAGAATGAAAAAAAACATGCCATAAATCATTCAGCAGGGTCAGGACTTACAACTTGTTTACTTTGAAGCAATGCTGAAAAGAAATGAGGGAGGGGAGCCGGATTCTTATGTGATTATGGGATGGCTGTTACCATCCCTCTGGGAGGCAGGAGGCCTCATAAAATGGTGGCATCAAGAAGGTTGTCCAACGACTTCCCACCGCCAGGGGATATTCTCAATGGTGGGAACAGCATATGTTGATAGGAGATGAGATGTCAATCAAATCAATTTATTTTTCCTATTAACCCCCAATTCCTGTCCAGCCTGCATTTGACTGGCATCAGGATGGACCCCCAACATGTGGGAAGAACACCAGGTTGCATAGCTTCCTCAATGACAGTCCATGATAAGTGCCTATTCCCCACCCCCCCTCCCCCCACAAACCACCAACACCACCACCCACCGCCATGATAAAAGATGCCCGGTGGCTCCAATGCTACGAATCGAAGGTTCACTAGTCAGGCTGGAGCGCTTGCTTGGCCTGGCACATTAATCGGATGACTTGCCATGCCTATGAGGCGGCCTCTATCAGTGGAGCTGAGGAACTGGCAGCCTTTTGATTGGGTCAGCAGCTCTGAGCGGAGGGCTGCCATCTTTAATTGGACCCCAATCTATGTGATACCCTCCTAATTCGTCACTGCTGGTAATATCCTACCCAGGGTTCCAATGTCCATCTTTGTCCACTTTTTGTCCCGGGGGCAGGACAACCTGTGAACTGGAAAAATTCCAGCTTTTATCTCACCTTTTGAACATGAGAATAAAAAGAAGAGATAAACCATTTTGAAATATCTCAGCTGCTGAAGAGTTCCTCTGATCTGGCTGGAGGGGACGAAGTTGGTTGAAGAGATAAATAGTGTACATTTGCTTATATATTTAAATGTGGATGTGGGTAAAGCTGGCACGATATACTTTTTGCTCCCCTCATCCCCCCCCCCCCCAAGGTGCCCTGAATAGCATTATGAGTTGACTATATTTGAACACCTCACTTTTTTCAGGAAGTAAAAGGTAGAAAAAGGCACTTTTAACTCGTTAACTTCTTAATTCCAATGACTGATTGGTACAAAACCTTCAACTTCCAAGCATCTGAAATGTTTCGTTTGTAGGAAGTCTTGGTTGAATAAAGGTACCTGTCCAATTACTCTGTGTTTTGAATAAAACTTTGGTCAGCTCACAGATACATAAAACAAGAGCGATCCCATTTGCATATTGGGGTTGGATTTTCTACTCCCCTGCTGGTGGGTTAAATCCAGCAGGCAGTTTGCCTGCCACCGACCTGTCCGGCCCAACCCCCAGCAGTGGCAGGGGTGGCATTAGGTGGTCTGCCTGCTACTGGGTGAATTGAAACCCTTAAGTGGGCAATTAATTCCCACTTAAGTCCCTCATCTCACCCCAGGTATTTAACTGAGAGCAGCAGAGGCCTATGCCAAGCTGCCAGCCTGGCAGGTTTCATGGCGAAGGCTGGCTGTGGGCAGGTATGTCCTGTATTAGATGTATTTATGAGACTCAGTTCTGTCTGTGTGTATAATATTCACAGGCATACTGAGAAGGCTTAAACTCAATGGTTTATTAAATTAAAGAAATGAAAGGCCGCAACGCGGCGGGCAATACATCCAATCTCAGCTGGGACCATCTGAAGATGCTGGTTCAAATCCTGGCCGGCTTTTATCTGTCTGATTTATCTGTTGTTATTAGGCCTTCGCCCCTCAGCGGGGGAGCCTGTATTCCACGAGCCCCGCAGGGAGGTCAACAAGTCATTCTTGTGTCTATTTGTGTGTATGCATAACGCGAAAAGGCTGGTGCCAATATTAAAGATCAAATACAGTAGTGTTGGTTTCGGGTACTCCTACTGTTAACTGTGAACAGAGGGTACAATTAATGGATTTTTTAAAAATTAAGTTCATTTATTAGGGGAATGGAAGTTGCTCTTTTCCTTGTCTTTTCTCTGTGCAATGTTTTGAGTTTAATTAATCCACAGGCTAGCAAGCCATTGTACAAACCCACTCAACAACTGCATTGCATTAAGTGTCATTTTTAATGAGGGGGAGAATGCTGTTAGTACACCTTCAAGGATTTGCTATTTGCTATACGGTCTGTGTGGAGCCTGCACGTTCTCCCCGTGTGTGCGTGGGTTTCCTCCGGATGCTCCGGTTTCCTCCCACAGTCCAAAGATGTGCGGGTTAGGTGGATTGGCCATGTTAAATTGATCTTCGTGTCCAAAATTGCCCTTAGTGTTGGGTGGGGTTACTGGGTAATGGGGATAGGTGGGGTTACTGGGTAATGGGGATAGGGTGGAGGTGTGGGCTTGGGTAGGGTGCTCTTTCTAAGAGCCAGTGCAGACTCGATGGGCCGAATGGCCTCCTTCTGCACTGTAAATTCTATGAGGCTGGTATCATTATCCAGAGCAGAAACTTTCCATGCTACATTTGATTTGATTTATCAATCTAATCAACAGAGTTGATCTTTAAGCTGTTTCATCACTGCAAGACCAATCTATCTGCAAAGTGGACTTCAATTGTAAAATTCAGAGTCCTATTAGTCGCTGATTTAAATCTGACAGAGATGCAGCTTTCTTGCATACATCTCAAAAATCAGCGTAACTCCACAAAAGGCCACTCATCATTGCAGATTTAACATACAAGGGAATAAATGATTTAAACCAACTACATCAGGAGCTGAAATTTCAATACTCATTTCTTGCATATTTGAATGCCACTGAATGACATGCAGGTTGGAATGGTGGGAGGCTAACAGATGACATACCTCATAATATCATAGAGCTTTACAGCACAGAAATGCATTTTGGACCTTCATGTCCGCACCGGCCATCAATCTATCCTCAATCCCATTTTCCAGCACTTTTTCCGTAGCCTTGTACGTATCAGCGAATCGAGCAGAAAGCAGCATGGAAAGAAGCCAGTGCAAGGAAATGTTCTCATAACCATGGGCATTTCCCAACAAAGTGGGCGAGATTTTCCACCCCCACCTTTCCCTGTGGCGTGTGCTGTGGCCAGCCATTGGTCGGTTGCAGGTTTTTCAAGTCCCCCTTCTGTCAATGGGGTTTCCCATTGTTCGCACCCCCACCGCCGGAGAACCCATGGTGGGGTGTGGGGGGTGCTGTTGGCAAGACCAAAAGATCCTGTCCGTGGAATGGAGAGGAAATCCCGCCCAGTGCAATTGCAGCTGGCAGTCTTCGGGAGTTATTGAAACTACTCCAACCGAACAACACAATGATATGGAGAATATTTCCCAGAGAGGGTAGAGGAAGGTGGTGGTGGGACTGAACACAAGAATCAGGTTCGTCAAGTTGACTTAGATGGAGTGGAGCTGCTGAGGACTGAACTAAAAGGATTATGAGAGGGGGCTCAAGCCACAAAGAAAGGCTGATCAAGTTGTGTGAAAGGTGGAACCAGTGGAGCTGGGGAGCCCATAGGAGAAAAAAAAATGACTCTAAGAATGCAACTGAAGGTTTCAGCAGTGGAGGTTGAGCTGACAACATGAGTTAGTAAGATTTTGGAGGTGGAAAAGGAGTTTCGCGATAAATTGGATGCGGAATAGGAATCTGAACGTGTGCTTGAAGACTTTGTGGAGATTGACTGGACCAGAACGGGGAAGTAGCCAAGCAGGGTGATGAGTTTGGCACTTGAATGCTATTGGTACGAGGGAAAGCAGAACAAACAAGATTCAGTTTTGATGATAGGTTGTAAAATGATACTTCAGCTTGAGATGTCTAACTGGCAGTCAAATTGTGTGGTTGGATTGTATGGCAGAACAATCAGGATCAAATGGTGATGGTTTATGAACACAGTTGCATTCCATCAGTGTAACTATGGAAACTGATTCTAGGTGAACTGGAGAGAACTTTAAAGTTCAGCAAGGAGTTTGCAAATTCTCCCCGTGTTTGCGTGGGTTTCACCCCCACAACCCAAAGATGTGCAGTGTAGGTGGATTGGCCATGCTAAATGGCCACCTTTAATTGGATTGGTTTGGATTTGTTTATTGTCACGTGTGCCGAGGTACAGTGAAAAGTATTTTTCTGCGAGCAGCTCAACAGCTCATTAAGTACATGAGAAGAAAAGGGAATGAAAGAAAATACATAATAGGGCAACACAACATATACAATGTAACTACATAAGCACTGGCATCGGATGAAACATACAGGGTGTAGTGTTAACGAAGTCAGTCCATAAGAGGGTCATTTAGGAGTCTGGTGACAGTGGGGAAGAAACTGTTTTTGAGTCTGTTCATGCGTGTTCTCAGTCTTCTGTATCTCCTGCCCGATGGAAGAAGTTGAAAGAGTGAGTAAGCCAGGTGGGAGGGATCTTTGATTATGCTACCCGCGTTCCCCAGGCAGCGGGAGGTGTAGATGGAGTCAATGGATGGGAGGCAGGTTTGTGTGATGGACTGAGTGGTGTTCACGACTCTCTGAAGTTTCTTGCGGTCCTGGGCCGAGCAGTTGCCATACCAGGCTGTGACGCAGCCCGATAGGATGCTTTCTATGGTGCATCTGTAAAAGTTGGTAAGGGTTAATGTGGACATGCCGAATTTCCTTAGTTTCCTGAGGAAATATAGGCGTTGTTGTGCTTTCTTGGTGGTGGCGTTGACGTGAGTGGACCAGGACAGATTTTTGGAGATGTGCACCCCTAGGAATTTGAAACTGCTAACCATCTCCACCTCGGCCCCGTTGATGCTGACAGGGGTGTGTACAGTACTTTGCTTCCTGAAGTCAATTACCAGCTCTTTAGTTTTGCTGGCATTGAGGGAGAGATTGTTGTCGCTGCACCACTCCACTAGATTCTCTATCTCCCTCCTGTTTTCGGACTTGTCGTTATTCGAGATCCGGCCCACTATGGTCGTATCGTCAGCAAACTTGTAGATGGCGTTGGAACCAAGTTTTGCCACGCAGTCGTGTGTGTTTAGGGAGTAGAGTAGGGGGCTAAGTACGCAGCCTTACGGGGCGCCGGTGTTGAGGACTATTGTGGAGGAGGTGTTGTTGTTCATTCTTACTGATTGTGGTCTGTTGGTCAGAAAATCGAGGATCCAGTTGCAGAGTGGGGAGCCAAGTCCTAGGTTTTGGAGCTTTGATATGAGCTTGGCTGGGATTATGGTGTTGAAGGCGGAGCTGTAGTCAATAAATAGGAGTCTGATGTAGGAGTCCTTGTTTTTGAGATGCTCTAGGGATGAGTGTAGGGCCAGGGAAATGATGTCTGATGTGGACTGGTTGCAGCGGTATGCGAATTGCAGTGAATCGAGGCGTTCTGGGAGTATGGAGGTGATGCACTTCATGATCAACCTCTCGAGGCACTTCATTACGACTGGAGTCAGGGCCACTGGTCGGTAGTCATTGAGGCACGTTGCATGGTTCTTCTTTGGTACCGGTATGATGGTGGTCTTCTTGACCATTAAATTGGAAAATTTTAATTGGGATTCTAAATTTTAAAAAAAAGTTCACCAAGGATGACAGTGAACAGGCTAGAAGAAAGAAGGAAGGCGGCGACTATATGCTCTGGGATTTTGAAGAATGAGAGGCCATCTTATTGAAACTTGCAAAATTCTGAGTAGGCTTGACAGAGAAGACACTGAGATCGTTTCTGCTGGTCGGGGAGTATAAAACAAGGGGATGCGGTCTTAGGATAAGGGACCACTCATCCAGGACTGAGATGAGGAGTAATTACTTCACTCAATGGGTTGCGAATCTTTGGAATTCTCTACACCAGAGGGTTGCGGAAGGTCCGTTCCTAATGCATTTAAGGCTGCATTGACAGATTTATGTTTTCTCGGGAAATTACGGGTTATGAGGAGTTGGCGGGAATATGGAGTCGAAGACCATGATCATATTGAATGGTGAAGCTGGCTCGACGAGCCTTATGGTCTCCTCCTGCTCCTATTTCTGGTGTTCTTGTGAAACTGTGAGAAAGGATGTCCCAATCCAGTCACAGAGGGTAGGATTGAATGGAATGGAATCAGTTTACCACAGAGGAGAGGTGGTAAAGGAAGATTGATCAACAGTGTCAAAAGCAGTGATGAGAATTAGGGGCAGCAAGCTGCAGTTTAAAGATGCAGAATTATTGTGGGCACAGCTTTGCAGGAGTCAGAAATTATGGAGTGGGCATGCGGATAAGCTTATACCTGGGAGGAAAGGATAAAAGCAAGGTCAGGATAGGGTAGCATTCTGCAAAGGTGGAGGGTTCAATGGTGACTTTTTTGTGGAAGCTAATGGTGACGCTAAAAGGACTCAGTATAAGTGAAAGAAAGAAGAATTCAGTAATATTAATTATATGGATTTAAAATCAGAGATTGCAGGAACTGGATTCTAAATGATCAGATGTTGCAATCCTATGTAGAAATTAATTAGACTGCTGAGGCACTGTTGGAGAGAGATTGTGGCAATGATTCAATGATTTAATAGCAGGTAAGGGAGGATTATGGGACAGAGAGGTGATATTGTGCCTCGTGATCAGCTTATATGTATAACAGTGGAAGGGTTTGTATTGATAAAGCGATGAGGGTGAGGGAGGATCAGAGGGCAGATTATTCAGAAGAGATGAGGCATTCTTTTAAAAATAAATTTAGAGTTTTTCCAATTAGGGTCAATTTAGCGTGGCCAATCCACCTATCTGCACATCTTTGGGTCGTGGGGGTGAAACCCATGCAAACACGGGGAGAATGTGCAAACTTCACATGGACAGTGACCCAGAGCCGGGATCGAACCTGGGACCTCGGCGCTGTGGGGCAGCAGGGCTAACCCACTGCGCCACCATGCTGCCCCGAGATGAGGCATTCTGAGTTCAACAGCAAGATAAATTTGCTCAGTACAATGGCTGAGTAAGAAAAGAACAGAGAAACATTTGGAAATGAAAATCGCTTATTGTCACAAGTAGGCTTCAAATGAAGTTACTGTGAAAAGCCCCTAGTCACCACATTCCGGCGCCTGTTCGGGGAGGCCGGTATGGGAATTGAACCCGTGCTGCTGGCGAAGTTCTGCATTACAAGCCAGCTGTTTAGCCCACTGTGCTAAACCAGCCCCTATTCTAATAACTAATACTAATAAATATTAATAACATAAAATATTAACCTATCAAATTAAATGTCCCCCGATGATCCTGGCCTGAGGAAAAAAGGCGGAAATGAGTAACTGTAAAAGCTTACTGAACATTGGTGCAAGTCAACCAAGTTACGGGAAGGCCGTAAGGAAGGCCTCAGAGATCCTTGGGGTTATGTGCCTGGAAGCTGAGGGAAGTGTGATATTAATGAGTGCAATTTAGGCCAGGGATGTGGTCAAATGTGTAATCAGGCAGGCAGTCTTGGTTCAGAGGGAATGAAGTGCTTCAAAGCCCTCCTCATCTACAACTTCAATTTGTAGGTGAGTTTAGTGACCACAGACAAGTCCGAGATGAGTGGATAAAGATAAACTAGTTTTATTGCAAAATAATAATAAATTTAATACTTTTCAGATCCCAGCCAGGTGTGAGGTGTCGATTCCAAGTCTGGCTGACCTTTACATTAAAGTCTATTACCCTGTCCATGGGCTCCCCACCCCTCAGCGGGGGAGCTCGTACTCAACAAGGCTCATGGGGAGAATAAGTGCTCCAACCCCTTAGGTCTTGTGTGGGTTATAACAGTCATCGTTAGACTTTTTAATTCTAGATTTTTTATGGAATTTAAATGTCACCATCTGTTGTGGTCGGATTTGAATTCAAAGCCCCAGAGCATTGCCCTGGGTCTCTGGATTATTCGTCCAGTGATAATACCATTACACCATCACCTCCTGTCATCTGCTGTGGTGAGATTTTAACTCAAGTCCGCACAGCATTACCCTGGGTCTCTGGATTACTAGTCCAGTGACAATACCACTTTGCCACCACCCCCTGTCATTTTGAAATGCAATATTTGGGGAATTAGTCAAGGCAGAGGTACAAAGAACAACTTGCGAAACCAAGTGCCAATGGTGGATTGAGAAAGCTAAGGAGCTGCAACTCCTCACTGACAAAGCATGATACCGGGGGCTTCTTCAGTGCCACCAGGGCAATATATGGACCCAATACCCTCAGCACAAATGGGTCTGGAGTAAGGACAGAGCCATCTTGAGAGACAGAGAAAATACCGGCCTTCGATGGAGAGAGCCTCCCAAACCTTGACACAACCATAGATGAAGGTGTTTGAGGAAATCCCCCAACTCCCCTCAAAGATGATCTTGGACTCCCACGAAGCATGGACGAAGTTGAAGCCACCATTAAACACATGAAGAATGGAAAAGCCACAGGAGTGGATGGGATCACAGGGGAGATTTTCAAACTTGGAGAAGAAGAGATCACCCGTCAATTCCATTAGCTGCGGCTGAAAATCTGGGTCAGAGAAGAAATTCCTGCTGACCTTAGGGATGACATCATCAACATTATGAAAGGAGGCATAGTGGATTGTGGGAACTACCGAGGAATCTCTCTACTCATGATTTTCACGACTTGGCAACTTCAAGAGAAATACCAAGAAGAGCATCAACCACTCAACATGGCCTTTGTCGAAATGATAAAGGCTTTTAACTCAGTCAAATGGGAAGTGCTTTACAAGATTCTGTCAAAGGTTGGCTCTCATAGATCATAGGATTTTACAGTGCAGAAGGAGAACATTCGACCCATCGAGTCTCACCGGCCCCTGAAGGAGCACCTACCTAAGCCCACATCTCCACCCCATCCCACAAGCCAGCAAACCCACCTAATTTTGGGACACTACGGGGCAATTTAGCGTGACCAATCCACCTAACCCGCACATCATTGGACTGTGGGAGGAAACCGGAGCACACGGAGGAAACCCACGCAGACACGGGGAGAACATGCAGACTCTGCATAGACAGTGACTCAAGCGGGGGATCGAACCTGGGTCTCTGGCGCTATGAAACAAAACTGCCACCATGCTGTCCAGAGACATTCATCAACATCCTCCGACTCCTCCATGGGAAGATGTCGGCGACATCCTCACCAATGGAAATAAGGTAGAAACCTTTGAGATCAAGACTGGAGTCTAGCAGAGATGTGTCATTGTCCCCATCCCTTTCTCCTTCATCGCCACCATCTTTTACCTTGTCAAGAACATGTTTCACAGGATGAATGGAAAACATTCAGCCGAACCGCTTGAAATCCATGAAGAAAGCAACACTGACATCTCTCGTGGAACTTCAGTATGCGGATGACATTACCATCTCCACTCTCTCGCAGAAGCATACCAAAGAATCGGTCTCGGCCTCAACCTCAAGAAGACTCAAGGCCTTTACAATCCACTCCAGGGCAAGATCAATGGAGAAACCCTTCTAAGCGTGGAACATTTCCCATAGCTGGGGAGCCACCTCTCCTCTAAGGCTGATATCGCCGCGGAGATCCAGCATCGTATCCAATCCGCGAGCTCTTCCTTCAGACGCCTAAGGATGAGAATCTTTGACAACTGTGACATGCATGCTGACACTAAGACCCTCATGTACAAAACGGTCATCCTCCCAACTCTTCCATACGGTTCAAACTTGGACTATGTACAGACTCCACCACAAGGCCCCAGAGAGCTACATTCAAGGCTGCCTGAGTCGGATTCTCCGCATCAGCTAGGAGGACAGGCGCACTAATATCAGTATCCTTGCAAAGGCATCAACATCGAGGCCATGATCACCCAAAACCAACTCCGTTGGGCCGGCCATTAGCATGTCAGAATACCAAATGCCAAAGCCAATCATCTTTTCCCATCTCAAGGAAGGTTTCTGAACAAGCGGAGGACAAAGGAAGCACTTCAAAGACCTTTCTTCAAATGCATACTTCAAGTGCAACATGGACATCAATGCCTGGGAAGCGCTTGCTCAGAAGAGACCTACTTGGAGGGACCTCCTAATTGGACGGACACGATTTTCCGAGAACATCCAACGGCAAGAGGAAGCCCAGAAAAGGAGCCGGAAAAAGGAATACCAGCGATCTAGAGTCCAAGGACCGATCCCAATTCCAGAAACAACTGCCAAGTGTACGGTTGAGGATGCAGTTCTTTGATCGGGCTCATCAACCATGCAAGAACCCACAGAACCCCATCAGTAACACAGAAGTTCTTAGATGGACAATCATCTGAACTTTTCGTTAATATGTTTCTGTGTCGCCACACATATATTAATTGAACAGTACTTGAGACTGAACTTTGATTGGGTTTTAATATCAAAGAATATTCCTATAATTCATTGCTGCCATTTCAGAAGGAACGTTTGCTGCGAAAATGGCATTGACCACATTCTTTATAATGATAATTCAAAAATTGAGAAACAAGACAAGAAAACATTAGTCTTTCTCCCTGCAGTGGGTATCGACTGTCAGGAGATGCCGTGCACTCTCTCCAAAGGTTGACACTTCCATTCGATTTTTGTAAATAGTGTACATCATATTTGGGCGATCTTTTGGAATCCAAGACCTTCTTAGGTTTACCTGTTTCAGACTCCTCGACTTTCTTCATCCCCTGTAATCTGTGCAGTCTCACCTGAAGCTGATACCATGCTTGCGAAAGGTTGGCACTCTAGATTCTGCAGACAAACTAAACAAGCACCCCTGCCTTGTTGCCAGAAGATTACTCCAGTTGGATAGTTAGGATTGCCTTGAAGATGAGTATTGGACTGGGTGCACGAGGATATTTAAAGTTTGTCATAACCCCCATGAGGACCATGGGGAATCTATCATTGGTCTCCCTGTGGGACCCGTGAAGTTCGAGCTTCACAGGTAGGAGGCAGAGGCCAACCACTTGGTATTCGTTATGAGCTAACAAATGCTGGCCCAAAACAGGGCCTGGTGTAGTTTGTCCTCCAAGCTAGGATTGTATTGGCAGTGATATGCTGTGTTATATTGACCGTTGTAAATAGTGTAAATAAATCTATGTTCGTTTACTGCCAGCCTCCACTGAGTTATTAAAAAGTTGAAGTTCCTTTCCTCAGTTTAGACTGTGGCACCGACCTGGAAGTTAATTCTGAATTCTGTCCTTTAAATCACACACAATTCACCTCTCCAACTATCCTTTATGTGAAAGGCAGGGTGTTCTTCTCAATCATCCAGCTTCCTCGTCGGTTGAGGATCAGTCGCAGGCTGAAACTAATATTAATCTGCTTGAAGCTGAAGTGACTAGCAATAAAATGTGAAATGACTGCACTGTGGCAGCTTTCCATCTGTTGAGTAGATGTTGAAACTTTATGTTCCAGCATACATGGGTGTGGCGTGATTAGTCATGGGCTAATGGACTGGCGTTATTTATCTCAAAGGCATGATTTCTATCCTTAATTATAATAATCTGTGAACCAATACTGTGCGCATAAGCACGAGCTGTTACTTGTACAGTCATTATCAGTAACTAGTAGTGCAACTGTGGCTATTATTTCTTCAGAAACTAATTCCTCTTTTAGTTGCTTCCAGCTGAGGAGGCAATGCCAGATGAGATGCTACTTTGAGGGGAGGGTAATAATAATAATACTCTTTATTGTCTCAAGTAGGCTTATATTAACACTGCAATGAAGTTACTGTGAAAAGCCCCTTGTCGCCACATTCCGGCGCCTGTTCTGGTACACAGAGGGAGAATTTAGAATGTCCGAATTACCTAACAGCACGTCTTTTGGGGCTTGTAGAAGGAAACTGGAGCTCTCGGAGGAAACCCACGCGGGCACAGGGAGAACGTGCAGATTCCACACAGACAGTGACCCAAGCCGAGAATTGAATGTGGGACCGTGGAGCTGTGAAGCAACTGTGCTACCCACTGTGCTACCGTGCTGCCCATGTGCTACCGGGTAGCAGTGAACACGGACAACGGGTGGTAATCCTGAACACTAACAATTCCGCTCCGGACTTCTCTCTCGTTGTTGCTTTAGCAATTTACTTTTAACTTCAATGAATTGCACCATGTTCAAACCAAATATACCAAACTAATGCAGGCACGCTTCTTAATTGTGATTGGGCTGAAATAAAGAGTATGCCCTCATGTTGTGTCAATGAAGCTGTCTTCTGAAATATTTAGATGAACTTGCGATGCCAAGGCATACAAGGCTGTGGGCCAAGCGCTGGCAAATAGGATTAGAATAGTTAGGTGCTTGTCTTTGATTGGTGCAAACGGGATGGGCCGAAGGAAGTTTTACTGTGCCGGAGACCTCTATGACTCTACGAACCTGAAAGAACGTTATTGTTGCTGCCATATCAGCACAGCCCTTTGGGATAAAGCTCCTTTTTGTTTCTTGTTTGTAATTCATTGCAAACTGTAAAGAGTTGAACAATTTCCTTTAAATATTTCAATAAAATGGATTTGAATGCAGAATTAGTTTTTATTCCGTCGCTTCCTCTTCTCAGCCAACTGAGTGTTTCTTCTTTATTGTCATATTGTCAAACCTAGTTTGCAAGCTGTGACTGACAAGGCATTGTTGGATCAATGCTTTCCTCAACAATTCTGTTTGATTCAGGAACAGGCAAATAACTGAGAGAAACTATGTCTATTTTGTGTACGTGACAGGATTTTCAGCATTCATACACCATTCAGAATGAAAGCTCAGGATAAATTTTTTATTTGAGCACATGAATGAGTTCAATGTTCAGCATCAATTCCGTTTGGAATCACAAAGCAGTGTTTCTCTCTCATTGAAAGCATCTGCCCTTCTCCTTCAATCTCGGCCCCCCTACCAGACCAACCATTCGTTTTCCCAGTCCATCTTCCTCGGGTTTTGCTGAAACAAGAATCATTGCCAAGGTCAATGATTTGTAATTTGCTATGGAACACGTTTTTATTATTTCATGAGATTTGAGCATCGTTGGCAAGGCTAGCATTTGTTGCTCTTCCCTAATTGCCTTCTCAAGAGCAATGAGGGGGTGAGAAATCAACGATGTCCTTGCCAATGGTGCTCAGATCCCATAAATGTTTGAAGGAAAAGTTTCACAACGAAAGTGGACAGCAGTTTTAATGGGGTTTAATTCAGAGTATCAGATACAAAAAGACAGATGCCCGTACCTTCCACAGAGTGGAAATCTCCAGTGGATTGCCACTCTCGGAGGACTTACCGACTGTAATTCCAAAACCCCTCAGCAGAATTCTCTGTCGGCGGGATCTTCCAGTCCACCGGCAGCTCACCCACACCCGCGGGTTCCCCGACGGCGTGGGGTGGCCACAACGGGCAATCCCATTGGCTGGCTGCGGGATCAGAGAATCTCGTTGCTGGCGGGGGTGCACCATGCAGGAAAATGTGGCTGGCGGACCGGAGAATTCTGCCCCGTCTCTCCCAACCGTCCTCACTCAGGCTGGTTGAGCAAGGAGCAGCGAAACCGCCCCCCCCCCCCCTCCCTCCCACCCACCATCCTCTACCGCTAACCCCAACTTCCCCTGGACTGGGGCAGGAGGAGGTAGGGGTGGGGGGGTGGGGATGGAGACAGTCCGGAGGGTGGTGTCGGACCTGGAAGGGCGATCGGACCCGGAGGAGAGGGTGCGGCTAGACGATGGGGGAATGGGGAGGGGGGGGATGGTCAGACTGGGAGGGGGGTATCTGACTGTGGGGGTGGAGAGGGATGGTGTTTGGGTCAAGAGGCCGTGTAGGTGGTATGGTGGGACCCCTGAGAGGATTGTGTGTTTGTATCCCATATGAGGCTGGGTTTTTTAAATAGTTACTCTGGAGTTAGGGTTGATTTTCTTCCCCTTCTAGCTCTTTCAGACTAACTTTCAGGGTAAAACCAGCAGAACAATGCAAAATTAGCCATTTAAATCGCTTCTGCTTCCTGACCAGCGCAATTGTCCAGAAGAAGTTAGCGCTTCTGGGAAATTGCCGGGTTAACTTTTACGTGAGAACCTCCTTGTGGGAATTTCCAGCACATCCTTAGATTACCCCTCAAATGCGACACCAGGGAACCAGTAAGTTACATTATAAAACTACAAAAATCAATTCTGTAATACAAATGCAGCATAAAGCACAATAGTAAAAAGTGCGAATGACCTTTGCTTGGCTAAATTTACTGATGGGAGTTCAGGACTCCCAGATGCAGATGCAGAACCATGTCTAAACTTATATTTCCGTCTCCCTGCTCCAATATTTAACTAGATGCTGCAGGGCTAAATGGATATTTTCGCAGGCATGAAGTGGTTGACAATTCATGTTAGATTCATTCATCAAGTGAAGCCCCTTAGCCGAAGATGCCTCCATCAGTGAGGTACGTTTTCAGACTGCATATGATTTTGCAACCAATTCTGTCACCTTTTATTCACCTGCCAGTTTGAAGTAGGCGCTAGCAGCTGAGAAACCGGATGAACCAAATGATGCCTCCTGAGGTTTCTAAACTGTTTGAAAGGGTCTTTAGAATTTTTGTTTTAATTTAAATGCTTGAGAAATAGTTGTGTAATTTGTTGTCAAAAGTTTGAGCTGGACAAGTAATTATATCTAATACCTTTGATATATGTGTATAGCAAATAGACACTCTTTATTTAAATCTTAACGAATCACATGCCATAATAGTGCTATTAATCAGGCAGCACTCTCAAAGTTAACTCAAATAACTACGAAAATCCAGTCAATATCACAGCAATTCCAGTGCTCTGATTGTAAAAGTGATGTACATCCAATGTATTTACTCTTTCAGTGATACTGTTGAACTCTGTGACCCATTCTCGATCAAGTCGTATGGTTACAATTGCAGTAGCTTATTTCTGACATTGCAGTTCCCAAAACAGCACTCTGTTTTATGTTTGCAAATAATTCTACGGCCTGGAGTGGAGACATCATGTATAAAAGACTGCAGTATGTCAGTGCCCAGAGTTTGGCCTGAAGGGACAAAGGTTAAATTCAGTCAATGATATAGGTGGCAAATTGTCTGACATGTTTGAAAGACCTATATGTTGTCAAGAAACGCTCTCTTGTGCCTAGGGCAAAGGTTGGCTTTCACACAACGTTCACACACTCCCTTCTTGAGGCAACCTGGGAAAACCGGCCACCATGCCAAAAATGAACCATTTTCTCAGTGAATGTCCATTGGAAATACTGTGCCCAGCAAAAGCCTGTCCTATTCGTAACTTTCAAAACATTGATGCCAATCAGTTTGGGATCTGATGGAATTAACTTTTCTTTCCATTATGGACATGGAAATGCTGCAAAGGATTGATGTAAAGAGTGATCCGACTTGATCTGTGAATTCAAACTGTCACACTCAATGCCTTGAAAGGACAAAAGACTAAAAAGCGTTGATATTCATCTCGTGAAACCACTCAAACGTTGTTTCCTGACTTGAATGGGTAGCAGGGTTTTAAATGTCTTCATGCAAAGTCTCAGGTTTTGACTAATTAACTAGATTCCAAGACAATACTTTGAGGGGAGTTGTGAAGGACCATATGGTAAGGCAGCCATCTTGGCCTCCCTTTTAAAAAAGGATTTAGGTGCTCTCTGCAGGACACAGAACTATAACTGCAGAGCAACATCTGCGCCTTCAAAAGTTGGAGGCTGCACAATCTCAGGGTCTCCAAGCCTGTGCATTTTCAAGTCCACCAGTTTGAAAAACCAACCTCCTGGTAATGAGACCACAAGTAACGACTTCATGATGTGCCAGAAATCCATTGCTTCAAGGGAATCCTGCAACACTTCTGATGTATGACTCAGGCTATTGAGTCTATTTAGACTACCCTTCAGAAGTGAAAACACTTCTTCACCAGGCCAACGATGCCTGCTTTTGTATTCAAGGTAAGCCAGTCAGGTGAACTATGAACTATCCTTTTGTAAATAATTTGTAGAAGTGCATTATTCTCTTGGACTATATTTTTACTCAGGTTGGTGCATGTGTGAGGGTTGAGTGAATGATGCAACACTAGACTCGTTGTGATGAATGCATGAATGAATAGTCCTCTTTATTTAAACCCACAAAAGCTTGCTGCTCATTATTAAAATTGTGTCCACATTGAGGGGTTAAGATGACACACCTCTTGCATTTCAAGATACAGGCTGATTGTGGACAGGAAGGAAAGGGAACAAGGATTTTAGTTCTCTCTCATCCCTGTGAACCATATGAACCTGAGGTGTCCATCAAAAGGACAAATAACGTTCTGATCAATTGCATGCCAGGGAGCAAATAATGAATAATAAGAATTAGAAGTAGCAGAAAGCGAAAATAGGTATTTCACTTAAAGTATGAAATTTCTTACGGAACAATAAAAGAATCTGACATTTTATGTGACATAAGACTTTCACATTGGACCAACATTAGGGATATACAGTTTGTACATTAAAAATTAATGCTCCACCAGCATGTGAATGTTAGATTTATGGCAACGATGCAGTTAAAACTGGATGAGTTTCAATTATATCTCCTCCTGATGTTGTAATTCAGAATGGTACAAATAAAGATGCATGAAGGTAACCTTCAAATTATTCTTTATTCATTTTTTTATAACTTTAGAGTACCCAATTAATTTTTTCCAATTAAGGGGCAATTTAGCCAATCCACCTATCCTGCACATCTTTGGGTTGTGGAGGCGAAAACCATGCAAACACAGGGAGAATGTGCAAACTCCACACGGACAGTGACCCAGAGCTGGGATCTTGGAGCCGTGAGGCAGCAGTGCTAATCACTGTGCCATCATGCTGCCGCAAACCTTCAAATTATACCAAATTTGCATTTAATCTGCAAAGTCCCTGAAATAAAATAATATGCTTCTTGATTCACAGCAAGACTAATCTTCACTTCATCGCAGTTTCCGTGTGGTATTCCTCTGGCCATTACTTCAGTGAAAGCATTCAACTGTTGAAAGCTCGTCACTTAATACCTTTACAGCAGAGAATTGGGTGGAATTCTGCCTCCGTTCATGGCAGCGGAATCCTGCCGTCCCACTACAGTGAATCAGAGATTTGGCTGGCAAATCTCCTGTTCTGCTTCCTGATAAGGGGCAGGATTCTCTGGTCCTCCATCTGTGTGTTTCTCGGCAGCGCACCATTCGTTGGCGGATTCTCTACTCCTACCACTGGCCAACAGGATTTCCCATTAAAGCCACCCCACCCCGCCAGGAAATCCATGGGTGGGGGGGCACTGTCGGTGGGAAAAGTGAATCACAACGGTCGGAGAATTCCGGCCAAGCTCTTTACTCTGGTCATCGTTGCAGGTTTGTGGAGGTTTCTAGCCTCATGTCAGACTGAAGTTTGCTGCTAATAAACAGGGAGGTTGAGCTTAAGATGGTTGAATGAACTGAAATGGAGGGGTGGGGCTTGAAGACGGATGTACTTCTGTCAATGCTGGGGAATAAGAGTCTTTTGGTCTGTTGAATATCAGGAACTCAAGTTACTTGGATTCCATCTAATTTCTTGGCATTAAAATGTATCTGTTTTGAAGTCAAATAATGCACCATCTAGAATCAAAATCTAAAACTTTTCTCGGGCAACATGCCCTCTGGACCTCACCGGAATTGTAGGCACCGTAGAGCTGGAGAGAAAGAATATTTGGAAGGGACGTGCAGATTCTAAATTGGCTAACTCTAGCCCTGGACATAGAATCATAGAATTTACAGTGCAGAAGGAGGCCATTCGGCCCATTGGGTCTGCACCGGCTCTTTTTTTTGAAAGAGCACCCTATCCAAGCCTGCACCTCCACCCTATCCCCATAACCCAGTAACCCCACCCAACACTAAGGGCAATTTTGGACACTAAGGGCAATTTAGCATGGCCAATCCACCTAACCTGCACATCTTTGGACTGTGGGAGGAAACCGGAGCACCCGGAGGAACACCACGCCCACACGGGGAGAATGTGCAGACTCCGCACAGACAGTGACCCAAACCAGGAATCGGCATGAAAGGACAGAAATGCCTGAGGATAAAATGGTGAAAGGGGTGTACTTTTTTTTCCAGGAGAAGGCATCCCATGGGAACCATCTTAGATTCCCACAGGTTAATGAAGTAAAAAATCTGAAATTCTTCCTCACCCCATAAAAAGAACTTGGCTGCCAAACAGCTGACAAGTGGGGAATCTGCGAAGCTTGCATGGAAGGGACTAATAGCTACATAGCAATACAAATGGCAAATCTTGCACGCAGTATAAGTGGCAGGAAGATTCACAGCAAACTGCTATTTGAGCTCATTTAGGAATATTTTGTGAATACTTGAATTATACAGTGCATAGATCTGTTTTGTGAGAGAATATATTACCTTGCCAGCATTTTTAGAGCTTGGCTCTTGAAAAAGAAAATAGCTTTTTGGGATACAGTATATGATCAAGTAATAGCATATGTGAAATGGACTGTTGACTTTGTCCCATAATTTCTAAATATTCCATCACCGCAGCATTCCTTGAGTGGTTTGAGTCTATTGTAATAATAATAATAATCTAAAATGTCACAAGAAGGCTTACAGTAACACTGCAATGAAGTTACTGTGAAAATCCCCTCGTCGTCACATTCTGGCGCCTGTTTGAGTACACTGAGGGAGAATTGAGGATGTCCAAATTACCTCAGAGCAGGTCTTTCTTGTGGGAGAAAACCGGAGCACCCAGTGGAAACCCACGCAGACACGGAGAGAATGTGGAGACTCCGCACAGACAGTGATCCAAGCCGGGAATCGAACCTGGGACCCTGGGCTGTGAAGCCATAGTGCTAACCACTATGCTACCATGTAGACTAATTAATAGAGATTAATTGACACAAACCGTCAGTATCTCCTTACATTATTGTATCAGGTGACTACCAGGATGGTAGATTCTCTTTCTTTATCTAGAATTTCCTATGTTCCTAAATCTGGCTGTTTACAGTTATATTTTTTCTTCCTTGGAGGCTGATTATATCATAGAATGATAAAATAGAATCATAGAATCCCTACAGTGCAGAAGGAGGTCATTCGGCCCAGCAAGTTGGCACAGACCCTCTGAAAGAGCACCCTACCAAGGCCTACTTCACCGCCATTCCCGTAACCCCACCTAGCCTTTTGGACACAAAGGGGCAAATGTTTAGCATGGCCAATCCATCTGTTTTTCAGTCTTCACAGCAGGTTAAAACAGTGTGAGAATATACCTCCAATAATCACAAGAACACCTCACTGACTACCATTATTTTGTGGGATGGGAAATTATTCAGGCGAGCTGTTAGGAATTGTGCAGATGTTGCTACAAGAAAGTTAAAGCCTTAATTTCCATCAGGTAACAAAGCAGGAGTTGAATAATAATTTTGTTTGTGGCTTGAATCTGTCACTGTGGGGATTGTTGCACCCAAGTGCACATCTCTCAAACATTAATATTTGTTCAGTTTTTTCATGTTGTCTTGGTTTTCAGTTCATATTTGATTGATGGCAAAGTTTAGCCAAAACATTTTTCTTGTCTAGCAGTAAACGAGGAGTGAATGGCAACAAAGTAAAAGTGCAGTATAAACAAATGATGTTCCCATTAGCTCCCAAAGTGATCACTTACTGTTTCGAAATCTGTCATATACTGGAGACAGTATTGATGTTTCAAGATTTCCGTTAATTATGGTACTAAATATTCAAAAGCTCTGTTGCTCATATGTATACAGGGCGTGACGTTGTTGCTCTCTTTTGTGGCTCTAAATATGGCGATTAATAAGGTCACCTTTCTTAATCCTAATTATGAGTACGCTTTCAGAGTCACCAGGTATCTCTTGATACCGCCACAAGGTTCAACCGAATACCGATCAAAGAGCCAATACACCAGTTAGTTAGTTCAAAGTCAATACTATTTTATTTACACACAGTATGATTTACTCATGCACAATAACACTACAGGCTAAACTACATCTATCACTAACAGCTATACTTAACTTCGGGTGCCCACTTAGGTCAGAGGAACAATGACCGTTGTTCGGATCTGAGGCTGTGGGGTTCGAAGAGGTAACAGGATTACAGCTAAGGTTGTCCGTCTGGTAGCGAGCGTTGAACTTGAACTTACTTGCTTCTAGTGGTGCAGGTGGAAGGGTCTCTCCGCTTGAGAGCCAAATCCAAGAGAGTGAACCTTTGGCAGGGGTTCCTTCTTATACTCGGAGGGGCTTTGCGCGCTTTTAGGCGGGCCTTAAACTTGGCCCCAATTAATTGGGCAGCTTCTCAATCACTGCCATCGATCTGAGCCAATAAAGGGGCAGGTGCCTTGATGGCTGGGCGTGTCCTAAGTGGCCTTTGCCTTGCTTTGTTTGTGTCTTCTTGCTGGGGTGGTGGCGCCGGAATGTTTGGGACAGTATTGGCTACCTGAGCACGAGTTCTTTGTTCCTCGGAGATTGGCCATCAATATGTAAATCGACCCAGAGTTTCAGTTCCGTCTACAGACTGTCTTCCAAATATACATTCAAGCTCTGTGCCTGCTTGTTTCTTTGCATTGTCCGTTTTTCCCTGTATGCTCTGCGAGTGTCCATTTTATATACTGAAAGTGGCCTTCCCAGATGGCTACAACGTCTATGCTTCATTTTTGTGTGACATTCATTAACCGATCTTCTCTGTCCAGCAAACATGACTTCATAGTGAGATGAGATATTGAGATGAAAGGACACATGGAAAGTAAACCTGCAAGAAGGAGGGAAGTTATGGAATTTGGAAAACTATTAAGGGGGATAATGGCAGTTATATGAGGTAGCAATATATCTTGTTCCCTGGTCAATACCTCTGAAGATTGTGCATACGGGAAGGAGGTGGGGGAGAGTGAGAAAAATTTGTCAACCACACCCTATCTCAGGGACTTCCGGTGGCGACTATGAGGGAGTAGGTTGCACATCTGGTGGCTCCCGCTCTGGCTAGACATTCGGACCTTTTCCCCCGACTTTTTTTGCGTTTTTAAGCGCTGGACTTGAAGAAGCAGTGAACAAGTGTCTGGTGTATATATTGGTTTATGGAACAGAGAGCCCGAAGGGATCAAAAGGGAAGAAACAAAAAGACAGACTCGAGCTGGGTGTTGGCTGCAGCAGCGGACAAGATGGCCGGTGTCCAGACCCCTAGGGCTTCGGCCCAACCATCAACGGAGGAACTGATGCAGGTCACCCGGGAAGGCTTCGCCAGACAGAAACGGGAATGTCTGGACCCGATTAAGGAAACGGTGGAGAGGATGGAGCGGAGGCTAGATTCCCAGGACCGGACGATCCAGAAACTGGAGAAGGTGCTGGCTGAACAGGAGGAACACCAGACGGCGGTAGAGATGGAGGTGGGGATGCTGAGGGACCGGCAAAAAAGGCTGGTGGAACAGGTAGAGGATTTGGAGAACAGGTGCCATAGGCCGAACCTAAGGATTGTTGGCCTCCCGGAGGGGGCGGAGGGGGCTGATTCCGGGGAGTTTGTGGCGAACATGTTCCAGATGCTGCTGGGAGATGGGGCTTTCTTCCGGCCGTTGGAGGTGGATCGAGCGTACAGAGCGCTGGCAAGGAAGCCGCAGCAGGGAGACCCCCCTCGGGCGATGGTGGTCAGGTTCCACAGGTACCTGGATAAGGAGCGCATTCTCCAGTGGGACAAGCGCACGCAGAGCTGTAAGTGGGACAACAGCATTTTGCGGGTGTACCAAGATCTAAGCGTGGAGGTGGCCAAGAAGAGGTTAATCAAGTCAAGTCGATCCTGTTCAAGAAGCAGGTTAAGTTCGGTCTGTTGTATCCGGCGCAACTTTGGATTATGCATGAGGACCAACACCATTACTTTGAGTCGCCCGAGGACGCTATGGAGTTCGCCAGGAGGAAAGGATTGGTTCTGACTTGAGAACATTCTGCTCTAAGTTTGAGGAACTGTTTTTCCTGTCCTTTTTAAATGCTGTTTGTCCTGATTTATTCGTTTGTTCGTTTTTGTTCTTGGCTTTTCTCTTTGATAACTGTGTTTTGTTAAGAAGGGGACAGTGGTTAAAGAATTATTCGATTTTGCAGGTTTTCTGTGTTGTGAAGGGGATGGTGGTGGGGATTTTTGACTTTGTATTATTTTGAGTAGTATTACTTTGATCTGTATTATGGCTTTGTTTTTCTTTGTACTGACTTTGGTTGGCATCTGTTTCTCAAAGTGGGTGGTTGTCGGGGCTGGGTTGATGAGGGCGATGGTTTTGATGGGCGAGGGGGGGGCAAGTAGGCAACAATAGGTGGGATACATGCTGGCGCCGGAGCTGTGGGCCACCAGGCTAGCTGGGTGAGCTAGTCTGCGGGAGCACAGTGGGGGGTGTGTATACAATCCGATTAGGGATGGGGTTAGGATACAGAGTGTTGTTGCTAGGGGGGGAAGGGGGGATTGTTCGTCTGACAAGGGAGGGATTTGATTTTAGAAGGGGAGAAGAGGTCGGGGATGGGTGCTGCCAGGAGGCGGGGCTACAGAGGTGTGGGGCAGGGGCTAGGGGCAGGCCCAGGAAAGGGGATGGCTGACCGGCAGGGGGGGGCAGTGTCCCCCAACTAGGCTGGTCACGTGGAACGTTAGAGGGCTAAGTGGGCCGGTGAAGAGGGCAAAACTGTTCGCGCATCTTAGGGCTCTAAAGGCGGACGTGATAATGTTGCGGGAGATGCTCCTGAAGGTAGCGGACCAGATTAGGTTGAGGAAGAGCTGGGTTAGTCAGGTATTCCACTCAGGGCTAGATACTAAGACCAGGGGGGTCGCGATTCTGGTGAACAAGCGGGTGCAGTTTGAGGTGGGGAGTATTGTTTCGGACGGGGGAGGTCGCTACGTTATGGTTAGCGGTAAACTGGAAGGGAGGAAGGTTGTCCTGGTCAACATATATGCGCCAAACTGGGATGATGCAGATTTCATAAAGAGGGTGCTGGGGAAGACACCCGAGCTGGATTCCCACAAGCTGGTTATGGGAGGGGACTTCAATACAGTTATGGATCCAGGCCTGGACCGGTCGTGCTCAAGAACGGGCAGAGTGTCAGCAATGGAAAAGCTGAGGGAGTTCATGGAGCAGATGGGGGGGGGGGGGGGGGGGGGGGGGGGGGGGGGGGGGTCGAGGGGGTCGACCCGTGGAGGTTTGACAGGCCGACAGGGAAGGAGTTCTCCTTTTTCTCGCACGTTCATAGGGTCTACTCCAGGATAAATTTTTTTATACTGAGTAGGGATCTACTGACAGGGGTGGTGGATGCGCAGTATTCGACAATCACCATTTCCGACCATGCCCCGCATTGGGTCGAGCTACAGGTGAGTGAAGAGAGCTTCCAGCGCCCGCAGTGGAGGTTGGATGTGGGACTGCTGGCGGATGAAGGGGTGTGCGAGAGGGTGAGGAAGTGTATACAAAACTACCTGCAGGTGAACGATACGGGGGAAGTCTCAGCAGCGGTGGTGTGGGAGGCGCTCAAGGCAGTGGTGAGAGGGGAGCTGATTTCAATCCGGGCTCACAGGGAAAAGACGGACAGGGCAGAAACGGACCGACTGTTAGCGGAGATCCTGCTGATTGACAGGAGGTATGCGGGGACCCTGAGTGCGGAACACTTGAGGGAACGGAGGAGGCTGCAGGCGGAGTTTGGGATGGTGTCCGTGGGTAAGGCAGAGGAGCATCTCAGAAAGGCGAGGGGTGCGGTATATGAACATGGAGAGAAAGCCAGCAGGATGCTGGCTCAGCAGCTCAGAAAGAGGGAGGCGGCTAGGGCAATAGGTAAAATGGTGGATGGAGGCGGTAACTTGGTAGAGGATGCGACAGGTGTGAACAGAGCTTTCAAGGACTTTTATAGCAAACTCTATAGCTCGGAGCCCCCCGCGGGGCTGGAGGGGTTGGGACACTTCTTAGATGGCCTGACATTCCCAAAAGTGGGCAGGGAGCTAGTAGAAGGGCTGGGCGCCCCCATCAGAGCTGAGGAGATATTTGAGGGCTTAAAGGCCATGCAGTCAGGTAAAGCCCCAGGGCCGGATGGGTACCCGGTAGAAAGTTCTCCGGGGTATGTGGGCCGTTGCTGATCAAGGTTTTTAATGAGGCACGGGACAGAGGGGTGCTGCCCCAGGCGATGTCACAAGCTACCATCTCCTTGATTTTAAAACGAGACAAGAACCCGGAGTCGTGTGTGTCTTATAGGCCGATCTCCCTTCTTAATGTGGATGCTAAACTGCTGGCAAAGCTTTTGGCCACTAGGATTGAGGATTGTGTGCTGAGTGTTATTCGGGAGGATCAAACAGAGTTCGTTAAAGGTAGGCAACTGGTGGCGAATATAAGAAGATTGCTCAATGTGATCAAGATGCCCCCAGAGGGAAAGGAGGTGGAGGTAGTCGTGGCAATGGACGCGGAGAAGGAGTTTGACCGGGTAGAGTGGGACTACTTATGGGAGGTGCTGGGACGGTTTGTTTGGGGTGGGTTTCATCGACTGGGTCAGGCTGCTATTTCAGGCACTGGAGGCGAGTGTGAGGACAAACATGACAACTTCCGACTATTTTAAACTGCACCGCGGGATGAGGCAGGGGTGCCCCCTCTCCCCACTGCTGTTCGCGCTAGCTATAGAGCTGCTGGCAATTGCTCTGAGGGCTTCAGAGGGTTGGAAGGGGCTGGTTCAGGGGTGGGGGGGGGTGGAGCATAGAGTTTCATTGTATGCAGATGACCTGCTTTTGTACGTTTTGGACCCGATGGCGGGGATGGACGGAATCACGGCGACCCTGTGGGAATTCGGCCGGTTTTCGGGGTACAAATTGAATATGACAAAAAGTGAAATGTTTGTAGTTCAGGAGAGGGGCCAAGGGGACCGGCTGAGAGAGCTGCCATTCTGGTTAGTTGGGGACAGTTTCAGGTACCTGGGAATACAAGTGGCCCGGGATTGGGGTCGACTGCACAAGCTGAACCTGTCCCGGCTGGTAGATCAAATGCGAGGGGAGTTTCGGAGGTGAGATGCGCTCCCGTTGTCGTTAGCTGGGAGAGTACAGACAGTTAAAATGACGGTCCTCCCGAGGTTCTTATTCGTATTCCAGTGTCAGCACATTTTTATTCCACGTTCCTTTTTTAAGAGGGCAAGCAAGACCATTTTGGGCTTTGTATGGGCGGGCAAGTCCCTGTGAGTGAAGAGGGTGATGCTCGAGCGGAACGGGGGGGAAGGGGGGCTTGCACTGCCAAATTTCAGCAACTATTATTGGGCAGCATACATAGCCACGATAAGGAAGTAGTTGGTGGGGGACTGGTTGACTTGGGAGCGGGTGGAGGCAGCCTCATGTAGGGGTACCAGTCTGGGGGCGTTGGTGATGGCGCCTCTGCCGTTCCCGCTGACACGCTTCTCCACCAGAAGTGTAGTGGTGGCGGCCCTTCGGATCTGGGGACAGTGGAGGAGGCACATGGGAGCAACGGGAGTATCGGGCTGGTCCCCGATATGTGACAACCATTGGTTTGCCCCGGGGAGGTTGGACGGGGGGTTTCGGGTATAGCGGAGGGCGGGGATTGAGCGGATGGGAGATTTGTTTTTGGAAGGGAGCTTCCCTAGCTTGAGGGCGCTGGAGGCCAAGTTTGGGTTGACGACGGGGAATGAATTCCGGTATATTCAGGTGCGGGATATTTTGCGCAGGCAGGTGCCATCTTTTCCACTCTTGCCACTAAGGGGGATCCAAGATAGGGTAGTGTCTAGAGGATGGGTGGGGGAGGGAAGTGTCTCGGATATTTACAAGGAGCTCATGGGGGCGGAGGAGGCGCAGACTGAGGAGCTGAGGCAAAAATGGAAGGAGGAGTTGGGAGGGGAGATTGGGGAAGGCCTGTGGGCGGACGCACTGAGCAGGGTTCATGGGACTGCAACATGTGCCAGGCTCAACCTGATTCAATTTAAGGTCGTCCACTGGGCCCACATGACAGTGTCCCAGATGAGCAGATTGTTCGCCGTAGAGGACAGGTGTGTAAAGTGACTGAGAGGGCCGGCAGACCACGTCCACATGTTTTGGGTGTGTCAAAAAATTAGGAGATACTGGCAGGGGTGTGGGGATGTCATTTCTAGAGTATTGAACATAAGGGTGGCAATGGGTCCAGAGGTGGCGATTTTTGGGGTTTCAGAGGCCCCGGAAGTCCAGGGGGAGAAAGAGGCTGACATCTTGGCCTTTGCTTCCCTGGTAGCCCAGAGACGGATACGCCTGGCTGTCGGACATGGCGAGTTTCCTGGGCTTGGAGATAATCAAGTTCGCCTTGAGTGGGTTCGCCCGGAGGTGGCAACCATTCAGTGACTTCTTTGCGGGGAATTAATCGTCAGCAGGGAGCGGGGGGGAGGGTTAGGGGAATGTAGTATAGGGGGTCAATTAGGCAGATGTGGGTGGGATGGGCTACGGCAATTGCACTATGTACTTTGTTTATTGTACCGTCCTTTTGTTTTCTCGTTCTGTAATTCTACTGTTTACAATGCCAAAATATACCTCATTAAAATTGTTTATCAAAAAAAAAAACCATACCTTATCTCAGATAATTATGGAAACTAATCATACATCACTAATGTAATTGAATCATTTGTCCAGGAAGTATCGACTGAAATTTAGAGGTAAGCGTTTTTGAAATAGATCATAAAACTAGCAGAGGGTGGTGAATTTATGGAACTCACTACCCCATAGTGTGGTGGAGTCTGAATCATTAAATGATTTCAAGATGGAGATAAATTATATTTCTGATTTTAAAAATGGGTTAAAGGGATATGGGGAACAGGTAGGGAGGTGGATTTTAGAGCAGGAAAAGATCATGAGCTGATTGAATGGTGGAGCAGGCTCAAAGGCTGAATTGCCTACTTCTGCTCTTTATTCCCATGTTCCTAACTTGGATATGCTCGTCGGAAGAGAGGTTTGAAAGGTGCCTGTCCACTTAAATCCACAATTTCACATATGTTGGTCCACAAATGCACCAAAAGGTACCCAGATAGCACAGAACACCTCTGGCAGTGGCAATTACTTTTGTGAGGTTATGACTACAAGATGAGGGGTGAAATGATTCCCTTATTTTCCTACTGCAGGTTTGACCATAACAGGGCTTTTTGTGAATTTAGAGAGGATGTGCTTCATCAATCCTGTAAGAGTCCTACTAGTTCCACTTTGAGGTTGTAAAGAATTAGTCAGGCAGGTTTTCTTAGGTTAAATGAAGAATTCATCTCAAGCTAAAAGAACTATGTAAATTGCAATTCATATGGTCACGCTCATTTGTCTGTGCCAATACACACACCAATACAGAAGGCAGAATAAGAGGATATCATAGAATTGATTATCATAGAATTTACAGTGCAGAAGGAGGCCATTCGGCCCATCGAGTCTGCACCGGCTCTTGGAAAGAGCAACCTACCCAAGGTCAACACCTCCCCCCTATCCCAGTAACCCCACCCAACGCTAACAGCAATTTTTGGACACTAAGGGCAATTTATCATGGCCAACCCACCTAACCTGTACATCTTTGGACTGTGGGAGGAAACCGGAGCACCCGGAGGAAACCCACGCGCACACGGGGAGGATGTGCAGACTCCGCACAGACAGTGACTCAAGACGGAATCGAACCTGGGACCCTGGAGCTGTGAAGCAATTGTGCTATCCACAATGCTACCGTGCTGCTCTATATAGGCTTATAGGTTTTTTTTACATGAAAGACAAAAGAAAGGAGTACATGGTTAGCTGTTCCTTGGTTGGTTTTGATACAGGGGTTCCATGTTGCTGCTGTTTAGTTTGGCTGTCTTTCTGGGTGTAGTTGTAAAGAGCAAATTTCCACTTTTTTTTACTGAAATTAAAATTTCTCTTCTCTTCTCAGGTTGGTTACTTTGTAAAAGTGGACACAGCATTTCAGAGAGAGAAAGGCACAGTGGGCACATAGCTTCAACAGTCTCTATTCAGTAGAGCATTGTTTTTTTGTTCTCATTCCCCTGCTTGGTATGGGAATCCTTGAAGTACTTTGCTGGTTGTATTTTCCAGGGAAATCCTATGAGTTCATGCTGCAGTTATTGTTTCAGACCCAATGAAATCGCATTTTTATGTCTCATCTCAGAAACATTTGAAAAGTTTCATAATCGAGTCATCCATGCTCCACGGGAGGTTCTGTTTTCATCCCACTTGGTGGAATGTGAAATTAATAATAATAATAATAATAATCGCTTATTGTCACAAGTAGGCTTCAATGAAGTTACTGTGAAAAGCCCCTAGTCACCACATTCCGGCGCCTGTTCGGGGAGGTCGGTACCGGAATTGAACCCACGCTGTTGGCATTGTTCTGCGTTGCAAGCCAGCTGTTTAACCCACTGTGCTAAACCAGCCCCTCTTGTGTGTATTGCAGCTGCCTGGGTAGCTCTGAATTGTCTGTATGAGGGTTTCAGTATTTTTAAAATCCAGGAAGAAAAACATAAATAAATTGCATCTTCAAAAAGCACATCTTCATAGCACTAAGTGTGACTTCTTTTCACCCTCTGCCCAGGTTGTGGTGTCCATTATGGCAGAGGAATTGATCAGCGAATGATAGAGCCATAATATTTCATAGCTACCAAGTCTTCTCTGCAACCCCTGAGAGAAGTACATAGATACATAGAAGATAGGAGCAGGAGGCCTTTTGGCCCTTCGAGCCTGCTCCGTCATTTATCACGATCATGGCTGATCATCCAATTCAATAGCCTAATCCTGCTTTCTCCCCATAGCCTTTGATCCCATTCACCCAAGTGCTATATCCAGCCGCCTCTTGAATATATTCAATGTTTTAGCATCAATTATTTCCTGTGGTAATGAATTCCACAGGCTCACCACTCTTTGGGTGAAGAAATTTGTCCTCATCTCTGTCCGAAATGGTTTACCCTCAATCCTCAGACTGTGACCCCTGGTTCTAGACATACCCACGATTGGGAACATCTTCCCTGCATCTACCCTGTCTAGTCCTGTTAGAATTTTATAAGTCTCTATGAGATCCCCCCCTCATTCTTCTGATCTCCAGCGAGAACAATTCTAACCTAGTTAATCTCTCCTCATATGACAATCCCATTATCCCTGCGGATGGTAGAGCAGTTAATTAACCAATTGCAAGAGAAGCAGAACGGAGTGCAGAAATGGCATAATGCAACCTTTGGGCCTTTTGACTTTATGGTCTGAAAGGTATATTGTTATAATTCGCATTGTAATATTGTTCCAAAGGCTGGATTCTACCTCTTTGAGTTGCAATATTTTTAACCTAAAGACAGCAAGCGTTTATGGGAAATAGCTATGTTACTCCTGTCCTTGCACTGCAGGATGCCCACATGTGTTTTTGCCAGTACCACTTCCATCCTTTACCTTAATAAGTGCATTAAAAAAAAAAAATCATGCACTCATGATGGGGTATGGATGGGGATGTTGGAAGAAATGAACAGTTATGATGCTCCAGCCTTTCTGGGTTTGACACAGCAGTTGATCTTTTCCTGCTTGCAGTTTATATATGTTCAGAATCATGTAACAACACATAAAGGACAGATAGAAAAATAAATCTTGAAACAAACTAAAGCAGCTGCCTGCTAAGCAGGGTAGAGGTGAGGCGAAAGTAAGGAACAAAGAGTGTTCACTGATCAATTCTAATTAACCAGTTTGAACTAGGAACCATTACCTTCTGTAACATACAGGAAATGACTTGATCCAGTGAATGCCACAATAGAAATTGACAATTACAATTTACTGACATGCACAGGACTACTTGTGGCCAGCAGCTGAAATTAAAATGGAAGGGTCAATGCAAGAGGTGATCACGCTGTGGATTTTCGAAGGTGACATCTGGGCTGTTGGAGCCATGAATGGTGTGAACGTTTTTATTAAAATTACTTCCAGGCCTCTGTCTGCCAGTGCAGATGAAGAACACGTGTCCTGTTTTCTGTCCCCATGAAGATTAGAACTCAATAGATTTTTATCCACCGATTTAAATTGCGGCTCAATCTAGTTACTTTACTTGAATTGAAATCAATTGTGATAAGTCTCTGCCCTTGAAGTCTATTCTGCTTCAGGTACCTGCTGCAGTCAAACAGCTTAGAGGATACAGAAGAACATTGTACTCGTGTAGGGTACAAGGCTGAAAGCACAATATCACACTACTGTTCCCAGACAAAATCATAGATTCGGGTTTTAATTTAATAGGTGACCCACCGACCATTTCTGCCGCCTTCGACTGTCAGCTAGTTCAAGTCATTGTGCTCTCAGCAGAACCTTACACAAATGCCCTTGAATCAGAATTCTGGTTAAGAGTTCTCCTTAATAGCCCTGAATAACCAACAATAGCCCTTTTTCTTGTGGGTGTTTTGATGCAAATTAATTATTTTTCTCACTTCCAGCAGATTGAGAAACTCTGACTCCATTTTGAACAATTGGTGGGGAAAATTGAATCGCGACTTTGCAAAGCTTCCTTTCTTTCCTGTTCCATTTTTATCCCAGTTTTGGAACTGCAGCCATGCTGTCTCTGAGCCTTTTGTTTTTCAGTTTTAACTCATTAATATCAGTGCTATTCGCTGCTTTAACCTGTTTGACTTCTGCGACCCTGGAGGCTTGCAAATTAATGATGCTGTCTAGCTGTTGGGTAAATGGTTTTGATTTTCAGAGAAAACAATTTTTAAAATATAATCCAAGGGGTGTGGACATTGCTGGTAAGGCCAGCATTTATTGTCCATCCGTTTATAACTGACCTTAAGAGAGTGAAGGCGAGCCACTTTCTTGGACTGCTGCAGCCCGCCTGCTACGGTGCTCCCACTGTGTTGTTGGGAAGAAGTTCTAAGATTTTGAATCTGTGGTGTTGGGTGTTCTGACACACAGATGAGCCAACACAGTTGCATATGGTACAACGCTTCTTTATTTAAACTCACTATTTACAGTTTGGTCTTTGCACTCTGCACGTGGGGGGCTCCCTGCTTGTGGTGTTTCAACAGCTTGTTCTTGTTCCCTTCTCCCCAGACCTACTGACCTCCAGGTGTCGTGCTCGTGCTTTTTATGTGGTTGGTGTTCTTGTCTGTGATTGGTTGTGGTGTTGTGTACTCTGATTTGCCTGTTAGTGTGTCCATCATGATGTGTGTGTTTGAATATCATGACAGAATCAACAGCAGTGAAGGCAAATGATTCCAAGTCAGGATAGTGTGCGACTTGGAGGAGAACTTACAGGTGATGGCTGTGTTATTATCATAACTGTAAGAACTGTAAGGGTTAATGAAATGTCTAGAGTAGTCACTAGAGGCAGCTATAGGTATAAATATATAAGGCATTGATGCTAAGCCTTGTGGGGAGAGAGTAGTACAAGAGTTAGCTAGAGGCAGACAGAAGTATTGATAGTGTGAGTAAGAGCAGATCATAGTTTCTTCTAAAAGTATTAAGATTAGTTGTAGATGAGTGTAGTTTATATGTTAACAATCAACTGTGTATTATTTAAGAGTTCATGTCGAATCCAAATTAGTAGTGTTAATAAATCTATAGTTTTGTTCAAGTTCAAGCTATTTGTGGTCTTTGTACACACCATGCCAACCATTATGAATTTAGCAACACAAAGAACACCACAATGGTGTTACCATGTGCCTCCCATTCTCCTCCTCCTCAGTGTAGAGTTTAGAATGTGTTGTCGAAGGAGGAAGACAAGTAAAGGTATGTGCACAAATTGCCTGGTCTTATAACTGGACAAAACTTTTTTTTTCAAATATAATGTCCACGTGGACAACCCACCAGATTGCAATATGACAAAACGAAATCTAAGTTACACCATTTCAGCACTTTATTCAAGGTAAAGGGGAGAGCTCCAATTCTGAGTGCTGCAGAAAGTTGCACCCTTATTACTGTGGTTGGCACAGTGGCACAGTGGTTAGCACTGCTGCCTCACGGTGCCGAGGTTCCAGTTCCGATCCCAGCCCCGGGTCACTGTCCTTCTGTCCACACTATTCTCCCTGTGTCTGTGTGGGTCTCACCCCCACAACCCAAAGATGTGCAGTTCGGTGGATTGACCATTCTAAAATTGCCCCTTAATTGGGAAAAATTGAATTGGGTGCTTTAAATTTTTTTTTTAAAGACTGTGGTCGTACTGCAACTTTAGTTTTGGTGGCAAAAGTGAAGCCCCTTTAGCGAAGGTCAGTTGCTGAGTAATTCTGGAGTCCCACAACATGAAACGTCCGAGAAAGGGTCTCACCCCATTTGATTGGAAGCCATGCACATTGAGTATGCCATATGTGGAGTCAAACATGGTTTTAAAAAGTGGCCCCTTGGACCTGCTGACCATTTCATAATTTTATTGGGAGCTAACTTAAAGGGTGAGAGCACGGCCTTCAGCCCATCGCCAAACGATTAGGTCTGAATCTCTCTGAAAGGAGCTGTTCTGCACATGTGTAAGCATGTGTGTGAACAAATCTTTCTCTCTCGCTTCTGGACAAGAGAATTGCATCTCCAGACAGGACAAATGAGGTTCCACCTGGCTGAAACCAATATTGCAGCTACTAATCTCAAATGGGTAGTTACAGTATAAATGTATTGTGAATGAACGTGTGAGGAGAGCTTGATTAACCAAGATTTAGTACCTGAACTTCAAATAAAAAGGACATTTTAATGAAGTCAGAATGAAGTGAGCAGAAACTGGCGGCATGTTTTGGATCTCAGTCAGACTCTATATTAGACACCAATGGAACAATTTCCTTCTTTTAATTTTCTTCAAGAGGCGGTTGGATTTGTTATCAAAAGAATGGATATGAAAGGATAAACCTGGGATTTATGCTGGGATGGATGGTCCTTATCGCATATATTCTTCACACACTTTGATGCTGTTTTGCTGACTGAGACATATTAGAAATGTAATTACATCAGAACCTGACTGGAATTTCAGGTTTTGTGCATTGTGTGTATTTTATTCTGTTCTCCCCCTCTTTTATATGATCAACGGAAAAAAGTTATTTATTTTGAATGAGATCTGCTTCAGATACAGGAAAAGGTAAACAGGGTTAGGGGACAATATTTGTTATGATAGAGATCGGGGTTCAGGAATATTCAACTGCTGGCATTTGCCGTTGTAAATCTTGCAATCTACACTTTTTGATATTTCTTTTGGATGTTTACTTTCAGCCTCTGTTCAAATTATCTTTATCTTGAGATAGTGGCTCAGTGGCTAGCACTGCTGCCTCCTAGTGCCTGGGACCGGGTTCAATTCTGGCCTTGGGTGACTGTCTCTGTGGAGTTTGCACTTTCTCCCCGTGTCTGCGTGGGTTTCCTTCGGGTGCTCCGGTTTCCTCCCACAGTCCAAAGATGTGCAGGTTAAGTGGGTTACTGGGATAGGGCAGGGGAGTCTAGGTAGGGTGCTCTTTCAGAGGATTGCTGCAAATACGATAAGCCGATTGGCCTCCTTCTACACTGTAAGAATTCTATGATTCTATGAGAGTCACTCCACAGATGTCCATTGCATTTTGAGCCCAACTGCGGCCCTGCTCTCTCGACCTCAGAGCAGCACGGTGGCACAAATGGAGGCAGGATGGCACAATGGTTAGGACTGCTGCCTCAGCGCCAGGGAAAGGTGTTCAATTCCAGCCTTGAGTGATTGTTTTTATGGAGTTTATGGAGTTCTTCCCGTGTCTGCATGGGTTTCCTCCGGGTGTTCCGGTTTCCTGCCACAGTCCAAAGATGTGCTGGTTAGGTGGATTGGTCATGGTAAATTGCCCCTTAGTGTCCAGGGGCAGGTTGGATTGGGGAGATATGGGGTAGGGCAGGTTGGGTGGGTAAGTGCACGTGAATAGGGTGCTCTTTCTGAGGGTCAGTGCAGACCTGATGGGCCAAATGGCCTCCTTCTGCACCATAGGGGTCCTATGAAATCCTCTGTCTTGCTTCTAGACACCTGCTGAAAACTTCCATTCAGACATCGTTTAGCCCCTCATCGCCACAACCTCATCGGGGTGAATTGTCCAGTCGCACCCACCGCGGAAATTGATATGGATGGGATGGGCAATTTGACAGACTATTTAAAGGACAGGCGACCTAGGGTAGGAATTTCTGCTCTTGGGGTGGGAGCCACTGGAAAATGCCTCCCAAAGTCTCTCCCATCTATCTCTTCTCGCCAGCATAATTGGTTGGCCTCAATAGGTTTTTAAAATTCTTTCATGGATTGTGAACGTCGCTGGCTGGGTCCAGCATTTATTAACTGTCCCTAATTGTCCTCAAGACTCTGGTGGTGAGCTGTCTTCTTGAACCACTGCAGGCCACGTGGTGTCGGTACACCCAGAGTGCTGTAAGGAAAGGATCTCCAGGATTTTGATCCAGTGACAAGTCGCGGTGATTATAGTTCCATTTCAGGATGGAACGCTCTCACTAACAGCATGGTCGGTGAACCTACACTACATAGACTTGAACAGTTCAAGATGGCACCAGCTCACCAGCACCTTCTCTAGGACAATTAGAGATGTAAATGAATGCTGGTATTGTCTGTGTTGCTCACACACCAAGTACAAATATATAAAAACATATTTTTGCTCCAATTGAACTCTGCATGATGCTTAGTCAAAGGACAATATGATTCTTGTCTTGACAACCCCGTGTTCCAATATTGACGAAGGCTCAAATGTAATTACACTCTGCTCATGCTTCAATGTCTGAAGGAAATTACTGGAAGATGGGTCAGGAGGTGAACAGATAATTTGAAAATAATTCACTCGTAAAGGGCACTGCATCTAAGGTTATAAGAAAAATAATTGTAGATGAGTTTCTATCTTAATGATGCCAACCAAGTCAGTGCAGTGTGTTAGGACAATCTCCTGTTCATCTCTGGAATATTGATTTGAGCTTATGCTAGGAAGATGAAATATTTTTATCTGAGAACAATATGAAATCTGAGTCAAATTAATGTTGACAGTTTTAATCTATTTTACAAACTGGCGTGAGATCATTGCATGAAATTCCCATTATTTGTCACAAATTGGCAGTCGTGCCATAGGGCTAATAGTTCAATGTTGTCCAATAGGATTTTGATGCTCGCCAATCTTGTGGCAATCAGGTCGCCACATCCGCTGTATAATGCAAAATGTTTGCAATATGAATATAAATAAATGCACAACTTTATGAAAATAGTTCTGAGTTTTAAGCTGGCAGCAATCAATACTGACACACTCGCTGCCAGAGCCGGGGTAACAGCTTCAATAAGGGCTTTGCAATCCGACTGCTCCGCATAGACCTCCTCTTGTGGACACTCTCAAAGGGTGGTGACAATATATTTCATATTGATCAGAAGGAAAAGGAGTGTTGGGAGGGAGTGAGGGTCGCAGGATAGATCACCTAACTGACTCCCTTTCTCCCATTCCCCTCATATTACCGATTTGACTCAGTTGGAGCCGATGCTTCTATAATTCTAATAACAGCACTGGAGTCGGACAGGCAATGCTGACTATGTGAAGGCCAATCCAAGGAGGGGTCTGCGCCAAAGGAACAGGAAGCCAATGGTCAAGCTCAAAACCTGGCTGGCCATCAGTCCCAGGAGGGGGTGGGGTTGAGGCTGTGGAGAGGGAGACTTCAGGTTTACAGGACCCGCATGTCATTCTTGGAGCTGTCGGACACAACATGGTGCTGAAGACTCAGCTGAACAAGGTTACAGTGCAGTACGTCTTCCATATTCTTGTAGACCTGGCCATTATGGGGGAGAAGGGCACCCATTCTCTGTGGCCAAGAAGGTCACAGCAGCCCTGAACATCTTCGTCAGCGGGTTAATCCAGGACTCATCCAGCAATTTATGTGGGACTTCTCAATCATCGGCTGACATGTGCATCCGAGAGGTCACAGATGCCCTGCATGCCCCGGCTTCTGACTTCATCCACTCCGACCTCGACGAGACCCACCAAGATGGGCTGCAGGATTCGCCATCATCATTGGGATGCCACATATCTACGGGGCCGTCGATGGGACACCTGTGGCCTTGAGAGCACAGTAGCATCAGAGAGTACCCTTTACCAATCACAGTGGGTTTCACTTCATGGATGTCCAACTCGTCTGCAACACCCGATGAACATCGTGCACATGTGTGCACGCTTCAATGGGGAACCTGCATGGCAGCTTCAAACTGGGGCATTTGCAAACCCTGATATCTTCGAGGACCACCCCAGGCTGCTGGCATGGCTTGTGGGGAACAAGGGCTAACCAGTGAGGTCATGGCTGATGCGGAGGCCCGGGACCGAGGCAGGGTCCTGTTATAATTAGGCTCACGGTGCCACCTGGGCAGTCATCCAGCAGCACATTGGGCTGCTGAAGATGCGTTTCTGCTGCCTCAACCGGCCTGGAGGTGTTCTTAAGTAAGGTGTCCAGGAGGTGGCCCACATTGTCATCGCCTCTTGCGCCTTCCACAACCTGACTCAGCAGTGGGACAACATGATGGAGGTGGAGGAGGGACATGCCACTTCCTCTGATGAGGAGTATCTGGTGGGAATAGGGGAAGAGCCCAAAGAGGTCGCTGATTAAGGAGGACAGGCTGAAGCCAGGTTGCGCCAGGCAGAAGGACCAGGGGTGCCCTCAAGTTCACACAATAGGAGGCTTGGCTTGGGTGGCATGGTAGCACAGGTGCTTCACAGCACCAGGGTTCCAGGTTGGATTATTGGCTTGGGTCACTGTCTGTGTGGAGTCTGCACATTCTCCCTGTGTCTGCGTGGGTTTCCTCCGGGCGCTCCGGTTACCTCCCACAAGTCCCGAAAGACGTGCCGTTAGGTGAATTGGACATGCTGAATTCTCCCTCAGTGTACCCAAACTGGCGCCGGAATGTGGCGACTAGGGGCTTTTCACAGTAACTTCATTGCAGTGTTCATGTAAGCCTGCTTGTGACAATAAAGATTATTATTATTATGATGTCCAGCAGCTCCACAAACCCCCCGACCCCAAACCTTCAACTCCTCCACAAATCCTTGCCGCTCCTAAGCCTTCCCCCCCCCAAATCTTCAACTTCCCCCCCCCACCCCTACAACCCCACCCCCCCCCCCCCCTCCAAACCTCTCATTGACATATCACCAGGCTGATGGGCCCATGTTGGACCTGTGAGTGAGTTCCTAGTCAAAGCAGGAGGGTGATGATGACTCGATGTGAGGAAAGCTCCGATGCTCCTTAGGTTCTGCTTATGTCTGACTACTGAGTGTCTGCTGGCTGCACACTGAATCCTGGGCTCATGTCTGAGTGAGGGTGTGGGCCATATTCCTTTGATCAACAGCGCCAAGGGGGAAATGGGGCAAAGTTAAGGGTTTACTGAGTGACGAGGCAGGCTTTTTTCAAAATTCAGGTTTTTAATATTAAATATAAATACAAACAATACAAAGAATCACAAAGACAGAAAAAATTCCCTTCACTCCGTTTTCAATAATAAACAACAAAATCCTCACACCCCTTCCCCACTCTTTTTTCCTTTAACAGGTAACAGTAACTAACTCTTTAAAATGAACGGCTGCCACGATGGTAAAATTTGCTAATTGAGCCCTTCACGGTATATTTGTCAAGATACAAAAATTCATAAGACCTTCAAGTCATAGTGAGGCATTGGGTGGGGGATGATTTCCATTCTATTAATGTCCGCATACGAGCAACTAGTGAGGTGAATGCTAGATCATCAACTCCTGCCTTTGTCTGCAACTCTAGCCAGTCTGAAACTATTGGAGGACAGGGATTCAGTTTAATTTGTAGGAAGGTCGGCACAACATCGTGGGCCGAAGGGCCTGTACTGTGCTGTATAGTTCTATGTTCTACGTTCTATGGTGCTGAAGATGGAGATCCAAAAACCCACGAGTCCAGGACATGTCCAGAACATGTGTAAGTGATTGGCAGGGCTCCTTTTACACCGTTTGTATTGTTCTTCCACATCCACAAACATTTTACCCATTTGGATTTATTTAAGTGGGCTCTATGCCCAACCATTAATTGTATCAATCCTAATCTAGCCCGTGATGATGCTGAATTTATCCTTTGCAGAATTTCACACCAAATTCCATTTTCGAGCTCAGATACCAATCCTTCTTCCATTCTGGTTTTGATTCTAAATAAGCATGTAGCTTCCTTTGCAATAAGTCTCCTATTAATCCCAGGTGAATTTCCTTCCTTCTTCCCCTTTAACGATAGAATTCTTTCCAATAACAAGGAAGGTGATATCACCGGTAAAGATGAAAAAATCTTTTTCGCGAATTCACGTATCTGCGAATATTCAAATTTGCCTAACTCTTCAAAATGACTAACTCTTCAAAATTCGCAAATCGGCTCTCCACAAACAAAACATTTATCACAATAATTCCTTTCTTCTCCCAATTTGGGGTTTTACTTTACTGATGTCTGTCACTGTAAGCCTCATGGAGGCCGAGGTGTTGGGATTGCTTGGAGGGCCTTGTAATAAGTTCACAGAGGCAGAAATCCAGTCACCAGAATTTCTTTTATTTACAAGCCCAACAACTGAACAACCATGATCATTCAGTCTGCTGTCTACACCAGGAGTGCAGAGGATCTGACATTCCCTGTTATATACACAGAAAGGGGTTCCCTGATTGGGCCACTAATCAGGGAACTCGTATTCTAATTGGCCAATCTCAAAGGCCTGGCCTAAGTCATTTCAGGCCTGCAGTGGTTTCTCATTTTAGATCGGGATATGGACCAATCCCTGTGGGAGAGGGGTCAAAGACAGAGGCGTTGTGGCTGTGAGGTCAAATAATATTTGATATGGCGATTTGCAAGTGCAACATTTTTAACGCCCTTAACTTCACCTGTGCTCACTCTGTGCATCCAAGACTTCTTAATTTTCCATGTCCTAATGCTGCGTCTAGGTGATTTCAAATGTGGAGCTGTCGTGCTGTGTGTGGCTTGAGATGCCCTTGGTGGGTGTCCTCTGGAGGGTGAACTGGGGTGATGCCAGGGGAAGACAGGTGGTCACTCACCCTTGCAGCACTCATGAGATCATTCATCTTCTTCTGGCATTGGACCCCCGTCCTCCTGGTCAAACTGCAGCTGCCACCGCCTCCTAGGCGACTGGGTGACTGTCTGTACGGCAACTAGTGGGCAGCACGGTAGCATTGTGGATAGCACAATTGCTTCACAGCTCCATGGTCCCAGGTTCGATTCTGGCTTGGGTCACTGTCTGAGTGGAGTCTGCACATCCTCCCCGTGTGTGCGTGGGTTTCCTCTGGGTGCTCCGGTTTCCTCCCACAGTCCAAAGATGTGCAGGTTAGGTGGATTGGCCATGATAAATTGCCCTTAGTGTCCAAAATTGCCCTTAGTGTTGGGTGGGGTTACTGGGTTATGGGAATAGGGTGGAGGTGTTGACCTTGAGTAGGGTACACTTTCCAGGAGCCGGTGCAGACTCGATGGGCCGAATGGCCTTCCTCTGCATTGTAAATTCTATGATAATCTATGCTCATCAAACTAGCTCACTTGCGCATGGTAGAAAACCATCAGAGAAATTATTAACTTTTTTCTTACTTTGCAAACATGTTATTGCAACATTGACTGTTCTGCCTTCGGGTTTCCATGTTACACTTAATGCTGGAGCTTCATTCATTCTTTCAGCTCCCCACGGTGGACCAAGAGACTGATAAATTATTACTTAACGGATGACCGAGGTGCAACAGTGAATGTGCCACCCTGGATATACATTTACACAACAATTAGTTTTTTCCTGAATAATATAACAATATAACACTAATATCATAACATCTCCGGGTGCTGTTTTCGTTTCCATCTGCGGATGCAAGTCCCACATTTCAAAGGGGGTACGGAAAGAAAACGTGGCCTGGATTTGCAATTATCCATGGGATTGCTCCATGATGAGCTTGTCAAGGGGCTGGGGCGGACTAGCCAGTGATTTTGAAATTGTGGGTTGCCAACCCCCAAAAAGCCCAGTGCATGTTACTGCGCAGCTATTGGGCATAATCTGGGGAGCCATCCAGTAATGTTTGTTTTCAGAGAAACATTTTTGTCAATAAAGAATTATTGTCCCAGATTGGACGCAGTACCTTCTCGTTAACCATTTGGTCACTTCTCTGTGCTGTGAGTCTACTGACCATCTGTTGTCAAGCTTCCTCTGCTCTGTGAGCCGGTTTAGTTCAGTTGGTGAGACAGTTGGTTTGTAATGCAGTGCGATGCCAGCAGCGTGGGTTCACTTCCCGTACCGACTGAGGTCATTCATGTAGGTCCTGTCTTCTCAACCTTGCCCCTCACCTGAGGTGTGGTGATCCTCAGGTTAAACCACCACCGGTCGGCTCTCTCCCCTCAAAGGGGAAAGCAGTCTCTGGTCATCTCGGACTATGGCGACTTTACCTTACACTGCAAGGCAGCAGATGCAGGTCCCATTAGGACCGTCATCTCCTGCTGACATTTGTGCTCGGCAGGTAGCTCCAGCCTGCTGGCAGAAATTGGTGCTACTCACTGATGCTCCGGCCCCATTAGGGCATCTGTATTAGCAGACAGAATCGTGTTGGTGACGCAGAAATTATCTGAGCTTCGGGCTCTTGAACGTGGAGTGAAAATCGAGCCCGTATCTCTGGAACCTTCTGAATGCTATTTTGGCCATCCACCTTGTAGAATATTACAGAATATAAAGGAGACCATTCGGTCTGTCGAATCTATGCCAGCTCTTTGAAAGAACTATCCTGTTAGACCCACATCCTTGTTCTATCCCCATAGGGCTGCATATACATCTTTGAAATGTCATATAATCAGTCTAGAATATGACTCATTTTTGTGGATTACTTTGGGCTCATTTCCATGTCATCCGCCAAAGCGAGAGGAGAAAAAATTAGATGCTTTGTGCTCGGCGAGGTTGCCCAGAGTGGCTAGACTGAGCAACCTCTCTGTCGTGTTGGGTGCTCTGCTACATAGACGAACCAACACGGTTGCGGATGGTACAACTCAGTTTTATTACTAACAATAACAACATCTGTAAACTGGTTACTGTGGTTCGTTCATTACCCTCTAACCTGTGGACCTAGCCCTAACACTATCTTGGAGAAGCACTCAGCACATGGTGAATGTCTGAGTGGCTTGCTGTGAGCTCTGTGCCCTGAGCTGTCTCCTGCTGGAATGAGCGGGAAGTGTCGTGTTCCCCGTTTTATAGTGTGTATGCTCTTGCCTGTGATTGGCTGTGATGTGTGTGTATTGATTGGTCCGTTGATCTGTCCATCAGTGTGTTTGCATCATGATGTTTATCTGAATATCATGACACTCTCTATTGAAATTATCCCCTGTGCAAAATCCTTCAGGCATCAGTGTTTCTGCTGCTCCTGTCACCAGCCAAGTTCAGAACCTCAGCATACAGCAATCATCACCATCAACCTCCATCCTCCCACTCGTTAGCCACACAATTAGCAAAATAATATCCTTTGGCATTCAACATTCCGCATTCATGTTCTATGCTGTCCTTTTCCTTCTTGTTTACCTCAGAACCAGCAGTAAATCTGGAAATTATATTGATCGGTCAATAACAATCCTTCATTTTGTAATGCTTGTAAAATGTAATTTTGTGATGATACGGTGTTCTAGCTGGCGAAGTGGTGAACAAATTTGTAAATTGTAAACGAGTGTGATATACTGAAGTTGAAGTAATGCTGTACAGATGTATCTGACAGGTGCATGTATCAAGCTCAATGACGATAATGAGTTTGGTGATAGTGTCAATTTGAAAATTGTCTTATAAATTGAAAAATACTCTGCCTTTGATGTGGCTCAGTTTCTTACAAAGGTTTTCTTGTCAAGGTCAACACTTACATTGAGCGTTTTCAAAGCTAACAGATGATTTGCCTCCAGTTCAGAAGGGCAGCTATCACCGGGTATCATGCCTGTCAGTGTCTTCATTACAGGGAATGGCATTGATTTATTTAATCGGCAAACTGCTTCAAAATTATTCTTCGGCAGCTGTGTCTGTCCCCTCGGGAAGGCCAGTGCACTGTTTAAATTTTTCGATTTACCTTGTGGCCTCTTGCTGAGATACACAGGCTGCACATTCCGTTAACATGGGATTCCTGCTTTGGAACTGTTCACAGCAGCTACCCTGGGTTTGGCAGTCTGCAATGTCCGCTGGGGGTTTTGGGGGCAAGCAGTGCTACTCACAACCTTTAAATTATCTTGTTCTATTTCACAGCAAACTCCTCATTTTGTTCCTTAAATCTACTTCCAGACGTTGAACCAACTCGGCATCATTTTTAATATACAGATTATGAGGCGACACAGCGTATATCTTGGGTGTCGCCGCTATTGTTCTCTGACTTCTGGCTATGCTAAACTGCCCCTTAGTTTCCAAATGTTAAGTGGGGTTATGGGGTTACAGGGATGGGCAGTGGAGTGTGCCAATTCAGACGGTTGGTGTAGACTCGAAGGACCGAATGGCCTCCTTATGCACTGTAGAGATTCTATGATTCACTGGCAGTCAGAGCTGTTTACAAAGAAGGACAATACAATTGCCTGGTTCATCCCGCCCTTTTCCTCCCCCTTCCTTCACGCTCCCTCCCCAGATGGGGTTTGGGACTTAATCTTGTTCTG